>NC_134578.1:9242500-9610625 GCF_050947875.1 Dermacentor variabilis | reverse complement strand
TCTTTTGACCGCTGTGTCGTAACGCCGCGTTCCATCGTTCTTCGACACAGACACCATACGTACGTGTAATAGGAGCATATACATATGGCGTACAACAGTGTTTCACCAGCCGATGAATACACGGCGCCGTATTCACTCGCCGGCATCTCTTGCATTCTTTCTTTTTTTTTCTTTTATAATCTTCTTTATGGCATTGACAATAAAAAAGAAAGAAGGAACAGACGGACACGTACATACATGGCGCTCACACGCTGCAGGGGAAAACCGGCTCTTGTTTCACCCTGGGGCTCTGCTGACAGAGCGCACAGAGAGAGAGAGAGAGAGCACGCATGCCCACTCGACCATCTGGCAGCAAGTTTGTGTGTGTGTGTACCAATGCGCGCCACAACGCAGCCCGCAACAGCCCTCACACGAGCACACGCTGCAGGCGCGAACGCAAGTAGACACAAATACGCCCCGAAGAGAACGCAACGGCAGCGGAGGAGGCCTCCGGCAAACTCTCTGAACTCTGTGCCTGTTCGCACATACAGTCACATATACGCACACACGCACGCGCGCTACAGGCACACACTGAGATACTCACGCACATACATGCATACATACGCCGCACATACACGCATGTACATGCATACATACATTGCACACGCGCGCGCACACATACATACGTGTATACTCGTAGAAGCACACACACACAAACACACATACATACACATTCACGCAGAAAAATCAGCTGCAGCCAGCGAAGCAGACCTCTGGCGAGCTCTGTGAAGTTTGTGCGTACGTTGCCGCGTGTGCGCCGAGCGGCGTGGTTGGTCCGCGAGCGAGTACGGAGGGGATAGAAGCAAGGAGGGGGGGGGTTGAAAGAAGTCCGAAGGCGTAATTACAGGTTGCGGGTCCAGCACCGCCGCCGTCAGACGAAGAGATGCCATTCGTACGTACTGCCGTCGTCGCGCCGCTCTTGGTCGATGCGAGAGAAACATGTCCGTACCTCTCCTCTTCCCTCCCCCCGCGCCCCTTCTTCCCTTCTGCGCGACTGCGACCGTCCGGCCGCAAATGTATGCAGCCGAGCTGCGATGCGTCCACTCGCGGCGGGCTGGCTGCCGTCGTTGTCTTCTTGCGTGCTAAGCGCCGTCTGCCGTCGCCTTGGCACAGCGAACGACTGCCGGGTCGCAGGCAGTGCCTGCGTGCCTGAGGAGCGCTCGACTGGAACAGCTTGCGGGCGCTGCTCGTAGAAAGCTAAAGAAAAGAGAGAAGAAAAAAAAAAGATCTAGCGGAACTGCGCAAGCTCTTTAGGAAGCGGCATATCTGAGCCAGGGAATAGCGTCTTCTTGCATTTCTTCCAAGCCCCCTGCCTTGGCAAGTTCTCAATCTCTAATATGCCGTCGCTATAAAATCGCAACAACGACGTCAACGTGCACGTGCACGGTTTGAGCGTCTTTCTGCTCAGCCTTCTGGCGTGTGACATCGCGGTGGAGCGCGACGCTGCTCCTTAGCAGATGCATAGGCATCCGAGATCTCCGATATGGAGCAACGCACCATGCTAGGGATTTCGGAGGCGACGAAGCACCTATATATCGTAACGTCTAGAAACAAGCAATTTGAAATGCTTTTCTCCCGCCTCTTTGACGCTATCTGGAGGTAAGCTTTAATTTGTTTTCCTGCGTATTATCGACCAATCGTTGTGTTTAGAAATTAACCGACGATTATGGCACTCCCTAACGCGAAAGTTGAGCGCAGCTCTGTTCGTGTTTTCACTTCGTGATATGCTGAGGCGAAGAATTTGAGAGAAACATGTAGCACCGTCAGCTACCTTCGGAAATCTGATCTGTGCGTCAAGCACGTCGGCTTTTATACATGACTATTCGAAGGTTCCAGTGTAATCACTGGTGCAGCGTGGCTTCTAGAAAGTACTACACAATTCGCATCGCGCATGTAATCACGTTACAAAACAATCGCAAATCATGACAATCGAAACAAGCGCGAGCGAGGCCAAACCAAGCGAGCCAAAGCGAGCGCGAGCGAGAGCTGTCGCGAGCAGGGGGTAGTACGAAACGAGAGGTCTGGCTGAGACCAGATACAAGTACGCATCGAGCGGTCGGGTTGGTCCGCCTGAAAGCATTTTCTCGCGCGCTCGTCACCGAAGGGGCCGCATTCATTGGTCTCCGCCGTTCGCGACTCGTGTCTTTCACCTCCCGCTCCACGTTCGCTCTTTCATCTTTCACTCTTTGTCGTTCGCTCGGTTACGCCGCCGACGCCGCTGACGCCGACGCTCGCCACAGGAACGGGCGCCTGCGCTGTAAAAAACAATAACGCGGCATAAACAGCTAACGGGGGGGGGGGGGCGCTGCGAGGAAACGAAATGATCGTAAAGTGTCGCCTTTTGTGGACAGGTGTGGGTATTTGTCAGAAGCAACGAGTATAGTTTTGTGTAGAGCTGAGAACAAGTTTAAACTCGGTAAAAAAAGTAATTAAGCTAAGCAAGCTTAAGAGTTGCTCTGATCCGTTTCTTGCCGTCCATTTTCGTTTCAGCGTGGTAGTCCGCAGATTTGTATCGTTTGTTCAAGCTACCTGAGTAAAGAGGGTTGAGGTCTTCACGCAGTAGCCGCGATATCCTGCAGGCTGCGTGGCTGCATAATTCAGCTGCTTGCGCGATGATGCCATCGGCTGTTAGAACATAGTAAACTGGAGAGACACTACACGTCATGAGATTATAATGCAGAAAGAAAGGAAATAGAAAGGCGGTTATTATTGCTACCAATCATGTAGCACAACCAAGACGCGAGCCGAGAAAGATACATTGACGATTTGAGCCTGTCATGTCGTCGTTGGTATAGAGTAAAAGTTTGCTGTCGTATAACAAGATTCTGTATACCATGCACCTGGATAGGGGCGCAATGTGACGTAATGTAATTTAAGGCGTGTAAAGTTGTGCCCGTGGAGTATTTTAAAGCATGAAAGGTAAGACGAATGTCTTTTATTGAGCAATGTCTAGGATATCAAAAATGACCCGTCGTCGCGTGATAAGCAACTGTACGCAAAGGGTTATGGGATTGGTAACTTTCTTTACGCACTTCCTTTACGCACATACATTCACGCACACACACCTATGGACTCTATAAATGTTTATGGATAAATTAAAGGAGGTGTTTCGCCACCACACGCCATAACAATTGATTTTTTACACAATTATTTCTTGACTTGCATTTTACCTCCTGCATAGATTACTGATATCTTCTCGAAGGTGCACTGGGTGAGCGTACAATACTAGAACACCGTCCCTACCAATCATCCGCTCAGAAGGCACTAAAGGCCCTTCTGTGCTTTCTGAGAACGTCTGGCTTCTGCAAGCGCTTTTGAGTTTGAAGTACTGTTCGTGCACGTCTCTCTACCCCCATCTCAACCGGACTCTTGACTGGTTAACATCCCTGCCTTCCTCTGATCTATCTATCTATCTATCTATCTATCTATCTATCTATCTATCTATCTATCTATCTATCTATCTATCTATCTATCTATCTATCTATCTATCTATCTATCTATCTATCTATCTATCTATCTATCTATCTATCTATCTATCTATCTATCTATCTCGATTGGGGAAGTATCTCTCATGGGGAAGTACGTGTTAATGTTCCTGGCCGGACCTGTATTTCTGTGTAAAGCCGCACTGCTTGCAAAATAACGTTTTTCTATCGCCTATTAACGCTTGGCTTATCACTATCAGCAGAGAAATCAGGCATACGATTTCCTGGGGAAAAAAAAGAAAAACTACACGCTTGAAGCTGAATTTGAACGGGTACCAGATTCGACGAGTCACTAGTGCCCGATTTTGGACCACAAGCTACTCTTCACGTCTACTTGTCGCATTTTTAAGAGAGAATGGACTGATGGACGTGTGGTGAAACACCCCATTGACTTCATAAGAGACGCTCGGCCCGAGTAATTGCCGGCCTTGATCGCCAGACTAAACCCGCCTGTTGCTACAATTCACCACTACCACGCTTGTACGCTTCATTGTAGTCTTCTTTGCTTCAACCTTGTCTTGCCAATTTTTACCCACTTTAAGGTGCGCGCTATACCTGAACGAAAATAAAATCAAACTTTAGAGGCATGCAATGCGTGCGCTGCAGCTTATTTTAGCGCTCTGCCTCCACTAAATTTATCTACCTGTCTCTTTTAACGCCCTAGCCAGTTACATCC
This sequence comes from Dermacentor variabilis, assembly GCF_050947875.1. NCBI lineage: Eukaryota > Metazoa > Arthropoda > Arachnida > Ixodida > Ixodidae > Dermacentor > Dermacentor variabilis. Next base: position 9,606,425 of record NC_134578.1, on the reverse strand, counting down.
CTTCGTGTTGGCCATTTTTAAACAACAGCAACGCCTTACGTTAGACAGAATAGTGCTACGGGCCCAATGGCCGCTGTGGCACGTTACCAATATTCATTTCAGCTTCTGCTGAAAGTTGGCGACTCTGCTATCGAAGAAGACGCAGGTCGCACACGTGACACTGTCGTCGATATCAGCCTAGTCCATAACGTTGAGTTTACTCGCGTCTATTGTGGACAAATAAAGTTGTTTCACTCACTCACTAGTCCACATACCTGCTGGGGTGGCCCATCAATGAATGCTGTCCGTCCTTGAATTAGAAATCCGGTCACTCAGGTACTTCTGCGGGACAGTACGTATGGTTGATGGTTTTGGAAATTTTGCCGTCACCGAATGTTTTATAGGGACCGGGACACATATAGACTGTTTTTAATTAGCAAGCAATTACCACAGGACAGCACGACAGCATTATGTGGCATTCTGGGTCCAGCCGTCAATGTACTCGTTGAAGGAGACAATATTTCCAGTACCTGTCATGCGGTGACACATTGCCCTAACAGCTCTGTCACTCCTGAACTTATACGCCAGTCTTCAACGCTGATCTCAACCAGATATGTCAATTCTGTATGTCAGGTGCGGTATGGCTTGTGTCTGTTATGATTCTGTCGTATGCCATGTGCTTCTCTTGCGGAACACATCTCGCCCGTCTCTGTGTTTTTCTGGACTTCTTACTGCACCTGTGGGGTCTACCGCCCCCTCCATCGCGGTGATGGACGTACAACACCCCGAGGATCCTCCCGGTTCCCGGTCAGCCGCGGACATCGGTTCGAGGAAGCGAGGAAATACGTCGAGTGGTAGCGAGGACACAGAGCTGTACTGCGCATCAGGTGACGAGTCCTCGGAAGACAGCTTTCGACTTGTCCAGTACCGCAAGGCCAAAAGAAGAATTATCAACTCATCTTCGGCGTCCAGCTCGAACACTGTGAAAACAGCTCCTCAGCGATGGCCTCACTCCATCCTGTTTGTGCCACAGAACGCTACCGACAACCTGCGCGTTCTCAACAGGCAAGCACTCTCCGTGTATCTAGAAAACACCGTGCCAAATGAGATCAAGGATGTTAGGATAAATACTCGGCGAAACATCCTGGCAATCGATGTGATGAACCCGAGTGCACTGACCATACTACAACATGTAACGCAGCTGGTAAACATCAAGGTCCGATCCATCGTGCCAACGAATGGTGCCACAATAACAGGAGTCGTCTATGACATTGACAATGAAATATCCAATGCAGACCTCCCAATTCTCATAAAACCAGCAAGCGAACACAACGTGATTGTGCATGTTGGTCGCCTCGGCAACACACGTTGTGTGAGGATAACCTTCAAAGGCGACTGCCTTCCACCCTACGTGAAGGTCGGCCACTTTCGCCACCAGGTTCGACCATTTATTCCAAGACCATTGCAATGCTTCAATTGTCAGAAGATTGGACATGTGAAGGGTGTTTGCAGAAATTCGGCCGTGTGCCCTCGATGTGCCGAACCTCACTCAGAAGACAACTGCAGCGCAACCACGTTCAAGTGTCCTAACTGTCAAGGTGATCACTGCGCCTCTTCCAAAGAGTGTCCCCAGATCAAGAAAGAGATCACCATTCTTAAACAAATGGTGAGAGACAACTCTACCCACAAAGAGGCCGCTGTGAAATTACGGCGAAGACGACGTCACCGACGACGGTCTTCACGGCGGAAAACGTCAAGCTTTCAGGAAAAGTCCCCTCGTCAAGCATCATCATCAGCGGACGTTTCCAGCACTCCGAACACCAATGTTGGAAGGGAGCAAACTGCCAGATCTCTCTCCACAAAGGAATGGCCGCCACTTCCGCGTACACGACCGCCAGAAGAGCCGCAGAAGAAGCCGCCCCCAGTACAGCAAGGTGCTGTATCCGAGGAGTCGCGGAAAACAGATGAGCAAGTGATAGCACTTATTAGGCCTTTAATGAATGCCATTCGCGTGCTGCTAAGCAACATGCACACACCGTCTGCCAGAAGTGCGCTTCAAGTACTGGACGCTCTGAGTCCGGTGCTTGCCACCCTTGAGTAGATCATGGCCCCACAGCCACGGCCTTTTAGGGAAGAGGTCCGACAAGCAGCTATTTTTCAGTGGAATGCCCGCGGACTCAGAGCGCGCCTTTCGGATTTCCGTCGCTTCGTGTTCGCCAACATGTTTCCCATTATCGTCATTTGCGAGCCGAACTTATCGAACAAAATCAGGCTTTCTGGATATGAATCATTTATGTCGTCAGCTGTTTACGAAAACAGTAAGGTTTTGGTGTTTATTCGCCGTGACCTCACCTACACTCATCAGCCTGTACCACCTAATGACAGTAATCAATATATATGCCTAAACGTAAGGAAAAAGAATCTGGCCTTCACTTTTGTAGGCGCCTACCTATCTCCGTCAAGTCGATTTGATTGCAAAAGACTACGAGACATTCTTTCCTCAACTTCCGATCCCTGGGTCATCACTGGAGATTTCAACGCCCATCATACACTTTGGGGAAGTCCGATCATCAACGCAAGAGGCAGAGCTCTGGTATCTTTCGCCTCCAGTAATGAACTTTGGCTGCTGAATGATGGAAGTCCTACGTTCTTACGTGGCTCCACGTACAGCAGCTGCCTTGACTTGGCTTTCGTCTCACGAAGCCTAGTCAGACGTGCAGGGTGGTTTGCGGACATAGAGACGCACGGCAGCGACCATATCCCCACGTACATCAAGATCAGAGGTTTGCCCGCTTCCAAAATACGGGATACGATACAAAGAGTGGACTGGCCTAAATTTCAGTCTATTATGGAAGAACACTGCGACGCCACTCCATCTTTCGACTTGGAAGAGGCAATCAAGAGCGTGGTGCAAGACACTATGCGTACTCTAACATGCTCCTCGAAACTTAATGATTTTGATGTGGAACTAGAACGACTTCGAGCAATCCGACGACGTGCTGAACGAAGATACCGACGTACGAAAACAATGGACGATCTACGGACCGCCAGGCGCACGCAAAAGAAGATACAGCGCCGGTTAGACAAGCTCGAATCGCAACGTTGGGCTGCCTTCTGTGAGTCGCTAGATCCACGCAAGCCTTTATCGCAACTATGGAGAACGGTGCGCGGACTGCGGACACTTCCCGTACAGCGATTCCCATTCAAGGCACTTGCCCTCTCTCAAAAGAGATCGGAGCTTGACGTGGCAGAGGATTTCTGCGCCAGATTATCCGGCCAACTCACAGCTACCAACATTCCATCGCCTTCGAGCAGCTGTCCGCCACCACGTGATCATCGGTTGGATCTACCATTCTCGATCCACGAACTTAAGGCAGCATTAGCTTTGTGTAGCCGCACATCAGCGCCAGGACCTGACGGAATTTCCTACCGAGCTCTGTGTCACCTGGGGGAGCGAGCGAGAGGGGTTCTTCTTGAGGTGTACAATGAATCTTGGAGAAATGGCACGCTACCAACAACCTGGAAGACAAGTCGCCTTGTTCCACTGCTGAAGCCTGGCAAGTCGCCGTTGGAGCTCTCATCATATCGCCCGATCGCTTTGGCGAGCTGTGTGGGCAAAGTAATGGAGAGGATGGTCCTAGGACGCCTGGAGTGGTACTTGGAGTACCACAACACCTACCCAGATGCCATGGCGGGCTTCCGACGCGGTCGATCATCGATCGATAACGTCGTCGACCTGGTGACCTACATTCAACATGAGAAACACCGTAAGCGTCTCTGCGCATCCTTATTCCTTGACGTTAAAGGGGCGTATGACAACGTTACGCATGAAGCCATCCTCTCTGCTCTCGCAGAGGTAGGAGTGGGTGGTCGGATGTTTCAATGGATACGGAGCTATCTATCCATGCGATCCTTCTTTGTAAGCACCGAGGAAGGCCATACTTCCCTACATTATAGCTACCGCGGCGTCCCCCAGGGTGGTGTTCTTAGCCCCGTGTTATTTAATCTAACACTAATTGCTCTACTTGAGCACGTGCCAACCACAGTCAGGCTATCAATGTACGCAGATGACATCTGCATATGGACATCTGCAGTAACACGCCTACAGCTGCGAGCGAGAATTCAGAAAGCCGCGACACAAACTGCTATCTACCTCCGTAATCGAGGCCTGGAAATTTCCTCCGAGAAATGCGCACTAGTGCCATTTACGCGCAAACCCATGGCAAACTACAGTGTAACGATAAATGGCCAAATAATACGACGGGTCCGATCGTACAAGTTTCTAGGTGTCGTAATCGACAGGGACTTGTCATGGAGCCCACACATATCTTACGTGAAAAAACGGTTGACAGGCATCTGCCACCTGTTCAAGTTTTTCGCTGGCAAGACCTGGGGAATGTCGCCTAGTGCCATGTTACAACTGTACAGGGTGCTTTTTCTGGGATTTCTGCGATACAGCTTGCCAGCAATAAACAACACAGGCAAAACGAATCTACGCACAATACAAAGTCTTCAGGGTCAAGTGCTCCGGATCTGTCTAGGCCTGCCTCAGAGTGCTTCAACAGTGGCTACGATAGCAATCGCTAGAGACCACCTTGTCAAGACCCACATTGAAATTGAAGTACTCAGGACCCATATAAGGCATCTAGCCAGGACTCCTCGTCACCATTTAGCCACTCTACCAGCGGACAGGCCACACACATCTTTCAGCCAAACGATAACTGCATATGATGAATCATTGCCAGCTTGTTTCACTCCGGCTGCGAGACCTTCGATCCCTCCATGGTGCCTCGCTCAGCCAAAAATCAACCTCGCAATACCTGGCATCTCGAAAAAAGCTGATCTGTCATCACCAGCCCTTAGACAGCTCACGCTACTATATTTGTACGAGAACTACCGTGACTCTACGCATATTTACACTGATGGATCTGTCCTTCCAAGCAGCTCCGCGGCGGCAATCGTCATACCAGCGAAAGCTACAACAATCAAGTTTAAGACGACCCACGCGACAACATCGACGGCAGCAGAGCTCGCAGCGCTCTTTACTGCTCTTCATCACATTGGTGATGAACCGCCACACAAATGGACAATATTCTGCGATTCGAAGGCGGCACTGCAGTCTCTACTGTCACCTTTACGACGCGGACCGCACGAACAACTAATATTCCATATTACAGAGACATTACACCATATAAGTGATGCAGGCCACGAAATAACCTTTCAGTGGCTTCCAAGTCACTGCGGCATTATCGGCAATGAACGGGCGGATCACGCTGCCCGCTCAGCCCATACTGAGGAGCACTGCGTCCCAATTCCTCTTTGTAGAACTGACGCGGCACGGAAGCTCCGCCTACTTGCTCGGCAGTGCACCGCGTCGCAATGGAATGAGCCACATTTAAGAAATCCGCGACTGTACTCACTTGATCCAACATTAAGTCTTCGAGCGCCATCACAGCTTCGCCGTAGAGACGCCACACTTTTATATCGACTTTGGTTGGGCGTTGCCTTTACTAAAGCCTATGCCTTCCGCATAGGGATGACCGACACCCCAACCTGTGACCACTGCGGCCATGAAGAATCAATCGGCCATATTTTGTGCGCCTGCCCGCAGTACAGTCCACGGAGGGCATGCCTTAGCCACGAACTTGACCGACTGGACGACCAACCGCTATCCGAAAAAAGAATTCTGCAACATCGAAAGGACCTACCGTCACAGAAGAAGGCCGTGCAAGCGCTTTTGCGCTTCTTGCGATCTACCGGCCTGTGTGAACGACTTTAACTGGAACGCCTTTTGTGCGTGTGTCTCCATGTGTGCGCGTGCGTCTTTTTTTTTTTTGCGTTTTCCTCTCTGTCATCTTTCTAACCCCTATCCCCCATCCCCAGTGTAGGGTAGCAAACCGGAGACTCATATCTGGTTAACCTCCCTGCCTTTCCTCTTCATTCTCTCTCTCTCTCTTCACTTATCGTTGCATTCACATGGAGCAGCACCCCGCCAGGCAAATCTGACGACATGATTTAGACATGCGCACATTCATGTATGACGCAGAAAAAAGAAGTACATCCTCAAGCGAAGTTGCACCATTGAGTCCGCAGTGGTATACGAACTTCATACGAACCGTTACAGCGCACGCACGCAGGCACATCAGACAAGGTCGTCCGTTGGCTTCCGCGACCGCAGAGACCGAGCGATTAGCTCACATCCAGGGCAAACCAATCACCACCAGCCTTGCTCGGGGCCCGGCTTTCCTCTGCCCCTAGTTCACTTATCTGTTTATTTGCTTTCCACGGGCGCATACATGTGTTTCACTTTCACTCGTGTTGCTTGGTCGCCTGCAAAGGCAAATAATTTGCGCTCGTGATTGTAGCGAGTGCACTCGGTAGGTATACATATACTGCCGCCAGGGGACGCCCTTGGGCGCTGCTGTTATCGATACGCAACACGTGTACAAGTTGGTGAAAGCGTTCATCGAGCTGCGCGCACTGACCAACCAACGTTGCGCTGGCGTTCATTAGGGTCAGGAACAAGGGACGCGTGACGGTACGCTTTTGTGTGTGCGCTTTGCCGTGGCATTGATTTTCCTTGCGTAAGGCGTTGCGAGCGTAACAATTACGGTTTTTCCTCTCGCGTACGTCTCTATATGATCCGCGCACGCTGTTAAGTATACATATATAAGGCCGTTCGAGGTACGCGGTTATTTTTCTCGCCGCCATGACGTATGGTGCATTGTGCGCTCACTGGTTAACAACAATGGCTAATATTTTACGGCGCGATATCGAGTTCACCTTTCGAGGCCTGTTCGTCACGTTGTGCTTATTGGCACGCATTCACGGCGCTGGCTGCCGCGTTCCTTAAGTATTTGACACGTGTCTCTATGAATCAATAATTCGCTGAGAAGAGTGCTTGTCTGCATAACCTACGATCATAAAAATGAGAAATGCGTTAATTTCTTACAGTCCCAAGAAAATATTACCAATGGCCTTTCTCGTTTTGATCATTTCGCCATTTCATTATCTCACAACGAAATTTTCAGATATATATGAAAATTGGTATTCAATGTTAACACGGCAATGTATAATATTTGGGTATTCAGAGTATAGTTGCTTCAGGCACAAAATAAGAAAAAAGAAGGAAAGAGCGGAGGAAAAAAAGGGAGGGGGACAACCTGGCCTATAAATGAAACGGTGGAGCAAATAAGCTAGTCGTTTACCACGCTGTTCTGCTTCAGTCATCTGATTACTCTGAATATCATCACGAAACCAAATATTGAAAGTGCGGAACAATAACGGAAACCTGAAAATGATGTAACTTTTTCTTTTTTTTTTTTTTCCTTTTTTGGCGCGGCTGTACACTACCTCCGGGATAGACCCACGCAAGAGGCCACGTTTCTACTAGAGAGCTCACCTTCGTGAATAGCGTTCGCCGCCAGCGTTTCGCGGTAAACATTAAGGCAATTAAAGCTACATAAGCTGCAGTTGCCGGAAAGCGTCAGACACATTCAGCGATCTTTGAATCCGCCTCTTTCATGGCGCGACGGCGCATGCGCATGCGTCGCGAAACGTTTTGGAAGGGATGTGCGCGCGGCCGCGCGGCCAGATATCGGCGGGAAGAACCCCGGGGAAAAAAGCGCTCGGACGCACGCTTTTGCAAACGCTCGTGCCATGTACTGCGTTGAAACTCTACTGGTAGCTCGACGTCGATCCGGTGCCGAAACCGTGCGTAAGACTGCAACTCCACTTTGAAACAGAAAAGGGCCAGGGCTTGATCCGAACTGCACTGTGAACCACGTAGTTGCCGCCTTGCATTGACGGCTGTCAAATTTATCGATAAACCCCTGCGTTACACTTAGGCGACACTTCAAAAACACGTTGCTGACGCGGTCTTTTTGCAGCGTCGGCCCACTCTTGCAGGTGGTGGCAGCGCGTACCTGACTTCATGTACTGTTTTAAGGCGTGGTAACATTGGGTCGATACGAGACCGACAAGACGCTGACGCCGACGATTGGCCGACTATTCATCACTGTGTCACTGAGACCATTTGATCGTAATAGACCGACAACGACGCAACCGATGGGTGCGAGTTGTCATACAGCGCGACGGGCTTTCGTGTCGACAGCACCGACAAAATCAGCGTGCCGACCATGATAGCTTGATTGAACCCTACGTGATGAGCCGTCGAACCGACAACGCGATAGCTGCAGCTCATTCTCTTGAATTGAACATATAATTATTCGCGCTCAAAATGCGTCGATATGCCTTCGAAGTTGAAATGCACGAGCTTCAGTCCTCTCAAGCCGTGCACGTGAAGTTTGAGTCAATGTTGATCTTATTTATCTTATTTAACGAAGTTTGGGTTAGGCCTGACCCCGTCAAGTTCGTGCACCCGTTACCGATGGAGCTGGGCTTAAAAAAATAAGCAGTCAGGACGAAGGAAGCCGCTCTTACAGTTAGGTTGCGGCCCTGATTTGATAACTATACTCTTCATTTCGTACGGCACGTACACAGTAAGCGGCAAGCGGCGACACAGCGCTGTGCCAACATCTTGTATTTTGGTCACCGTTCCCCAACGCTGCCGGTTGTATTCCCGTAAATGGTGGGTCTGTGTATGTTGTAATGCTTACATTTATTAATTCCAAAGAAGGATTGTTTACCTCTGCGTCAAACAGGAAAGAGGAAGCAGTGCATTTGATAAAGCAGCATAAATTCGCTCAGTTGCCAACGGTGTCAGCGATGGCATCCGCCTTTTCGCGAGAGAACTGCACGGCGTATAAGTGGGGGACTTATGCCGAGCACAGTTGTCTCTAATAATACTTTATAGCACGCGCAAACTGTAAGTATGATGAAGTTAAACAAAACCGAGAATCAGTAGTAACAGCCTGTAATATATGTGTGTATTGATCACAGTTGCAGTTATTTAAGGGACTCGGCCGCTCATACTGACTCGTCTGTATGTTTTGCTACGTTTTGAGATTATTTCACATCAGCGATGCGCCACTTCTACAATAACCGAAACTAACAGCGATCTGAAGCTGTAGATGTAAACAAATGCACCGCTTTGGCAAATCCCACCTGGAAGGCTGCGCTCGAAGGCTTCTTGAATATGCGAAATGTTTAGTGAATGTGTTAAAGGAATACAATAAGCGATGTGCAATCGCCGACATCAGCGACAACGAACTCAAGGCAGCCGTGTCGGCAGACGCAACTAAGCGTGCCTTTATCGGCCGCGCTGTTACTACAACAGCGCACTCGGGCCTGTTCTCCCACTATACTCGATGGGTGAACGATATGCTGCACCGGAGAAACCATTAATAATTAATTGCGATTCGCGAACCGCGCAACCGACGCACACTCAACATGAGCGCAGGTACACAAATCAACCGGCGAAATCCCCGACACCGTTCCAAAACGTCTCCAGCGACCTGCGTCAGAGGGCAGCACAGGAACATGAAAAAAGGCGGATTCTATCGCGTTCCACTCTTAAAAGGCGAAGCTTAGGCGCCATCCAATTTTTTGTTGTCTATAGCCAGCACGTTGGTTAGCTGCGCTTAATCTCGATCCGCTTATTTCCAGCTGCACAGTGGAACCTGTGACTAGCACAACAAAATGGAGGTACGCGACGTCACGTGAATACTCCGTATTGCAGGGGCAGAGCGCATATTAGTACAAGTGAGGGGGCTGGGGCAAGACTTTCGTCACACTGAACAAGCCTCGGCAGCTGGGTGTGCAGCGCCCAGAGAGGTTTTCACACGAACGTGTCGGCATTCGCGAACAAACGCACAGATATGCATGCGAACTGCGCCCGGAGCCAGGAGACGCCGTTGGAAACGGATCTCGCATCCGTCTCTCTTACAGCTCAGTTCTGACAGCTGAGCGGCCTGGCCTTTGTGAGCCAGTAGCCGCGGCTGCGGCGTATATGACAAAAAAAAAAAAAAAGCTCGCCGTCTGTGCGTTCGCATATATGTGCAGACACACACCCTCCGATGTGGCCACGTCGCGCTTGTAATTCCATGCAGTGGAGTTGGTTGCGGTTGCCCGCGAGCTCGAGTCATTTCTTGCACACGCGACAAAAAGCTGTTCTCAAGCGCAGACCGATACCGCCTGTCTTCTTTCAAACCAACTTCGAGCGTAGTAAGAAAGTGGTTCGAGGCGCAAGTGCACGTCTAACCTTGTTCATAATAGGTTACACGAGGTAAGTGGAACGTATTTGCAGAAATGTTCTGCTTACTAAACGGAACCTTGAGCGCCGTTTCTTTCTTCGGCCGAACTTCTTGTTATACCATGCAGACTTTACTATCGTTACGCACAATTTTTTCTGTGTTCTATGTTGTTCCACATAGGTACCGTAAAGTAAGTGGAACATATTTGAAAAAAAAATTGTCCCACTGGTATAGCGGAACCTATGTGGAAAGAAAATTAAAGTGGGGAACCAACTTTTATGACGTGAGCGGGAAACTAAAAATAGTTCTGTTAATTTGTAAACCGTGCTCAACGTAGAAACTACGATGCAAAGTCGCCTGTTTGTCGGGGAATCGGCATTTGTTCGTTATATCAGCGAATTGTCCAGTACAGTTTTGTATAACTGTGGCTTATTACTGTAAAACAGGACTGGGATATGCGGGGGGGGGGGGGGGGGGAGGATCTACAGAAACAACAACAGGGCCCGATGTTTGGCTTGGTAGACGGGTCTGTTGGCCCCGGACTGGATACTCACTCATTGTAGTTGAGATTTCTGTAAATTTCAGGCTCTCCGCATAGGACGCAAGTATAGCACCCGGTTCTCATAAAGGGACTCGACTTGCAAGAAAACTAAGTACGCTCGTCCGACTACATCAATGATGTCGCCATATCAAAATGCGAGTCACATCAAGCTCGGCAGCTAGATGGAAGCTGATAATGCTATATGCAAGAATGTATATGGAGCCACCTATATGAAGTGCCGCCCGAGACTACTTAGCAGTAAGACATCGCTGCCAGCGCTAGTACTTTCGTCCAGCTGTTCTATTCTGGAAACTGTGAAATTCCACCATATGGACAAATTCGCCACCTTATCAGCACCAATTGACTATATTAAGGCGGTGATACCCCGTCTCTGATTGACTCGAAACGCCATCATCGCATAATTCGACATGACGGAATGAGGGTTCAGAATAGCACCACCCTCGGTGTCTGGGGTTTCTGCATTCCGTAAACTGTGACGCGCATACGTCTAAAAATTTCGATCGCTTTACTCATAGCCTCAGAGATCGGGAGGTGCTCGAGACAGCGCGCGCCACCAGTTCTCGGAGGACTTGCTTCGGCACACGTTAATTTTTTTTTTCAAGCTAAACAGACAAACGTCGAGCAGCGCTCCAGCCGCGCCAGCTGTCCTTCAATGAACGAAGAACTCTGGCTGCACGCATCTATACACAAGGGCAGTGAGAGAGCTTCGGCGTCATGCAGAGATGCACGCGAGTCGAGCACAAAAGGCACGTGAAAGTGTGCGGAGGAAAATGGCCGGTGGCAAAAAGAAACAAGCAAGGCGTACGTGTATTGACTTTCTGCCGCGTGGTATCGCTCTCCGAGAAGGCGTCTTCCTCGCTCTCACACCTCGGCTTCAAGCTAAACTAGCGCCGTAAGGCTTCGGTTGCTTATGAACACACTCCGACAGGAAGCTTGAATGCGAGCCGAAACATAATTGGGATGGGAGAGGGGCGAGGGGGGGGGGGGCATCGTTGTTCCGAACACGCTTCTCTGCGGCACCTTGTCAACGAAGCTACTGTGCGCCGCTGCTGCCGAGTTGAGCAAAGCGGGAACTCGTCAGGAAGCCGCGTCAATTATACCGGCTGTGGAGGATCGCACACCCTACGCCACTCTGCGTACAGCTTCACTTACAATGGTGCGCCAGCGTGGAGAGCGTTTGCGGAAGGCACGGTGGGTTCGACTCGAGCGGAAGGAACACACGTCCGTTCTTGCGGCGAGGCTCGTTCAAGCGTGACAGAAGAGCGTACACAGGTAATCAGTGCCGGACCACTCACGTGCGTACGACTGCGGGTGCGAAGTTGTGCGGTGAAAGGCAAGAACTTGTTTGTGGTCGTCTGACGTTACTAAAGCGAACAAAAAGGGCAGCATCGCTGCCTCTTGTGAAAAGTACAATTGGAATCACGCACTCAACTCGATTTCAGAAATAAGCAGCGAACGCGCTTTCACACGTTGGCGTACTACGCGAGCAAAAGTGTGGGTTTGCAAAGTAAGCTTCATTCTGAATTGTGGGCTGAACGCAAAAAAAAAGAACACACACACAAGGAAAAAGTGCTTGTGCGCTTAGATTTTGGGACACGTTACGGAACATCATGTGGTAGAAGTTTAATTCGAATCCCATCTCCCCGGTGTCTATCATAGCCCGTGCGTTGTTTCGGAAAAAGAAACGTCATAATTTGAATTGCTTATTTTGTCGAAACAAAGTGTGGGCGGCCCACTATTTATCAAAATAAGCTTAGCGTCAACAGGCCGAATGTTGTCGGGGTGCTACAAGCGTGAGTACCGTTTCGATAGAGCCTTCTTAAGTGAAATATGGGAAGTTTTGCTGCAGAGAAGGCCGGCCGGCTATCCAAGAATCATAGCTAGGCGAAACAAAAAAAAAATAACAAGAAAGTTAATGCAAATACAAAGCAATGTCAGAAGTTTATAACAAAATAGCAAAATACGAACAGAACAAGTTCATTGGTCACGAAGTAAAAGAAAAAGAAAGAAAGAGAAGAGGTTATAAGACTGTACCAAAAACACAAGCATGATCAGGTCAGGCAACATTGAGAAAATAAAAAATGCGCATAAAATGCTTTTCAATGGAGCCGTAACTCCGTTTTCGAAGCGCTCGACGCTAATTTAATTTTTGACAGAGTGCCACCGCGGGCGCGGGGGTATACGACATGGCGAAAGGGAAGCAGAAGCTTATACTTTAAAGCGACGCACTCTCTCTCTCTCTCTCTCCTTGCTCTCTCTCGTCGCGGGCAAAATGAGGCAGGTGGTACACTTTATGCGCAGCTTACGTTCAACCAGCCGTTATTTTGCTTGTGCATGCATTTCCCAGCGTGTCGCAGTGCTTGCAGCAACGCCCGACGTCGAGTAATATCGACAATTAAGCCTCGTCCCTCAAGCTATGCTGTTTCCTCCCATATAGAGCCGGCGCGCATGTATACTTAACGAACAGCCCCCACCTCCGACCGCGTTGGACCCGGGCTAATTGCTTAAGTGCACATCTTCGCGCTAATGTCGACGAATTACTCGTCACCCTACGTGGCCATTTCTGTCGTCTCACCGTTGCCGATTATGTACGTGCCGCCATATGGAACCGCTAACGGCACAAGCGGCAGAAAGAAAAAAAAACAAATAGAAAAAGAAAAGATCGAGCACTCACTCCCCCTCGCCCTTTCACCTGTCACTGCACACGTTAAACAAGGGTTCCGCGTGTCGCGTGTACGTATATATACAGTCCCTCGGCTGATTATAAACAGGGTGTACGTGTGCGCGTGTAAACGGAAGGATGCCGGTGTAACCGCGCTGGGCAGGTCCTTGTGGCGTACGGAATGATGCACGCTATGCCTCGCATGGAGGCACGCATTAAGGTCCAGGTTGGGAGGGAGGGTGCTCGTAGCGCCCCCTGTAAGCGCGCGCGTGAGTACGCCCCCTGCCGATGTGGGAAGGACGAGTGGAATTAAAGCAACGCCGGACGGGTGGCGTGAAAGGAAAGGAAGTTAAAGGTGGCAGCCTTGATTAATTCCGCCTCATTACCTTCGTAATTAGGCAAACTGAACGCCCACCCGCTGTCTCCGTTATTAAGGAATTTCTGGCCGACTTGTTCCCCTTAAACATCCCCGCCTTTGTCCTTCTTTTTCTTTTTTTTTCTTGTTTTTTTAGTTGAGGGGCGGTGAGGGGACGGGCTTTTGTTGCATATGCATGCGGTGTTGTCATCAGGTCAGACGGTCTAGTCTTACTACAGCATTGCCGGTTGCGGTTACAGGGAGGGGTGCAGTGTTGCAATTTCTACAGTGAAAAGCTTTTAGTTCGTGCGAAGACGTCTAAGAGCAGTTATCTGACTCCAGTTGTTTATATTCTATTATGCTACGCCTGTGGAAAATACGCTCAAATCGCGCACATCCACTCTTGTCCGCCTCGATGTATATGTGCCTAGGAAAATGCGCTCCCTTTTGAGTACTTAGCCGCAGAGCAGTTTTACGTCAAATTACGGGCTTTGCGCTCAATGAACAATTAGTCTAGAGTTACGTTCCAAAGCTATCACTCTGGGTGGAGGCCCTCCGAATAGATTTTATGCAACTGGGGCTTGTAACATGCGTTTCAATCTAAGTACCATAGTTTCCGGACTAAAATACGGCTGTACGTGGTTTTATTTCCTCAAAACGCAGGCGTGCCTAAAGAAAAAAAATAATAAATGAGTTCCGATTGAGCCTTCAACTTTTTGCAGTGTTAGATAGCATCCATAGCAAATGCCTAGTGTGAAATCGACATAGTGAAACTGATTGTTATACTGGCTGCGGTCAAGCTATTTAAAAAAAGGAAGCAACTTACTTCCGCTCGAAATTCGTCCCTACCAACAACACACCGAGTCCGCACATACTCCTGAATATGCATAAACAAACGTATTTATTTATTTATTTATTTATTTATTTATTTATTTATTTATTTATTTATTTATTCTGCTATCATATAGCGGCGCATGCATCATCCGGCATTCAAACCCCCAACCTCGGGCTAACCAGTGGAACGCGATATCTATACCGAACTAAGGATTAGAGTGATCTAATTTGCGCGTATTTGCGCATGTGCTCTCAGCGTACATGTTGTGAAATGAGTTTATGTGCATGAGCGAATATGTGAAGATGTAATTTCGTGAACGGATGCCAGAAATACCTCAGCGCAGTGGCCGCAGTACAAGGAGCGCAGCAAACGTGATGAATTTCACATATGGTATATGCGTTCGCGTATTGTAACCTTTGTCTAAGTGCTCTATATTTTTGCCCTTATGCTACATAAACTATAGGCGTACAAATTTATGTTGCCTCCTAAGTGCGGCTTTTTCTCTGCCATGGAAGTATGAAAGGTCATGCCAGTGAGAGTAGGATGGCTAATTACATAAAAATTGAGTCAGAGAAGGAACAGTTAGCGTATTGAACTGCAGGAAGAAGAAAGAGAAATGCGATCACGGTCTATAAGGTATGGTGCTGGCGTGGTGGTTGTATATACATGCGATTTTATGCAAACTGGACCTGCATATCTCGTATTAGAATAATATTATTTTGTTCCCGCTGGGTGCGGCTCTGTTAAAAGGGAGAGTTATTATTCGTGGATACTGGAGGCGAGGTATGGGATCCATTTATCCTCAAGTATTTTTGCACTTACATTCACGCCGAGTGGACAGCATTTGCGCGGTTCTTGACTTTTCATGCTGCCCGAGTCATGCACTGTCATGTTCGGATGGACAGCGCAAATGCGCGGCCTAACCACATGCCACACGACGCATCAGGCACATTTCAACAGCTTGCACATGCCAGCTACGAAGTAGAAGATGTCTGCACGTATGCCCAACACACCTTGCAATCCGGCTTTTCCACAATAAAAGGCAACTTGGGGCAAAGCCGACAGTCGCGCCAACTCGGCAGCAATCGCGCAGTCATTGAATGTACATTTCATCGGCATGACACACTATCACGACGGTAGGCACAGTGCAAACCCTCTGTTATTACCACGCGCACCGTATCATGCGCGTCTGTTAAGAGGGCTTAGTCTAGATATGGCCACCCAGAAGATGGTTTGGAAGCTGTCTGCGCGTATGCAGCATGCGCCTTGAAAGATGGCTTTTCCTTAGTAATGCGGAGCTTGGGCAGATGCCGACTCCCTTTCGTTTTCAGCATATCGAATGCATTTATGTGTTTGCGTAACTGATCGTGTTACTGCGGGACAGTCATTGTTGTTACAAATGAACAACCTAGTCCGTTAATATGGTACCAGTTTGTGAATGCTTTTCATTTCGTGAACGGGTTCCAGACGACAACAGGCATGTTCCAGCACAGACGTTGCCAGCGTGTTCAACTCGAAACGCTTCACAGATGAAGGCGAGTGTTTAAGCTTGTGTCTTCGCGGATCTAGTTTACGCCATGCAGACGCACAGACATTATCGATAAGTGGCGACTAGTCCCAATTGTTGATGATTGTGAGACCTAAGTATTTGAATAAGCCTTGTTTCCGTAATTTCTTGTTGCTCAATATTGCATTGATACGCTGGAGCGTGTTTCTTGTCAGGGATGCGCATAAACACAGTTTTTTTCTTCATTAAGTCTCACTTTCCAGGTATCGCAGCAGTCAAATTGCACCGAGACAGTTATTAAGATTTACTTGGCCATCAGAGAGAAAGAGTGAGGAAATGCAAGGAGGTTAATCAGAGGTGAGTTTTCAGTTTGCTGCCCTGCACTGGGATAGGGAATATAGGGGTTAGAAAGAGGACAAGGAGAGGGAGAGAAAGAAAATATCAGGAATAGGTAATAGAAAAGGCGTTCGTATCACAGGCGTTCACGCAGGCCAGTCGGTTTCAAGAGGCACAGTAGCGCTTGCACGGCCATCTGATGCGATGTTAAGTCGCGTCCACGTTACAACATTCTTTCTTCTGACAGAGCCTAGTCGTGCAAGTGGTTCATCACGACGGAAAGCGATTGTCTCTGCACAGTGTATGGCCATCAGCATTGTTGATCACTTTGTAATGTAAGTAATCATCCGCGAACAACCTAATATTCACGCTGTCGTCAATGCATGCTTTTGAGTCGTTAATATAAACTAGAAAAAATAATGGTCCGATCACGGTTCCTTGCTGCACTCCACAGTTTACGGAGAGGCACCCAGAATAACGGATATATAAATCGACGAATTGCCTGCGCATGCGCAAATATGCTACTATCCAATTTACTAGGTTCTGTGGAGAGTCGTAGTTGCTAGGTGTCGTTATCAAACCAAAGCAAGAGACCCTATCGAAATCTTTACTGAAATCGAAGAATACAACATCGATCTGGCCGGCTTTTTATCAAGAACTGAGAGAAAGAGATTTAGTTACAGAAAGACGGAGAAGTCGGCCTGAGCTGTAACTTGCTCTGGCTTGCTACTCTACGCTGGAGAAAATGAACGGGGAGGAACAGGGCTGATGAATGATGATGATGGCATGAGGAAGAGATGCGTATATACAAGTTCACAGAGTTGTGGCATCTATGTGCCGTGCGTCCAGCCAAGTGGCTTGGAGAAAGGCTATTGCGCAACTTGGTTATCAGGGCTGCGCTGTTTGCATTAGGCCAAGGACGTAAAAGAAACTCGTCTGATAGCGGCCTCTTATCTACGTTTGCAATGGAAGGGACCAGTTGCTGGTGGTTCTTGTGCGTACGCGAGACACACGCTAGACAGAAAGAGAGAGAGACAAAGAGGAAAGGCAGGGAAGTGAACCAGATATCGGTCTCCGGTTCGCTTCGCTACACTGGGGATGGGAGATAGGGTTTTAAAGAGGACAGAGAGGAAAACGTTAAAAAAAAGCACGCACACACGGATGCACTCACACACAAGAGGTGCTCCAGTTAAAGTCATTCACACAGGCCGGTAGATCGCAAAAAGCGCTATAGAGCAAAATATATGATCAAGTGTTTCTGGTACCTTACAGTATTCACAGTTTGGGCCAGTATCACTGCAAACTATCAGATGTCTATAACAGTTGGTGAATGCGACACCAAGGAGAATCCAGGGCACCATGCTTATCAAGGACTGAGACAAATGCGTAAAGTGTAGAGAGAAGCTGAGTACTTGCATAAAATTAACCAACTACTCGGACAGTGTCTTTCGAAATCCGTGTTCCAATGATGACAGAATGTTGCGTTTTTCAAGAAATTCTACCCTAAAATTTCAGATATGCTCTAGAAGCTTGCGCGATGTACACGTTAGCGGTATGGGGTGATAGTTTGGCACCAAAGCTGGGTCACCTTTCTTAAGTATAGGCACAACACTAGTGACAGGCCAGTCTGATGGAACGGTGCCTTGAGAATGGATGTGCGAAAGATTACGAGAAGAAAACGGGAAATCCATTCGGCACATCGACAAAGGAAAGCATTGGCAATGCTGTCAGAGCCGCTTGCCTTCTTTTGTTTTAGATTTAAAAGCATAGAAAATGCGCGCTTTTGCGTTATAAGATTAGTACCAACGTGTTCTACTCGGTCAGCAACAATTGGATACTACTAACTTGATTCAGAGAAGACAGAGTTAAAGTTGTGATTAAACTCGGAAGCTTATTGTTAATAATTATGAATTATCCGGTCATCAATGTTTAAGTGGTCAACTGCTTGGCAGTTATTTGAGTTCAAGTAGCGGCAAAATTTTTCAGGGCCAGTATAAGAAACAGCGTAAATTTGCGGGAGCAATAAACCTGTCTTATCGGCTCTCTTTTTCTTTCTTTTCACTGAGCTAGCTCTGGAAATGTTGAACCGAATTTTCTACGTTTTAGATGTCCTTATACTTTGCAAACTAAATGGATTATGTCCCGGTTGACCAAAAGGTTTTTTCAGCCATTCTTTGTTCGGAATGAAATGATCAATGGAGAGGTGGCAAACGTACTTAAACTTGAAATTAACAGCAATAGCGGTGAACGTCATCGCCAGAGGAGTCCTACAGTGCTAGTCAAAAGTAATCAAGAACCTAATGGTCATTCTTTTATTGTGTTTAGCAATCTCTGTATACAGTTACACTTAATACTAACAGTCCGACTACGTAATACGTTGACGTTGCCGTGCGCGGCTTATGGGCCCTGTCAAGCTACCGGCGTAGCTTTTGATCCAAAATGACCGTCCAATTTTCGTTTTATGGTAAATAAAAGTTGATTCGATTTCATGTGAACCGATTTTTTTTCTTTTTAGTTCAGGATGAATATTCACTGATAACCTTGCGTCAGTTAGGCGGAATTATGATGCATGCCACGCTGCCGCTTGTGGATGCTGTGAATCAGCAGCTCGAACCGCCCGCGAGCTGTCGGACACCCCTGGCAGCAACGCTCCGAACCAGACACGCCGGTGAATCGGCAGTTATACGCACGCGTTCTAACCTCGCCGCGCCTTCGTATACGGACAGCCCTGCGCCGCCGGCTCCCGCACTCGGCTGCGTCCTGTTGTCGTTGAAAGTCGCATTAGCGAAAGCTGTCGTGCCACTGACCAAGAGCCGGCAGAAGTCCTTCAGCGGTGAGCAGCGGGTTTTTGCATCGGCCTACCCACGTAGTTACTAACGGCGCACCTCCGCCTTTCCTGACGGCCAGTGTCGGCTGCGAGGGCGGACAATCGTTATAGCGAAGTAATAGACATAACGAAGTGAGCTCAGCTGCTCCCTTCAACTTCATTATGGCGGGGTTTTATCATTTGTCACCGGAAAGCAATTTTCATTCCAAATGTATAAGACGGAGTGAGCGTGAGTCAAGAATGATCAGAATGTAAGCACTATATGCCCTCATTCTTTGATTACACGAACTATTTTCGACGAATGGCTCGACTATATCTTTCCGTATAGATATATATTGTGCAGGACCCATATGTGAACATATAGCATGTATTTTAATTCCGGTCGAAATTACACGCTGTAAGGTGCATAGCAAGGATGCAAGTAATAGGCAATGGCATGGTGGTAAATACTTTGTCCCCGAGTTAATGCTTGTCCCACATTCCACTGCATTCTGGATAATTCTCGTACTCTCGTCGATCAGCAAGTTGCACTTGATATGCACGAACGAACTCTCATAAAGGAGCACTGACATCACATTTCAGGCTCGTAAATCCATCTGCATTCAACGAAAGGTCAAACACTGTGTGTAGATGAGAAAAAGCATTTGCAAGAATCAGATTGGTCTAAATAATTTGCCGTAATATTTCTTTCCACATACGAACTAGTAGTGATTTGGCTATGCAAGGGTGGGTGCGTTATAAGACGTCATAATACGCTGGCTCCGTTTATCTATTTCTGCGATCGCTGTGGCACTGCCGCACGATATGCGCACAGTTAGAAGAAACGCGGGCATGACTCTTGTCTTTCGTTTATATGTATGTATATAGTTTATTAACAATGTTGCCATACCTACATATAGACTTATTCCTGCACGACGTCAGCAAATTCTGCTCTGTGTCATCAGGTCACGGAAATGCCAATGGCACCGGGTCTTGAATTTCGAGACCAACTTCAGTATCAAAGTATAAGCATGAAAATATTACGAAAGTTTTCAAACTTTCATAATTTCTTAAGTGACATCCTTTTAGCGTGAGGGAAGCATGTAGTGGACTTCCTGCAACCGTCAAAAAGTGTCAGTGCTGTACCTTATAACGGGTGTCGGAACATAGAAATTGGATTGAAGTATGGGACGAGCATGTACTCGCGCTACAGGAGTCGCCAACACTCCTTTATATTTTAGAGTATGTACGGGCTTCGGGTTCTCACGAAGCCCTTGAAAACCGCAGCCAGCAAACAAAAGCGCGACCACCGACGCCGACGCAGATAATTGCGACTGCAGCGAACAGTGGAAGGCGGCTGCTAAACCTTGCATCTTTGACTCCGGTTGACAAATATTCCTGGGCACACTAACGCAACAGCCAGTTCCGTTCGGTATATACATACATATACTACGGGGGCGTCGTGCCACCCCTGCGGCGCCATCGGCCCAGATTTGCCGCAGAAGGAGGTGGCGAGGCAAAGCGAAGGCGGGGGAGAGATGGGCGAGGAAGGCCTGGTTCGTATACGTTTCCTGTCACCTGCGGTTTCAAAGCGTTGGCGGCGAGCCATCTAGGAAGGACGAAGCCTCGGCAGACAGCCATGCGTCCTTTCACGTCGTTGGATCGCAAAGCGCAACATTCCTGCAAGCCTGTGATGCGTGACAGCGCGCCTCGCCCCCCCAAAGTATGTCAGAGGCTTGAACAGCTTCGCTATCGTGGTCCTCCAGAGATCAGTCTCGGTCACGCGCGCCGCTGTCTTCGGGTCGTCCGCAGGGACTGGCCGGTGACAATGGGGAAAGAAAGAAAGAAAGAAAGAAAGAAAGAAAGAAAGAAAGAAAGAAAGAAAGAATGAATGAAAAGTGACGAAGAGGACAGCATACCTCCGGAAACGCAGAACCTCAAGCAAATAAAAGATATGCATGCCGGCCGGTTCCTTCCAAATGTTCCAGTAGTCTTCCAGTCTTGAAGACACACGAACGGGGTCACTGAAAAACACGGAAAGAATAAACACACACATGCACACCACCATCCGTATTGCAAATAACGCGAGCCGATAGCTTGCAGCCTTTCTAGATCAAACGTTGATCTCATCTTTCCCAGTATTCTTCCTGAAGACTGCACCGTACGCTTCCATGCCGCTCAGCCGCTTTCGCTTCTTCCGCAAGTCCCGAGAAAAAATCGAGGCCCAGGCAAGATGGCGGTATGCTGCGTCATGTAAAAAAAAACAGTGTGCTATAGGTAGCACTAAAGGAGAATGCCATGGAAAAGCGATGCCCTATGGTCCTATTCTGTCCTTGTTTGTTTCTTTCCCTTTTCTTTAGAATGGGTGCAAGCCTCCATGCAATTCCTTCAACATACACACCGGTTTCCAACTGGACAGTGAGTAGAAGAGAAAGAAAAAAAAAGCAAGAACACGCCACAGCCGGCCCGTCTCCTCACTATACCGACGGCGGTTGTTGTCGACAGTGACGCCGGTGGCGGTGCCTTTCCAAGAGTGCAGGCAGAGACAGATCCTTCCTTGCAGGCCAAGGAAGAATGACGGACAGACGGACGGACAGTTCGCGCGAAGCGTCGGACACGGACTTAGCGCTTTGGCTCCTTTCTCTCTCACTTTTTTCTTTCTTTGGGGGGGGGGGGGGGGCGGAGGAAGGAAGAAAGCGCGTGACGCGAGATATCCTCTTCGTGCGCGTCGAATTCGTCCTCTTTGATTTTGTGTTCCTCTTCTTTTTCTTTTCATCTTTTTCTCGGCCCGCGACTTTTCGAGCGCGTCCGCCGCTGACGCGCCGATCCAAAGACACGCTGTGTGGCTGGCTGGCCGGTGATGCGACTACACCAACAAAGGCGGCAGAAGAATCGAGTGAGATTCTTCTTTCTTTTTTCTTGTTCAGCAATACCCGAGGCGTTTGCGAGAGGATGCGTGAGCGTGGCGCCATCGGTGGCTTGTTATTGATGAGGCTGGGCGGCTTTGATTGAACGGAAGAAAGTGCACGGACGGAGGTCGGACTTTCGTGGCGCCCAACGAAGATGCTGCCTCGTATACTCTCGCTTCTATCTCATCTCGTTTCCTTCCTTGTCGCTTTCTTTCCCGCGTGTCTCTTTTTCTTCTTTCTGCTTCTTTCATCTAAAGATTCTTCGAAGAAAGTGAGTACCTGTATGCCCCGCGATGCTATTACTGTTGCGTCGCGAATGCTCGCTTCCCTGTGCGTATAAGACGAATTCGTTTGCAAGCGAATTGAAGATGCACTCTTGGTTCAATATCTGCCCACATGCGTAACTGCGTGATTTGCGACTGAGTGAAAGGACTTGTGAGGAGAGGACCGTGGCAAAAATTGCTGCAGCGCTTCCACTGATGCGCCTCTTCAAAACAGAATGAACTCGAAGATAAATTTCTTCAGATTTTTCGCCGACTTTTCATTGCATGATCACCGTTGGATTAGACTTGAAACTTACTGACTTCAGCAACCCAAAATTACGGGGTCGCGAGCCCACTGTACGTGGTTCTGCTTAATTTTACTTTACTTGCCGACTTCCGACTGCGCTTACATTGAATGTATGTTTTGTGGGCCCCATTAGTCAAGTTCTTACACACACGTACACAGATGCGTGGGTGTCCCACTATAGTCCCGTTTTTGCTTATTGTGTTTAAACCGCAGCATGTGGCTACACTCAGGACGCAGTCACTTACATGAACTAAAGCTTCCCCGCGAATTACTGAGCCATTACCGCAACGACATTTGATGAACAAAACCTTCTCTTTAGAGAAGTTATGGGAACTTCTTATCAAGGGTCACATGGTATTATCCGAAGAAGGCGCGTTTGTAGAGCGGCGTGGTTGAACAAACACTGCGGCATGTTCTGTGCGTACAAATAGAGTTCATGTTTCTTTTGTAGATGATCCTCTTTCTTATTGCAAGATAAGCAAAGAGCCGTAGCCCTGCTCCGCAAGATCAATTAGAAGAAGCTCAGCGTTGGTGAATGGGCGATCGAGGGCGCCCGAACAGCCGTCAGACTCGTCAAAACCGAACCAACGATAATAGGTGATTGAAGGAGTGGCGCCCGACCGACTGGCGACGTTGGCAAACTGCCGCCACAACCGTGGGCGCTAGTACACAAGACGCCGCCTAACGGCTCTGAACAGTGGCAGGTCAAGACAGACGGCCGGGATACTCCCGATCTAAATTCCATTCGGACGGCAGCGAACAAGGACCAGACGAATCCAACAAAAGTTCACCACGCGGAGTGGCAGAAGAGCAGGCGGCTGTGTCTGTTTCGTTTATGTACTGTTCCCGTCGGTGCGTCGCCTCTGCATGCACGCACGTCTGTCTGGTCCGTCTGGTCGTGTTTCGTTCCAGAACATCATCGCGTCTGAAGCAAAAGGCTGGCTTTTGCTGGGTAACAAGAACGGCCAGTGTCTATCGTCGAGAAAAAAAGTAAGAACGTGGTGCCTCGAGTGACCACGTCTGTTCCAGAGCGTATCTTCACGCCTGCAGTATGTATAGTAGCAGCAGACGAAGTCCTGCAATGTAAAAGCGCCGAGGAACATGCACCTTGAACTGCACCTATGTACAGAAAGAAGGACGGATGCTCCGTGCGACGGCGCGTGTCCAATGAGACGGACTTTGCGCCACGCTCGTATATACCCACTTCTCCAAAACTGACCGCAGGGCACACACTGACGCCGCTCTGGCGCGCATACCGGTGGCCTCTACTACCGGTGTTCGGAACATTCGGCGCGTAGCGCGGTCAGACGCCGCCGCTGCCGCCGCGTGTTTGCCGACGAAGCCGGCCGAATCTTCGCCTACTGACAGCTTCAAAAGAAAACACCTCTCTCCTCCGTCCATCTTCCCTGTAGCAGTGTCTGCGACGGCTACGCGTCGATCGTCCAGCTATGGTCTGGGCGGTATAGGCATGCAGTAGCCTAGAGGAGGGCTTCGAAGGCAGCGAAGAGGAAGGGAGGCGGGAGAGGTTAGTACTGGTGCTGAACGTTATATATATATATATATACTATAGGCGGCAGAGGAGGCGAAGAACAATGACCGCCGCCGCTGCCAGTAACAACACCTCTGCCTCATTTTCGAAGCGAGTTCTTCCAACTGCCGCCGCCACGTCGGAAGTCGGCGCACGCAGACTCGCGCGCGGAGCAAGACACTGTGGCGCCGTCAGGTCTTTGTCGGCCTGGTCCGCGATCCTCCGGCGGCGCCGGAATGGGCGGAGACGGCGGAGGGGGAGGGTTCCCGCTGCTGGTTTTGCCGCTTTCTTTTCCTCTGTGGCCGACGGGGGGAAGGTTAGGCCATCGTAAGTGCTGCCGTCCTCCCCTCCTCGTATTTCCACCCCCTGACTCTACTTGGTCCTCGCCGGAGCATCTGCCGTTCCTCTCCGAGCCCTCGGGGGACGATTTCTTCGAGCCCGGAGCGCGTGGCTTCGGGGCGTCCTCTCCTGGGGTGCGAGGAGGTCTTCCTTATAGGTGGAGAAGTCTATGTATGGGGGAGGGGGGGGGGTGACCAACAACAACTTTGTCTTTGGTTTTCGCGGTGGTGTGTTGGCGGCGGCGACAGAAAAGCCAGCGGAGAAAAAAAGGAGAGGGTAGCAAGGACGACGACGCTTGGGCGCGCTTCGAAAAACAAAGACGACGAAAGGAAAGCCCAAACTCGGGAAATTAGGGGGATGACGAGTAGGGGGTCGGCGAAGAGGTGTGCGTTCACGAGGAGGGGGAAGCGGGTGTCGGGGAAAGGCGGCTTTTGTTTCTTCGCTTCGCGGAACTGCGTCACGACGACGAGAATCGGTCAGCACACACACACAGTGTGGGCCCACCCAGCGGATCATGTTTCCCCAAGTGTTGTTAACGGCTACCTTGCGAAAGGGAGCGAGTATCGGGTGTGGAGCTATTGTTTGCCCGCCGAGATGCTGTACGCCATTCGGGCCTTGTTTTGACTCCCATTTTGTAGCCCTTCTGGAGCTCTTCCGCTGTGGCGTTCTTTGATTATAGAACTGCTCAAATGGCTCTGTAATAAACGTGTCTCTGTATTGTAGAACAGCGAATGAATTGGGGAGGTGTAAACAGTGTTCACTGCATGAGGAGTTATAAGTTGGAGCCCGTTTTCAAGAGGGCGGGCTTGATAAACGAGCCTTAAACCAGCGGTCATTGCGAGACAGCCACCGAAGTAGCCCTTGAATGGCTTACGGAAGAAAACTGAACACTTGGCTACGCACATTAACCTGAACGGCGTGGTTAGATATACTTCAGAAGTGGCTTTGTCGCTTGACTATATTGTAGCGCGCCACTTATGATCCGAAAGCTTTGCTGTGGTTATTTAACTAACACTACAAACATCACTATTCAAAAGAAGATATCATGTTTGCATGCTAAGTTTATTTTTTAGATACCTTTTCGGACTATACTATGGAACATACGTTTTCGTACTGATAGCAAAGGTCCTTCTTCCGATGGTACTGCTATAAGCAATGCCGTTGTGGTTGAATAACCCTGACGCACCATTTTACTGCCTAAGATATATTAAAGCGAAACACAGACTCAGTTTAAACTCGAGCACAGTTATTCCACCATTCTGCTTGACCCCTCTGCCAGAGAGAGAGAGAGAGAGAGAGAGAGAGAGAGAGGGGAATATAGGAAGGCAGGAATGTTAACCAGTCAATAGTCTGGTTGGCTACCCTACGCTGGGGGAAGGGAGAAGGGGAAGAGAGAGAAGATGTAGATACGTGTACGGACAGTACTTAAAGCCGCTCGCGCAAACCAGAAGTTTTGAGAAAGGTCACAAGTGCCTTCACTGCCTTCTGAGCAAATGATCGGTCGGGACGGTGCTCTAGTACTGTCTGTTCAATCAGAGGACAATAATCTAATTTCCTCAGTGTGTTGGACAAAGATTGTCTTTGTGCTTGAAATTGAGGACAATGGCACAATAAGTGGTCAATGTTATCCTCGCATCCGCAAACATCACATGCAGGACTATCAGCCATTCCAATTAGTGATGAGTAGACATTCGTGAAGGCAACTCCAAGCCATAACCGACACAGAAGAGACGCTTCACGTCGGTGCAGACCGGATGGAGGTCTGAGTTGAAGTGACAGGTTTAGTTTGTGCAGTCTTGTGCGCCTTGTATGTGCGGCATTCCACTCTGCTAAGGAGATCGTGCGTGGTAGAATGCCAAGTCGTCTCGCGGTGTCGGTCCTTGAGGTAGGAATGGTGACGCAGCGGTCTTCTTGGTTTGACGTCTGAGCTGCCTTATCGGCGTCATCATTTCCTATGATACCGCAATGACCTTGTATCCATTGAAAAGAGATATCACGGCTTTGTTCTCTTAAGTGATGGACAAGTTCCACGATTTCGCACGTGAGGTGAACGTGAGTTCGTGAGGTGAACGACTGCGCACATTGCAAGGCCGGCCTTGAATCGCAGAAGACTGCCCATTTTTTAGGACTTTCAGCATTTATCACATGAAGCGCGTCGCGGAGAGCCGCGAGCTCTGCAGCTGTAGACGTAGTGACATGGGAAGTCTTGAACCGATGGGTTATTCTCATTGTTGGTATAACTACAGCGCCACCGGAATTGGTTGATGTAGTTGATCCATCAGTATAGACGTGTGTGTAGTAGCTGTATTTCTCGTATATATATACAAGAGAAGTAAAGTTAGTTGCTTGAACGTTGATGATGGCAAGTCCGACTTTTTCTGGAGTCCTGGAATTGTAATGTTTAGTTACGGCGAATACACCATGGAGGAATGGAAGGCCTTGTCGCAGGTGTGCAACCTGACCTGAGAGAGGCACGGTGCGCGAAGAAAGTCGCACTTAATGTCGTGTGGGGCCTATGTTAAAGCGATATTTCAGACGCGCTAAGGGATAGAGCTTACAACATTGTGAGGTCCCCATTTATTGCAGTTGTACATTCACCGCATGATTTAACCAATCGCTTTTCTTTTCTTCTTTTCTTCTGACACTATATACTCAGTACTTGCAAACGCATTTATGGCCAGAATAAAACAAGAGAGTTTGTAGTAGCAACAACTTAATTTGGGCGAGCTGGTCCATCATGAATATAACTTGACGCAGTGCGCAGGGACGAAGACAGCGGCAAGAAAACAACCACGACATGACAGCGCTCGACCTGTCGTGGTTGTTTTCTTGTTGCTGTCTTGGTCCCTTCACGCTGCTGCATGTTACATTCAAGGGAGCCTGGACTCGAAAGTGACTCGAACTTGGCTTTGGTGTTGCACTTCTAAGCCAGAGGGCGCGGAATAAAATCCCGGCCACGACGCCCGCATTTCGATCGGGGCGGAAACGAAAGAAACGCCTGTGTACCGTGCGTTGGGTGCACGTTAAAAAATCCTAGGTAGTCAAAATGACCCCTTAGTACCCCCATTACGTGCCTCCTAATCATACCATTGTTTTGGCACGTAATACGCCAGAATATCATTTATTTTTTAAGACACAGAAAGAGAGAGAGAGAGAAGTCGTAAGGGAAGGCAGGGGAGTTAACCATGCATGCTAAGCACGATTAGCTACCCTTCACTGAGAAAGGGGGAAAGAGGAGACGCAAGAGAGAAGTTAGCACTTTGCACAGTTACACAGACAAGCGTCCATCGCTGAGTTGGTCACAGGCGGTCACACAGGCTGGTGCATTTCCAAAAAAACGCAGTAGCGCCTTTGTAGCCTTGCACATAGCAGGCTCACGAGTCCACGGGCCCAAGATCTTCTCCTCTGTAAAAGGCCTGTCATAACGAATAAGCCAAAGGAAAGACAGTCAACCGAAGCAGCGAAGCTTCTTGAAGAATATGGAGGTAAATTTGTCAAGAAAAACATATATACGATGGGCAGCAAACGGGTTCGTGTAATCGAACGACGAGGAAAGCTCGAACTTGTGAACTCTGGCTGCTGGCTTGAATGCATTAAAGGCAAGGATGAGGAGACACAACGGTTCTTGCAAACGACGCACTTTCCGAACGCACAATTCGAACAGGCATATAGAAGCAAGAAAAATTATTGAACCCGCTTGGAAAAGAAATCCATATACGAGGGGACGCCCTGCGCCTCCCAATGGCCTTTTAAAAAAAGCAAGTGGAAGGGTTGGTGAGCTGTAGTTCTTTCTTTTCTCTCTCTATTTCTTTCGGTTCGTGTTGCTGCCTTCGCAGCTCGCAATACACTGATCGCGCTTCGCGCTGTGTACGACAGCAACAGCGGCGATCCGTATCTGTCGCGCACGCGAACAAATTACATGGTGCGGCGCCGACAACGCCGTCTCGACGCTGCAGCCCATCCGCTGCTCGCTCTCGCCCGCGCTTCGCCTACAACGCGATAGGTGGCGCGCCCGATCGAAACCTTGCCCCGCTCCGCGCCCTCCCTCCCTCTCCGCCACCATTTTTCACGCCCTTGCCATCGTCACCGCGCTCGCAAGTAGCCGCACACGCATTCGTCGTTCGCCTGGCCCGCTTTGTCGTCACAGTTGTTGTCCACGGCTCGCCGGTTCGGCATGTGTACGGTGATGGCGTTTCGCTTTGTTGTAAATGTTCTTTTTTGTTTTTTTGTTTTCTCCAAATCGTTTCCCAATACACCGACCCCTACGTGTACTTCATCTTTCTGCATTCAGTTTTTTTTTCCCTTCTCTTCAATTAGTTCTTTTTTTCTTTTTTCTTTTTTTCTTACGTTTCGTGTCTGTGTACCGTATCTCGTCGCTGTCCATGGTCCTCGTGTTCCACAAGTTTGGCTCGGCACGCAGCTTGTTGATTTTATTGGCTCCTTGACGCCGCCTCCTGTGACGACGGGCATCTGTTTCTCTCTGTTGCAGTCATCCGATGCAGGTGCTCGTAGGTAAAAAGAAAGGAAAAAAAAAGAATTGATTTTGCATTTTGTCCTTCTCTGCGCAATACTTGTAGTCACTTTAGCTCTCCTTTGCTTGGCGGCCACCTCAACCTCGAAATGCTGGGCACTGTTCATTTATGAAGTTAGCAAACGAATTGGCGAAACTGCGCACGCCTTTTTAGTCACACCAGTTGTTTTAAAGCGTTCATGGGCGATACGAAATAAATGCGTGCCTAACAGCATACATTTGGCTACGCAGGCTGTGACGTATTCGTAGACATTTTTGTCCTTCCCATGTCACATATTTCACCTCCGCAGCTTGATGCTGACCTTTGATTGCGATTAATCATTAAGTTTCATCTAAATGACCAGTAGCCTTATACAAAGCGGTCATAATACAACTGTAAGAAAAAAGCAGTTCCCACGAGGAGACAAGTTTTGTGTACAGCGAACCCACAAAGCAAACGGGGGGGGGGGGGGGGAGGGTAGTGCTGAAGCCCGGTATGCAAGTGATGCACAATACATAGGTTGATTTTTGGGAGCGATATGTAACGACGCTTGTAAAAGACACTTGTAAACAAAAGTTATTAAGGTTGTTCTTATTTTGGGTCCTGTTCTAACACCGCGGTAAAACTAAGTAGTGCATGCTACCCAAAGAAATAAGACGAAAAATAAGAGTATAAACGCAGCGCTAATATGGCACAGATATTGCAGAAGCTGAAAGCTTTCTGTGTAATATAGTTCACGTAGATAGCGAATATTTGAACACGTACTCTTAGTGGCACCACAGCGCTCATAAGAGACGTTAACAGCGAGAAACGACCGAGACGTGCTCTATTTTATGATTTCCGAGTTTTGTTAAAGTACAGAGCAAGATAAACGGCGTGTAGAAAAAAAATCTGAAAAAAAATTTACTGACGATTACGATACTCATTAATGCGAAACTTTAGCGCAGCTCTATACGTGTTTTCATTTCGCGATATATTGGCTGGCGTGGACAATCTGTCTCGTGCGGCACGTCGCAAACGGAGGGATGTGTGGGACGACTGCCTCGGCAATCTAGAGATCGTGAGAGGCATAGCGTGGATGGGGCGTGAGAGCGATTCACAGCAGACGCCGCGGACAAACTTCCCAGACGACCCGTGCTGCTCTGGCGCCATCTCGTAGCCATCGTCGCCGCACTACGCTTTTCTTCTCACGCTTTCGCCATACTCTCCTCCTCCGCTTTCCGCCTCGTGGTTTAGCTACACCTTCATACATCACTTTTCTCCTCACGTCTTTCATCCTCCGCTGCGCTCCGCGTTCGCTCTTTCATCCTTTGCTCGTTCGCTCGGTTACGCCGACGCTCACCGCAGAAAGGGGCACCTAAGAGCTGCGCTCTAAAAAAAAAACGACGTGTACCATCTTCGGAAAAATAGGCGAGAACAAGCCTTGAAAAAGCGAAAAGAAAGCGAAAAAGCGAAAAGGAACTTTTCTGCCCAACTGGAAAGGAAGGACGGCGGCCAGACCCGACGGCCAAATAGGGCGAAGGGACAAAGAAAAGAAGGCGTTTATGTATTGATGTTTCGAACATAGATAATTGTTTTTTTTTTGTTATGAAATATTTCTAGTCCCACTTGCTAGACGAGTTTACGTCAACGAAGTGTTTTCCACAATGCATACAACACGGCGTGTAGCTTCCCCGTAATGAGAATGCAGCAAACGTAATTCGCACGATAATAGTACAAACGCGCGAAATATATGAAAAGCAACACCCTATTCATTTTCAAATAACGTTTACTGCTGATGTTCAGATACGAACATGCATGGAGTGAGAATGTGCGAGGTTCATAATAGCTTTCGCGTTGAACATTTTGTCAGTTGGAACACCTTCATGCCCAGCATGTCCTTTGAAATAGCTATGAGCTCCTAAATTTAAGCTTCGGTGTGCGCTTTCATTTTGTTTGTGAAAACACGGTCAACCTCAGGAATTCCGCGAAAAATTTCTTCTCTGTTAAGGCATGGCGCTTCTAACTTAATGAGTAGCCATATAGGTTGCAAGAACTACTACAGTCGACTCCCATTAATTCGAACTTTGCGGGACGGCAAGTTTCGGTCTAATTATCCAAAAAATAGAAGTAACACGCGGCGGTAAAATGTCCGGACTGCTTATAGTAACCGCCTTGCGCGTCAGGGTGCGCCGATGGAGGTCAAATTATCTGCAGCGACATGCTTTCGCTTTCGAACTACACGAGTTTTCTTTCCTATGGTATCTCACCGGGACTTTCCTGTGTGTTCGAATTAAGCGAAAAGACGAATTATTCGAGGTGGAAGTAACGGAATCGCTTGCATTCTTGAACTTTGCATTCAAGCTTATGTGTAGAGGCTTCGCAGGAATCATCTTCCGCAAATTAGGGGTGTACCACAAGCTTTTAAGCTTTTATAGCCGACTGTGGACAGCATTTCTGAGCCCAGTTAGAACAAGTGGATTGATTGATTGATTGATTGATTGATTGATTGATTGATTGATTGATTGATTGATTGATTGATTGATTGATTGATTGATTGATTGGTTTGTTAGTCTGCCGATTGATGGGTGAAGTTTATTGATCTCAAGCACCAAAGGTGATCCCGCAGACTTTTGACGCAAAATTGCCGAGCGATCAGAAGAAGGGAAGAAAATGACAAAGCACGTACTATGTTTTCATTTCTGTGTTTTATTTCTGGGATTTATGTGTGATTCATCGCTGACAGTCTACTATGGATTCGCCACTACAACTCACCCGAATAATCATCTTGTCAACTCAGGGTGACTGCGAGGAGCCGTAGAGAGTTCCGGATTAACTTAGACCAACGTGAGCTCTTTAACGTCTGCACAAAGCTCGATCGGAGCACGGGCGTTTTTTGTATTCTGCTTCCATCGGAATGTGGCTGCTGCTGTTAGGATATCGAACGCACAAACTCGAGCTGAACAACCGGACGTCGTATATCACTGAGACGTCCAGGCAGGTAAAATATGGTTGGTATAGTGAAGAAAGCCTTGAATCCGAACTTGAATTTGTTGAAGAAGCTCGAGTTTATATACAACGAAATCTTAAGAATCGATATCATATGGCAAACGGTTATCGCAAACCAAACGTTTTTCTACGTTTACCTTGACTTCTTACATACTATTTGACTGCACCTTCGACGTTTCCGCAAATTCCGTTCCCCTTTCTATTCCCCCTTTTCCTTACCTCCAGTGTAGGGTAGCAAACCGGACGCTCGTATGGTTAACGTCCCCGCCTCTCATCTTCTTGCTTCCTTTCTCTCTCTGTCTTTCTCTCTCTCTCCGTTACGATGACTTAAGCAGCGGAAACTTGCCGTTAATTCCTTACGGCACCTTCCCCTTGGTTCTCACGTCTTATCGCTACAGGTGGTCAAGCAAAGATTTCAGGAACGCTGAATCGCTGTTGAACAAAAGACTGCTGCACAAGTGTAAGTTGA
Organism: Dermacentor variabilis; assembly: GCF_050947875.1. NCBI lineage: Eukaryota > Metazoa > Arthropoda > Arachnida > Ixodida > Ixodidae > Dermacentor > Dermacentor variabilis. The sequence continues at coordinate 9,573,915 of NC_134578.1, read as the reverse complement.
AAACTCATTTTCGCGGTCAAAAGTTCTGTGGTTATAACTGCAGAACTTTTCATTCAATAGTCTGTCAAGTGCAATCTTATTGATATTGGAGACAAAGCAAACTGCCGCCTTGAATTCTAATCAACTGTCTCATTTAATATTAGTTCTATACGTGTACTATCACACCGGTATTGTATACGTGAACGGGAAGAGATGAAAAAAAAAACATCTGTTGCGCCTAATTGCTCTAAATTGAGAAGTGTGATCGTAGCGGCGCAGCTCGGCACCGAGCGCGCTCTCGTCCCAAAGATATACACGTGAATGAATCACTTCATGCAATGTCACACATCTATGGCAAATGTGGAAAGACAAACTCGACTTTTATGGTTGGTTTCCACGTGTTACCGTTTTCTTGCGACTTACACGTTAGATGTAGGTATCTTGACTTAACCATCGGACGGATGCGGCTTGTTCTGAACCACAGCTTTCTTTGTCACTGCATGCACACGCCAATTTCGACATGCTATATCCCAGCCACGCGAAAGTTCTGAGCACTGAATTCTACAGCTAGGTTCAACACACCACCTCACTGGTCAAGCCATTCTTTAGCAGGTTGCTTCCCGTTTACTTCCGTTTCACTACTGCAACGGCCCCCAACGACCCTTTATTGAGACATGACATGAAATATACGTGTCGTATCCGTCATTGCATGCAACCACGAGATACTCCACGGACAAGTATTGTAAGAAAATGAGCTTATCGACGGGTCTCATAATGTCCATTCCTCGAGTCTACATTCTTCACAAATGGAATAACAAGAGAGCAGCGCAATGTCACGTGACCTCTCTGGCGCCTTCATTGATGTGCTTCATTTCCGCGATATACAAGGACCTTCGCCACACCCTTCTCATGCACCAAGATCCGCGTCTCTTTACGGGCTACATCCGCAGGCACGATTAACCAATCAGGATACGGGCGAGCCTCTCTCGAGAGCCCGAGTGATCGATCTGCGTCCCGAAAGCGTTGCATTGGCCGAGACGAAGCAATAGCCTATAATATTTATGCACGTGCAAAGAAAAAAAAATAATTATAAAAAATTTGCTTCTTCAGCTGCTCCCCGAAGACAAAAGTGACGATTAAAACAAAAGAACTAAACAACTAAAAAGTACATTTTAAAACTCGAGCAGCCACATATACCTTCCGACCATCCCGTTTAGGCAGCCCCAACTCTACACTGAAGTTCGTTTTCTGTCTGTTGTGAGCTTTTCTTTTTCTTTCTTTTTCCTTCTTTTTCTGAGCGAACCGAGCACAACCGGGGGAGCCAGCGGTCGCACGCGTTACACCGGCGTAAGGAAGAAAAAAAGAGAAGAAAGTAAGAAAGAAGCGAGAAGGAGTCGTGATCTGACTTGGCTCGCTGTGGGCAGGATTGAACAGCACGCGGCCGTGCAGGCGCGCCGGAGGCAGGCAAAGCGCCGGCCCGCAAACTCCAATCACGACTCTTCTCCGGGCACTGCGCACACGTAGGGCCGCGTGCACTAACCCGCACGCACGCACGAATACACGCTCCGTGCCTCTCGCTGTATGCGAGCGAGCTATAACGCGTTGTGCTGCGCCCGCCGCAGCCGAAGCGGCGCCGGTTCGCCCCATGTCTGGTTTTCTAGTCGAGCTTCGGAGTCCGCCCCGAGAAACCAAGGAGAAGGGGAAGCGAGGCATGCAGGGGAGCCGCCGCCACGCTCGCTTCTTGTTGCGAGGAATATTTTATGACTTGGGCGCCGAAGAAGCCGCCGCCATATTTATTATGTCTAACCCTCCCTGCAGCCACCCCACTCCCTTGCATCCACTCCTGCGCGGAGTGTGTGTACCGTGTTTACTCGACTCTAGGCTGGCCTCGACTCTAAGACGACACTCCTTGAATGCGGAAGGTCAGAAAATTAGACGAGAAAGCAATTATAAAAAGAATTCTTCTAGTGCAAGCCGATCAAAATAATAGCGAACCACAAAAGTCAAGAAAAGTACTAATGTCGTCTACTGGCAACGTCCAGTGCCAGCCACGTAGTTGTCCCGACTCACTGTAGGCAACACTGTATACTGACACTGCTTGCTCGTTGCCAACGTCATGCCGAAAGCGAACTACGAACAAACAATGACTGTGCCCTCACAGCACGCTTTGAATGGTTTCAAAATGGTGTGCCGTTACAGTAATCTGCAGTACTGTCCGACTGCTGCCGCGGATATGTAATGGCTGCAGTATTGTCTTTTGGCGATGTCGATAGCGGCGTGCCATTTCTGCAGTTTCGACGGCTACTAACAAAGTCCTTGAATCTAAACCAACCTAGGAGTTTGGTAACTCACGTTTAAGGAAAAGAAAACAGACTGTCCCCCTACAGAATCGAATAAATACGGTAGTTGTTGTAGTATAGCATGCAGTTGCGGCAGCCAGGCTCTTCGCGTCGGCTGTAGGAGCTATTTCTGCCGCTCGGGGCTATCGCGCGGCTCTGCAACAACTCCAAAAAGCTGCCCCGTTCCATGCTCTAGGAGTTTCTCTTGCTCTTTTTGCTTCGCTTCGCTTCAACTGCATCTTCATGTTTTTGTTGTTCTTCGAGTGTTCTGCCTTGTATTTTGTTTTTCCTGTGGTATCGGCCTTCGGGCCTGCATGCAGCAGGGTTCGAGTGCTCGCTATATACAACGACCCAAAGGCTGGGCCGGCTCCCTTCTATGATGCAGGGTTCAGCCGCCGAGTTCCTTCCTTTTGCAGCTGACCTTTCCTGCTTTCGAGACCGGGCGCAATTATAACTGAAGACGAATTCGCCAGGCGAGGAGGGAGGGGGGGGGGGGGGCTCCGTATACCTGCCCTTATACGCAAGCATGAAGAAGAAGAGGCGACGTACCCGTGAGGAAGACGGGGGGAGGGGGGGGGGTGAGGGCTGCAACGGCAGATATAAAGAAACGCGCAAAAGACACCGAGGAAGATAGATGCGCGGATCAAAAACAAAACATGAAATAAATGTGCAGCAGAGGATAGCCTGTTGCAGAAGAAGCGCGAGACTCTCCTCTGGAATGGCTGCTGCTACGTGGTAGTGCTGGTACATTGCCAGCGCCCATAAAAGCAGAAGAAAGCCCCCCCCCCCCCCCCCCCAAAAGAAGAAAGGTACCGAGCTAGGTGGCGCCAGCTACCCCGCCGCGTTTGAAAGGGGATGCTCATAAAATCCATCCATCCACGCGCGTGCGTCGTGCTTCTCCGCGTGCGAGCGTCGTTGGCCTTTGCAATCTGCTTGGACCAGTTTGTTATAAACCGCCTGAGTAAGCGGCTCAGAGCTAGGTGACACGTGTATTGCGGGTTGATCATTAGATAATTTCCAAGTTTCGCGGAATTAAAAAAGATTGTTTGTTGCAGATAACGTAATTCGTGCCTGAGCTGTGTTATTCAGAGAGGCGGACATTACTTGCAAGAGAAATAGAAACACATAATCAACTAATCACTTATTAACTTCTTAATTAATTACTGGATGGAACATATTGCAATTTACGAATTGTAGCCGGCGGGCTGACAGGGAATGTCCACTTTGAATTAATTTCCAGAATAACACCAATTTAGAAATATGCGCCCTGAAATGTCCCGTAAAAGTAAATTGCTGCACTTATTTTTTTAAGAACACGCTCCTGATGAGTTGAAGCGCAAAAGAAAATTGGAACGACCAGGTATTTTGTCCCACACTTTGGGAAATGATGTCTCGAAACTGGTGTCCTATTGGAGATTAATTTCAAGTAGATACGTCTTGCAGGATCACCGGCTACATTTGGTAAATTGCAATATGTGTCGTAATGTAAATAATTAAGAAATTAATGAGTGCATTTCTGTTAATTCGTTGATAAACGTTTCGATTTCTCATGCTAGGAACGTCCGCTCCTTCGAATAATCCAGCTCAAGGACAAGAATGCTGCTTTCCGCCACAAGCAATTTTTTAAAATTTTGTAAAACATAAAGATGATCAGCCCGTACAGTGCAGACGACCGGGGGGGGGGGGGCGGGAATGTGTCACCAACGTTCAACGTTCGAAAGTGTGCCGCTCCACCTTCTGTTGTGCACAGAAGAGAGAGCTGTACTCGAGAAACGATGCTAAGAGTTTCCAAGCTATACAAACGGATCAGACAGACAGACAGTTATCAGCATTGACTCATAGACAATAAGTTCGCTGAGCGTGCATTGTGCGAGACACGGTGTTGCCAGCAACTAACCGAAGGGCTGCTGGAGGGACTCAGTTAAAGTACTAAAGGATCGAAGTCGGGCTATAAGAAAATTAATCTAGAATAAATTCGATAAGAAAGGTGCCAAGATTTCCAATATTATCAAGTCAATCAAGTTAAGATGGTCGACACATTTCATACCAATCGAGTAGAGGAAACGTATTTTAATAGCAGATGAGATGAGGTTAGATAAAGTTAGGGACTGAGAGAGGTCATCATCGCAAGGTATTCAGAAATTCTGTTTCACTGCCAGTGGAGGTACTTGGGTTGATGGTAATAGCGCGGAACGGGCAGAGAAAAGTGGTGCTGCATTGCATGTTCCTTTCACCGCTACTATATAGATTGTTTCACCATTACTGTACAGATTGCTCCCGCAAGACCACTTTGTGTCCTGGTGTGAGCTTTGATGGGCCTCCTACACGGGTTCACGTTCTCGATCTTCTTAGTCAGTTGGTCACGAGGGTTTCTGTGATATTGCAGTCGCGTGAGCACCTTTTACACTTTGTTTGTTCGCTTGTATGTGCAGTCTCAATGTGTGCTTTAATATGCCCCATATCTGCCAGTATACATGTTGCCTTTGTGGGAGGTCCGAAGCTCCTCCCCGAATGTAGGAGCTGGAACAATTGGAAGAAAATTTCGTTCGCTGAAGGGCACTCTAAACGATGCCTAAACTGAAACAGTGTAAGCTCAGCTACACTGTAAACGATTGAAAAAAAAAAAACAGATGCGACAAAGCTTTTGCTACCGTTTGCCATCAAAGGTATTACTTCCTCGTGTATAGTCATAAGCCTCACAGCTCATATACGCTGTCGAAATGTCGAGAGAAAAAGAAATCAGTGCCACAATCTGTAATTTCTCAGTGGCTGGGGCGTTGTGCCGCCGAAAGCGAGGTCGAGGGCTCGATACCCGGCCGCTTACTACCACATTCCTAGTCTTAGCGAGATTCCGAAACGATCACGAAACTAGATTTACGTGCACGTTAACGAATCCGAAATGGAGATGATTAATCACTACGTGACCCACGCCCGGGGACGGGGTCGGGGTCTTGAAGCAGCTCGAGGCCTTCAAGGAGCAAATGGCACAAAAAGACGGCTCAGTTTTTGCAAGCGAGCATCGACGCTGAAATCAAAAAAGAAACAGGAAAAAAGAGAGACACCTTTCTCTTTCAATTTACGTCTGTTAGACTCACGCGAGAACCAAAATGAAAAGCTACGCATATTGAATGTGGCACAGGGGGAGGAAAGAAACAAAAACAAGAGGGTCCCTTCTGAATACACGACGACAGCCAAATATGTAGGCCGCCCCGGCATTAAGGCCACGCGTGCCACACGCGGGGCTTCGCCCCCTTGCATAATGGCGCAAGCGGTTCGATACTCCGCGCACGTACGGGTCACGGTGACATCGCCGTGCTGCTCGAGCGCGCTCGTCCATGATTCACGACTCGTGTACCAGTCCGGTGTAGAGCCGAAACTTTGCGCAGCTGAATACTCTCGCGTGCTTTCACTCCCCATTTACTCTTCTCCTTTTTTTGGCTCGGCAACACAAGATGACTTCTGACATTTGACTCTTCGCTGACCCCTCTTAATTTAACCGGCTGAAGCAAAACTATTGAAGTTGCGGCTAAGTCCCATTTAACTCCCTTCTGGTTCGTAATGCACTCAAAACATTCATACCCTTCGGGACGCCGTGCTGCTCAAGACCGTTCGTCCGCGACTCGCGACCCTTGTGCAAGGCCCGTACAAGGCCAAGACATTTCGGTTGCTGCTCGCATGATTTTATTCTCCGTGTACTCCTTTCTTTTCTCGATTATCACCAACACACAAAGAAAGAAAGAAAGAAAGAAAGAAAGAAAGAAAGAAAGAAAGAAAGAAAGAAAGAAAGAAAGAAAGAAAGAAAGAAAGAAAGATCGTTTTATTCTCGCAAGGATGGATGGATAGATCTTATGAGCGTCCCCTTAGGAATGGGGCGGTGGGTTGCACCACCATTTCTTTTCTTCTTTCTTTATTCAATACTGCAAACCTTGTACAGGTCCAAGCAGGGTGGGTTAAATGGCAACAAAACAATAAACAATAATAACAAAGTTTAAAAAAAACATCAAAGTGTAGCGAAAGGCAAAGAATCACACCAGACGGTTACAGTGCGAGGGAAAAATGAAAACTTGAATAAATCTGTTCGCGCAAAATACGGCGTCACGGAATTAGGATGATGGCGGCGTGTATGCCTTGACGTTGAAAGCTGTGGTCGTTGAAAGCCGTTGAAAGCATGGATGTGCACTGGCTCCCCCTACCGGATGAAGCAAACATCATTAGACTTTTTTGGCTCCCTGTCGGCTACTTTTGCGGACATGAATACACAGTAAATATTTTCGCATACATTGGGATTTGTCTTCCAGCAAAATAATCATCACCAATCTCGCGCACACTTGCATTGTTTAACGATCTGCGCTCGCGGGTTTCCTATCAGGAGCGCTACGTCACACTGATACGTGGATATCGTTCGTGACGCAACAGTACCGGCCGAGCAGCGTTAAATCAAATGCATGCAAGATAGATTATATTATTGTTGGGGGCAAGATGAGACCCACTCCGAATGGGTGCAAATCGTTCATGGAAGTAATCGTGCTAGTATGCTCTTCAAGTCTCCTTTAAATCTAGGCAGAATCCCCTCCTTTGCCACCTGACGAAGCCAATACTCAACTTGCCTTCGCCTTCTTACTGTCTTCTCCCTCTCCCTTTTTTAGCGTTTTTATGCGATAGTACTGTACTATACATTCATTTGTTTTTATACTTTCTTCTTCTTATTATTATTATTTCTTATTTCCTTTGTCGAAGTTACAAAGCATGCTCCAGAGGTGCACATCCATTTGCACTTTCTGGAACTTCAGCTGAAGTACACCGGTCCAGAATTTCATACCGGCGCATCAGAGCCACCTAATGGCGTATCCTACGCGGCAATCGGGCCATCCTCGGAATGTAATATTCTGAACGCAGATACAAGCATCTTTACGGCAGAAGCTTACGCATTACTATCGGCTGTAAAACACATAAAGGCGTTAAAACTAGAATAGGTTGTCATATTTAGACTCTCTGAGCGTATATATATAGTAAGGCCGTCAGTGGCTTTGAGGAAACGTAAAAATCCAGTAGTCAATGGCCTCTATTTATGTCTGCGCACTCTCTATCCATCCAACCACCATACAGCAGTATGTTGGGTGCCAGGTCACAGAGGCATATATATATATATATATATATATATATATATATATATATATATATATATATATATATATATATATATATATATATATATATATATATATATATAGTGGGCAATATACGCTTGCAGACGAACTTGCTAAATCCATAGCAACGAAAGCCTGTAACACTGCCATAGCCTTCCCTCCCACAGATTTGAAGCCTTTCTTATGCAGAGCGCTGAGAAATTTTCGGCAATCCATCTGGGACCTTGAAACCTTTAATAAACCTCATTTAATTAAACCGCACATACGAAATTGGCCTTCAGTAACAAAATCGCGATAAACTGATGTCATGTTCTGTCGACTGAGAATAGGACATGGCATGAGGTACTCATTCTTACTTGCTGACTGGTAGTGAACTTCCCCTTTGTGGTAGGTGTGGTGAAAGGCTGACCGTTTTCCATGTCTTCGTGAAGTGTCGGGAAAGAAGCTGAATGAAAAAAGCACTTTCCTATAGCATACGCTGCCACATTACCCTTCATCCGTTAATGTTTCTTGGAGCAGTACCAATTTTTCATCATAAATCAGTCGTAAATTTCTTACAAGATGTCAATTTATTGCACGTTATAAGCCCACAATATTCGTGGCACATCCTCTCATAAGAGCCTGATGCTGCGATAGTAGCAACGTGTATGGCACAGGCCTCCGGGCCCTTGTGCTTAAGGGCCTTGGTGAAGCAGTCGTGCTACTTGTAGCTTCATAGTTCAGTATATCACCTCTTCATAGTGTATCGTTTTTCATAGCGTATACCATGTACCATTGTCTAGTTTTATTAAGAATAAATCTACGCACTTTCCGAAGAATATTTTTAGGCGTCTATACAGTTGTGCTTCATCCACTTCTCGATGATCATTATTCAGCAACGGCAGTCTCTTATCTTAGCCTTGGCGTCCTTCGGCCACTTATGGCCCTTGTGCCATTAAACCCAAATCGTCATAATCATCATTATTTTTTTCAGCAAGCTTGATCGTCATCAGTTGCAACTGTAATGCGCAAATGGGACGATGACAAAAGCAGACTTGCCCAACTTACGGTAGTTTATCCCCACAACTCCTACGGTCGCGATGAGAGAGAGAGAGAGAGAGAGAGAGAGAGAGAGAGTGACAAAGAGGCTGTATTCAATGACAGACCTGTGAGATAATTTCTGAGTTGCACAGGTCTGTATGTATTTGGATTCGGAGTGTCGCGATGTGTATCATGTCTCTGTCACCATGTCATATACACACTTAGGAAGGCGTGTATGCTATATATATATATATATATATATATATATATATATATATATATATATATATATATATATATATATATATATATATATATATATATATATATATATATATATATATATATATATATATATAGTTTCGTGGTGGTGATGTTGAAGGACACAGTAGCAATACTGTGAAAGACAAAGCTAACTTTTATTGGGCGAACCTGTGCTCACAAAAACAGGTTACACTTATAGCACAACGATAGCGGCGAACACGGTCGGCGATCGTCGAAAATCTGATGAGCGGGTCAAGCGCGTCGGCTTTTATAAATCAGTCGTCGAATGTCCCAGAGTAATCGCTGGGACCCGCGTGCCTTCCACGAAGTTCTACATTATTCGCGTAGCGCACACATGCAATCAGATTACACAAGGTTGAGTCAGAGACAGCGGATGGAACCATCGATAACATTCCAGAAACTTCCGATACATGCAGGCGCGTCCTGCGCTGTGCGATAGCACTTGTTAGGCGGTGAAAACGTGTCGCCCGATAAAGACAAGTACACGTCTCAACACACACACACACACACACACACACACACACACACACACACACACACACACACACACACACACACACACACACACACACACACACATATATGTGTGACCACGTCACACATATATGTGTGTGTGTGTGTGTGTGTGTGTGTGTGTGTGTGTGTGTGTGTGTGTGTGTGTGTGTGTGTGTGTGTGTGTGTGTGTGTGTGTGTGTGTGTGTGTGTGTGTGTGTGTGTGTGTGTGTATTGTTGTGGTTGGTTAGTTGGCAGCAGGTGTCGCAGCCGGCGGAGTCGGGTTGTCGTCGCCGGGAGCCATGAAGGAAGGCTCGACGTACCGGCCACTGCGAAGCTCCGTGACGAGGTACAGGGAACGTCCACCTCCACCAGATATGTTACGTAGGAAGACACCGACGAAAAGCTATTTACAAGTATATTTACAAGGCAAGACGCTGCGCTTGGCCAAGAGGCAACAGCCCGCGCTAGCTTCTAATCGTCGTCGTCGTCTTCACACTGCTCGCCTTTCGTGATCGCACATATCGTGCCGAAGCAATATGACTACTAAAAATCCGGCCCCTCGGTTAACCCCCCTTCTCGTTTATATATATATATATATATATATATATATATATATATATATATATATATATATATATATATATATATATGGGTTTTCTTCAAAGTTCAGCACGCTGGACCCGACGTAAAATACGCAGGAAAGAGACGACGAACTTTTTGGGAGACTTCTTTTTCTTACTTAACGTTTTCGGCTGGTGGACCAGCCTTCGTCAGAGTACTGTACTCTGACGAAGGCTGGTCCACCAGCCGAAAACGTTAAGTAAGAAAAAGAAGTCTCCCAAAAAGTTCGTCGTCTCTTTCCTGCGTATATATATATATATATATATATATATATATATATATATATATATATATATATATATATAGGCCGCATCTGGATGGATAAAGAAAATAAGAAAACATTGTGACATTTATATTTATGATTCACGTTCAAGGTAAATAATTCCAAGTATTCAAAATCTATCCCCATTATTCTTCTACAGCGGCTGTTCCCCTTTCCCTCAACCACAATGTGGGGTAGTAAACCGGGTGTTCGTCTGGTTGACCTCTCTGCCTTTCCTGTCCTTGCTCTTTCTCTCTCAGTTAGAGTCCCACTGTTAGTTTGTGTTTAAATAAAGCATGTTGCCATAGAAAATTCGAACGGGATATAAGGTGTGCGGACAATATGTAACGCTATAGTTGGGCCTTGCGTGTCTACTTAGTTTTTATTGCTCAATATATGCGCTGGCACGTTTCACTTTCCTATTCCATAGCGTAGAAAATTGGGAAATTAACGATATTGTCTGCATCCATTATTAGTCGTTGTGTTTAACCAAAGTGCCCTGGCATCTGATTGTAACATGGATAGTCTCACTTGTCTGCCAGCCCGCATTCTTTGGCGGCAATATAATCACTAGAATTGAAACCATTCTTATCGCTCTCTCCATCTCTGTTCTTCGCTAAAAGAGAAAAGACTTGCAAAAATAACTCATTGCAGCTGCAAATTATTATCACAAGATGGTAGTAATGATTTCTGCGTATGCTTTCGGAGATGTCACCGCTAGCGATACGCAGTGGTAAACCGCTGTGTCGAAACGTATGCCCATGAATAGCGCGTGCAGAAAAGCAGCGCTGGTGGCGACCTCGTGTGAGTTTGTGTGGAACCAAAATGAGCACAGCTTGTGTCACAAAGCGTTGTTGACGCTATATCTCAGTGGGAGAGGGTCGAGCCCGAAGTCGGGCTGAGACATGACAGCGTTTACGGCGTTTACGTGAATCTGTTCCTATCGAATCGAGATCGCATGCTTGAGCCTGCGTCGGGTCGAGATAACAGAGTGCGCAAACAGCGCGTTGGTTTATGAGCTATTCCTTGCGAACCGCTGACCCGACCATCCCACGTTTACAGTTGCTTGAGTAAGCCTACTTCGCGCAGTCGGATTGGCTCAGCTCCACTCATCATTTAGTCCGTTCGACTTACATTAGCGTCACAGGCAAGTCTCAGACAGACAAACCGGGCGTATAATAATAACCAGTTATGTGGAATTCACGTATATACTTCGAATGCGTATAACTGTGTTCTGCAAAGGGAATAAAGCTTTCTAAGTTGCGTATGGATACTTCTTCAAGTGACGTGATGGACGCAGCTTCTCACCTTGCTAGCACCCGGACATGGCTGTCAGGATGACGTCATCGCAATATCATTACAAAGCATGCCATTGTTTTGTTTTATGACGACCGGCTTTTTTTCACTGGATTATCACTAATATCGATTTGTTTCCTTTCGTCTGTTTTTCTTTTTTCTCTTTATGTATGTCCTTACCCCTTTACCAGTGCATGCAGGGTAGCAAACGGAATGTTTGTCTTCCGGTTAACCTCTTCGTCTTTCGCATCTCACTTATCTCTCTCTCTCTCTCTCTAGCTCAATCGGTAGAGCATCGCACGCGAAATGCGAAGGTTGTGGGTTCGGTTCCCACCTGCGGCAAGTTGTTTTTTCATCCACTCTAATTTCCAATAAATTATCGTTCCCTTATTTCATTTATTAAGCACAAGTAATTTCCCCTGTGTTGTCCTCGGTGTCAGTGTTTGTTGGCTTCTTATGATATGACTAATAAAAATCGGGCCCCTCGGTTAACCCCCTTTCTTCTCGTCTTGTGGTTTGACTGTCTCGTGGTGTGACAACTGTATAGGTCGGCGCTCTCATGGACGTTCACGACTTTCCCTACATTTTCTTTCCGTTAGTTTGCTTTTTCTCTCCGCCTGTTTCTTTTTTTTCATTTCCCTTTAGCCTTTCCCCAGTGCAGTGTATCAAACCAGAATCTCATCCGGTTAACCTCCCTGACTTTCCCATCCCGTTTATCTCTCTATTCGCGCCCTATATTAATGCACCTAATTAATGCAACAGGAGCGCCTGTGTTGTCGTAGTGAGTTACTACAACTGATGTCAAGAAGACCTTAACAATATATTGCCACGTACTGCAGCGTACTGCTGACGCCCACCGACTCCTTGGTCTTCACTGGTGACTTCAACGGGCATCGCCAGCTATATGGGGAAGCACCAAGATTAGCCTCAGACAGCAGAATGACGGCAGCCTAACGTATCGGCGGAGCACTTGCTTGGGCTTGAATGATTTCCAGGCGCTTTGCTGCGTGCACTCACAGTGTTCCCTCTATCCCGCTTTCCTTTCTGTTCCCCCTTTCCCTTACCCCAGTGTAGGGTAGCAAACCGGACGCTCGACTGGTTGACTTCCCTGCCTTTCTTCTCTTTGCTATCTCTCTCTCTCCCTCTCTCTCTCTCTCTCTCTACAACCGGACTACAGAGAAATTGAAATTTTACCGCAATCTTTATGCTATTCATAGTCATTTAGTTAAGAAAAGAAAAGCGTGAATTTGCACTAGACACTTGTCATCAGGAGAGAATAACCACGTTTAACAACAGTCTAAATGAACTACGGCATGACCGTATTAGTTACGGACATGACGGCATAAATTTTGGGCAGTACGGAGAGAATGTCGTTTGGATGGTGTAAAGCAGCGGTTCTCGTGACAGAACTGTATCGAACATAACGGCTGTATATCGTCGCTACAGCCGTCTTAACCACGACGCGAACTTCCTTCTTAATTCGCTCACGTTGCTACCAGAAGTCATGTATTCTGAGGCGAAAATCTTTCGTCATACAGGAAATTATGTGGGGAGAAAATTGTTTCTTAGTACTACAAAGCCATTTGAGGCCTCATTTAGAGTATAGAAAGGCGAGTGTCACATTTCGAGACGGGCAAGAAAGGATTGCGACAGGTTACGAAACAAAAGATGAGCAATTTCTGAGGGAAACTATGTAGCCAAGGAGACCTGGCGGAAACAACGCTAATTATTTCATTTCTCTTTCCGCATTTTCCGCCGTCCCCAACGACGAAAGACGCGTTATAATGTACACAGGCCTATAGAAGAGTTAGTGTGTAATCCTATACATTGCAAGTCTTTTTCATTGATTTATTTTGGCTTGCAGCAATTAATTTTTTTTTCGGGAAGCAGACAGCGCAATTCGCTCTATCCAGGTGGATTACCTGGTGAGGCGAACATTAGTTACACGATAAATCGCATTGTACGGTGATTAATCAAAAATATTCACTAATAATTTGTTTGCGTATTCACTTTAGGATACATGTTCTAATTGCGAAACTAAATCCCAGCAGTCTTAACAAGTCATGTCTGCTTGTAGCAGCGATCCTAAGACTAGCGCCGCTTGCGACATATCCGCCCTCGAAATCCGCCAGGAAACGCAATGGCGTTACGTCTAAGATCAATCCAAACTGCCTGAAGCACGCTTTTGGGAAATTGTTAGCTGGAACGACAATGTATTTCGTGGCACAGTTTAGAAATTTTAATGTCACTGACGTGCCGGTACGTTTCTGCAAACGCGCCAATACGAAACTATAGGTAGGAAATAGGAAACGAAGAACGAATGTGATCATTAGGACCATATATACCAAAGGTGCTTTTCCATCATCATCCGTGTTATTCATTTCGTTTCTGCATAACAAAACCAAACCGTTGTGTTCGTTTTATAATATCCCAGAAAAAGAAACCGACGCTGGGGTTGTGTCACTTCTGAAAAGAGCTCGACGTTGATAAAGTTAAAACCTGGCATGTCGGGAATGGTGCTAGTCTGGTGATTTGTGCTGAGAGAACATAGCTCCTTTGCTGCTGGGCTAGAATTTCGCAGTGTCAAGTGTGCCCTTAAGTGATGAATTAACAAAATTTTAATTAGTGATTCTCTTTTATTAAGTACATCTTACATGGCTCGCTTATTTATTTATTTAGAAGATACTGCAGGACTTGTAGTGGCCCTTGCAGGAGGGGCAGAAGTACAGGAAAAAACAACAACAAGGAAATGCAAGAGTACGTGAGTAGCAAAACAAAAATAACAAGAATTAATTACATTGGAATGATTGCAGGGAAATAAAGAAATAACAATTTCAGAAACACTGCAACAAAGCAAGATAAAAAAGAAGCAAACAACAGTTTTCAACTGTCGCATGTTCAGCTGTCAACACATTCAATGCTTTCAGTGTTAATAAGAAGCGATATATGGGCAAGTTATTCCATTCGGTTATTGTGCGAGGAAACAAGGAATATTTAAAGATGTTGATCCTGGCAAAATACGCAGTTAATGAATTGGCTTGCCGTTGCCTTGTTAATCGCCCTGTTAGTGGTTGTATGTATTGCTGCGGATTAAGAGATAGCTGATTATTCCGAAGCAGATAGAGGAACTTATTCCTTTGATTTTTCCTTCGCAATTTTAGTGTTTGCATATTATTAATTTTCATTAAGTTTTAGGGAGAATCCGGTGGACGCTATTTAGAAAATATAACGCGTATACAGCTTTTAGCTGAATTTTTTCTAATGCATCGATGTTGCGTTTCGTGTACGGGTCCCAAACAATTGCCGCATATAGTGTAGGGCTTATAATACAGTTGTAAGCCAACAGATCGGTTTCCGGAGCTTGGTTTCTACCATAAGCGCACCTGAAAACACACGACAGCGCTATAGGTCACATCCAATTTCTATTTAAATGTGTTCTCAGAACAAAAACAAAAATGAAAGAAGGAAGGGAGGAAAGAAAGAATACAGAGACACATACGAGTAAATTGTTATTACAAAAAGATAACTTACTTAAAATTTTGCTCTGCAAGGAAATATATATATATATATATATATATATATAAGACTATTCAATAACAATTCACCGCGGATATATAGATTGCAAATAGGACACTTTCTCAGTATTCCATATCAGTAATAGAGAGGCCTCTGTAAGATAAACCATAAGTGAGCCGGAAACAGCGCTTAGAAACACAACTGATTTGCCGTATGCATTATACGCAGCGACGTATCTCTTCAGCTCCTCAGTCAAAGTATGCAGCCAAGGAACGCCGGTCTAAGCGGAACAAGGACTGATAGTTGAACAAAGTTACGTATACGTATATAAGGGTACGGAACGAAACACTCACAAAAAGTTTGATAGAACACAGACGGCAGCCACGACTCACAAATAAGAAGTGTATTTCAGGTGAAGGAATACATGTGTATATGCTCGGTAGTTATTGCACGCCATGAAAATACTACAGAATGTGCCAGAAGTACTTCCTTCTTGAAGATTTATTTATTTATTTATTTATTTATTTATTTATTTATTTATTTATTTATTTATTTATTTATTTACGTTACCCTCGAGGCCCAAAGTGGGTGTTACAGAATAAGTGGTGCACAATCATACCTACAGGTAGCAAATAAAAACGTGATCAGTAGATTGTAGCACTTACATCAATAGTAAGATTAATAAAAGAAGCGATACATTCACGGCATGAGAGCACAGGTTCAAAACACGGTAGTGTTATGCCGCTAAAATGAGCGGTTAGGCTCTATCTAGACAAATTACGCAGATAAGGAATCGAAAACAGTCGATTCGGAAAGGCAGTTACGCTCGTTCAACGCTCGTTCAACGTAATGCGGGAAATCGGTCTGATGACGACGATCTGATTGCCACTTAAGACGTACGCGAGGGGGGCAAGTCGTGAAGCAAATTGTCATAAAAAGAATTCTGACGCATGCCTAAGCCTTAATTGTATTTGATGCATACGGATGGTTGTGTCCCTTCATGGTGCTCTAAGTTCACAAATATCATTTGATACAGAGACGTGGCGACGTAAATGCTTGCCTTTTATTACGTTCTTTTTTCTTCTTCACATCGTGTTATGACATCCCTTACAGTGTCCCAGGTATCGAGTCGACTAAAGGTATTGCTAGAGGCAACTCGGGCGCCAGCGTCTGCGGGAGCTGCAAGTTGGTTCGGCCAGTAAGTGAATGAGTGGTGGTACATGAATTTGTCTAAACTTCGTTCTTATGGCTTCAAATGGAATTGAGACATTGCAAAGTGGTCCCTTTCCACGAAATATTGCTTTACGAATGCAACAGTTGACAATGATCATGCCTTTGTGCCGAGATTTACTGCTTTGTTGAGTTGACAAAGCTATGATTCCTCGGAAACTTTGAAATATAGCGCGTAATAAATAGCGCGACAAGAACGTCCGAAGCCACAAGTACCAAGGCAAGACGAACCTATATACTGCCCGTGGTTCCAGCGGCAGCCGAACGATGGCAGCGCCAGAGTGTTGCTTTGTCGGAAACTCTGCGGGGTACCCTCACCACAATCTTGCCATCTGGCCGGCAGGGGGCGTCGGCACCCCCCTGCGAAGCCCAGACAAAACCCTTCTCGCGGGGTGTACATCCAGCTCTTCTAGAAACCCACCCATCCGAGGCGAGCCAATGGAGCGCCGCCACGAGACAAGGCTCTCGGCCAAGGGGAAGACGTGTTCCTTGAGAGAAGGCGGTCCCACGTCGTACGGGCCAGCCATGAACGACTCGACAGGCAACCCCCCTCGCGCGCTTCCTCAACGGGGGCACCGCCGCAATGGTGCCCTCCCCCCCCGACCTCCTCCTCGCCCACGCGCCTCTACACCACCCTCACCCAGTCAACCATTGCAGCCGCTCTCGGGAGGCCGTGACCTGGCGCAGACAGTCGCCACACGTTCAGCCGACTCCTGCTTCCGAAGCGATGCGCCGCCGCGAGCCCACAACCGAACTCCTGCCGCACAAACAATGTGAAGACCTGGGACAGTCACTGCACGATCAAATTCGGAGAAATCTGGCGATAAACACCGCAGAGAAAGAGGGGGCAAAAAAAAAAAAAAGAAGGCAGATATGGTTATCCATTAAGCATGTGGACGGCTATAGGCCCTATGTGCCTCCCCTCCAGACAACAGAACGAAGCTGGAGCTCTTTGTAACGTATGAGGAGCCTTGAGAGTAAATAAACAAGACAACTAAATATTTATTTAATTAACTTACGCGTATAAGACCTTTGGAATGGCCTGAGGCGGGAAGGCTCCCGGCACGTGCTCTATAGAAGCCACAGATATACCTGAATGACAAAGGAAGATGGAAAAGCCTATATTGTTCTGCAATAAAGGTCCTTGTTCACCATTTGTTTGTTCGTTTGTTTGTTTCATTATTTATACGTACTGCAATGCTTCGACCAGTCTATTGTGGTAGGGGCTTGAAGGCATGTTTTACCTAATATACCCTGTAGAAGCTGGGACAGCGATGGCAACTCATTTTGAAGATAGGAGTAAGTACTGGCCCCGTATTTGACTCCATTTTCAGAGCTCTTGTGCCACCGGTGGAGTACGTCCACTGCGGTTGTACACGGACAGTGTAAGCGTACTCCATCGACGACAATGGGAACTAGGACGGAATTAAACTGGTGACAATTCCAGTTACACTTGCGTAGAGGAGACAACGGCACTGTGGAGTTTTTTTTTCTCTTTTTTTTAAATGCTGGAACTACTAAGCAGGAGAGAAACTGCAGGCCTATATGGTCGTCTTTGCGGGAGCAGAGACTATAGTTCTATTTGCTGAGTATTAGAATGCCAATGCTGCAAGAGATTGCTTGCGCTTCCGTGACTTCTTATTTAGCGGGACACTGTGTAGTTACTGCCATGTTATGGTGGCATATTTTAATGCAAAGTGCGCTGATGGCATGTTTGCATTAAGCTCTTCGAGGAAGAAGTGGCTCTGATAATCGCGTGGTTCTTCAAACTTAAAGAAATATTCGCACAATGTCGCTAGGGCAGCATACTTATTTCGTTTCTCATTTTTCAATGTAAATGCAAATCAGGAACTGCCTTACATGCAATCTGTGGAGTTTGTCATCTGAATCATGCAACGAAAAAAAAGCGCAATGAGTTTTAAAACACAAGCTGTGAATTGGCAGAGGAGTTTCACACTTGCTGTTGCTTTTTCTTTTCTTCTTTGTTTTGCAGGGAAGCAGTCGCGCGCCTGATTCCTGAGACACTTCTCATCGCAGCAGAACGTTTGCATAACAGGTTCCTGCAGAGGTTTGAAATGTGCGTAGTTAAGTGTGCACATTTGCCGTTTGTTGATACGCAAATAAATTAACTGCTTGACTGTCTTATACTTGTTTGCACCCGTGGGGGCGGCTGCTGGCTCTGTTTCTTATACCACTGTTACACCGGCAGTTCCAATTCACAAGGAACCCTCCTCCTTCATTGCAATATTCAAATGCGATTAATTGAAGCGCGAGATGTGAGTATATCATAATTATAGTCAAGAACACTTGAACGTGACGTATACAGCAACGCTCAGCCCGCATTCGCTTCGATTTGAATTTTCTGTGGTGTACTGAAACGTGTTACGGACAGAATGCAAGACACATTAGTTGCGTTGCTGGTTAAATGTCAACCACGCATGCAAACACATAAAATTTATTTGAGAAACGTAAATAGTCGAAAGTACGTTTTTCACAGTTCACAATTATGCGACGCCTTAGACCTGCATAAAAACTATTACAAGTCTATAGAACTACATGTTTTTGTCTTTTTCTCTCTTTGATTCTTACATGATCATTGAGACACACCCCACATGATAAGCGGAAGTTAGCAAATTCTTATCACATACACCTGTCATACGTTGTGCACATGTGATACACGTGGCATAGTGTACATGTGCACATGTGCAACTCGCATATGTTGTGCGCTGTGCACCAGAGACTTGTTTTTATGCACTGCACCTTTGAATGATTCCAAGTGCACGTGCATCAGGATTGCGTATGCATTAACGCCATACACGCAAGCATACTTGTAGGCTTATTTATTCACTGTTTCGGTATTCGTTGCGCAGGTGTCTCAGTGCTTTCCCTACATTTTCGATTGATACTTACTTTGTATACCGCATTGTGTTCTTTAAATTGCTTGTTTTCTTTAATTAGACCTAAAGCCACGAAGGGAAGGGACCTGAGCGAGAAAACAAAACACGACACCCGAGCGCATGCCATGTTTTGTTGTTTCGCTTTAGTCCTGTATATAAAAACCATAAAGACAAGTTGCCGTTATACTAGAAGCGTACGGTGAGGGGCTAGTTGGTATGACATTATGAGAACAAAGAAAAACTGCGCAAAAAAGGACAGGACAGAGAAAGAGCCACACGACACAGGCGCAGACTAACAACTGGTTTAATGCTCCAACGCCACCTTCCTACAAACAACAGTCTTTGCGGTTGGCGCGCATGCGTTCTGTTGTTTGTAGGAAGGTGGCGTTGGAGCATTAAACCATTTGTTAGTCTGCGCCTGTGTCGTGCGGCTCTTTCTCTGTCCTGTCCTTTTTTGCGCAGTTTTTCTTTGTTCTCATAATGCCGTTATACATCTTGAATTTCACTTCTCTATTATCTTAAAGGGGAGGCCGGGTATATATAGTCCGGTCTACAGAGGAGCAACGCGCCTACGAAGAGCGACGTCCCGCAAGCGCTTGGCCTTTTCTATATGATCTTCATCGGTGGTGTTTACCGCCCGCCAGCGACGATTGCACTCTCGTCTCTGTTCCTGCCGTCGCTCTTCGTACGCGCGTTGCTCCTCGAGAGTCCAGATTACACGCGAATATGATGGAATTATTATAATAATAACAGAAGGGATACGAGAATATCTGTGCGTACTTATCGTCACGATGACCACCGATCAGGGCAATAAATATGTTCGTGCATTTATTCACAATTCTGTGTCACCTCTGTGTCGTGTGCTAAGCAGCTTCACTGGTTATCCACCTTCACAGAGTAGAATGGTTCATGATGTTTTTTTCTGCGTGAGCGCCATCTTGGTCATGCACCGTGGCCTCTTAGGTTGTGTCAGTCATCAGCAATATACAAACGCTTTCCGTTTACAGTCGCATTCGGGCACGGAAAGACATGGCGCTTATACAGCAGATGGCGTCATGGCCGTGTCAAAGTCAAATCTGTGTCAAAGTGCACGTGCCCATACAATGAAGGAATGAGTTATTGAGCTGGAATTCTAATCAGTATAATTTACGCTGTCTCTCTCTATACATATACTACAACACGACTGCCTAGATGTCACAGAAGAACCGAATGGGTCACTTTTTCTACGCCATGTATACACTAACTACAGAATTTCATTGCTATACAAATCAATATCAACTCGGGCCAAACAGATTCGCTCCACGGAACGTTTTTTTCACCCGCTCTGCCGCACCGCACAAGCAGTTATCATCGCCATAGAGCGCGGCCGCGTTGAATGGCGGGCGCGCTGGGAGCTGTTAATTAATTACCACCCGTCACAGTGGGCGTGGCCGCATTGTTCCGAGCACGCCCACGCCGGCTTTTCAGCGAGCACCGCGACGCGTCGGAACAATGGCCGAACGTCGCCCCGCTTGGAAGAAGACCCACACTGCAGGCACGCGCACACACACAGACACGTGACGTCTTCATCAGCAGCCGCCACGCCGCCCAGCGGAAGCGCATCGACTGCCACGGCAGAGCAACGCGTTGATTGACATCCGCTCACACTCGTGTGTGTGTGTGTGTGGCTCGGCGCGGACGTGGTGTGGGCGTGTGACGAAGGCACGGCAGCAACCGTTGTGGTGAGCTGCCGTTGAATAACGCGGCTTACTCAGGGTGCGTGGATATGGAACGCCACAGGGATACGCGCCGTTTGAATGCACTGACTCTGGCCCTAGGGACGCGAAAAGGTGCGACGGTGCTCGACGGCAATGCACGTACATGCCAGTAAAGTGCAGCGCTTGGGAAGGCCGAGGAGCGCGTATATCAGACTCAACGTCGGTCATCAATGCCACGAAGCGTAGTTGGGACAGTCTCATCAATGGATGGCAATGAAACCGTTGTTTGCCGCATGGGCAGACGTATATCTTCTCGTGCAGCTCGATACCAGGGGTCTTCAGACAACCATATTCTTTTTCTTGCAGAAAAAAGTGATTGTACATCGAGCGGTGTGGTTAAGCAGACTTCTGCTTCACCCTTGAGTTCTATGGGCCGAAGCTGCAGTGTGTACCTTCTGTCATACTGCACAGAATTATGGAAAGGTGCCATTTAGCAGTGGACGTGCGGTCCTCGCCGCTTAGCCCTCTCGTAAGAACGGCACAGGTAGATATGCTGTGCTCCGCTTCGTGCACCTCCGTGGGTGTACTACGGTGGCACCGTGTCTCATTACGTAGGCGTGTGCTCCTGCCAATCAAGGCGCCCGCTTTGAAAGAAGATTAGCCCATACGACGGTGGCCGAATGCGCATCGTGTGCGGACGTATGAAAGTATAGAGGAGGTATAATATACGAGACGTTGCAAATAGGCTAATCGCCCCTTCTCAATCCCTATTGACGAAAGCTCGGTTCGTCGACCGTCGACCGCGTAACTTACTTCCGAGTCAGTTTTCTACTGCGATTAGCGTGCCCTTTTGTATGGCCTGTTCCTGAGATCGGCAGTATGCAGTACGTTCTGCGAGTAGGTAATATAGTTGAACATGGATAGACACGGCAGTGTATGCATCGAAAGGAGGCGAAGAGAATGACGCAGGGTGGAGTTCTGTCTAAACTCTCGGGGTATATTCGCAAGACAGTGAAGGTAAAGCACCTTTAAAAATGCCCGCACAAATTGCCTTTAGCAAGGCACACTCCCTGGTGAAAGGAAAATTGCAAACATACAAATCGCTTTCGACTGAATTAAGTACCTTGGGTATAGACTAGAAATTTGCCCGAATCGATACTATTTAATCTCAACGACGCAACTATAGCCGCGCTTGTGGAGATTAGTGAGACAAATTGCCTCTTGTTATTTATTAAGCTTAAGTTATTCATTATTAAGCTTAAAAGTTAAAGAAAAATAATACCGAATAAAGCAACTTTTGTCAAATTTACCGACTTTGCCGTAAATATGCGGAAAATCTGCTGAAGCCATTGGATAATCAACAGTTTTTATGCACTTCAGTACATCAAAGTAATGTTGGACGATAAGGCGCTTTGTTTCTTGAGATGGTCAACTGAAAGCACATGCTACTCATTGCAGAAATCACGCATTATTTTCAAGTGTAGCTCATCAGAAATTCATCTCAAGGCATCAGAGATAATGAAAATGCCACAGAACTTATAGAACGACTTTTGTACAGGTACTGGAACATTTCCGAATCAGCAGCTTCACTACTGCATACCATGGCCGATGTGAACGCGTCGACTCCACTTTCTCATTTCTTATATTATATTTTTCTAAATTTTGCTGAATTAAAGCACATCGTGGTTCCCCCCTCTCGAAGTTCTAACTTCACTGTCATTTGTACGCATAGTTATTGAGAAGCGTAGATGAATATAGGACGAAACCGTTTTAATGATGAAAGAGTGATACACATTGGTAAAGAAATCCCAACAAGGAAATTAATACTATTATAAGCGCAATTTGTCGCGGGTCCTTGAGCCAAGGCCAGTGTTGCTGCAGGAAATACTCCTGACGTCATGGAGAATCATTATGTCATGTAGTGACTTCGTCTAAAGTGTACTGCGAAGCATCCGCTTTTATTTCGCTTCTCTTTTATTCTGGGTACGACGACTACGATGACGAAAGTACCCGTCTTTAGTGGAAGAAGACGATGAGTAGGAAGGCTTCATTGATGCCTAGTGATTCACGGTGTTTAACGCCCCAGAGGAGCACTTGATGTCGTAGCGGAGGGCTCCGAATCTTTTTTCCATTTATTTATTTATTTATTTATTTATTTATTTATTTATTTATTTATTTATTTATTACCAACCGGGTTTGTTCAACATGCATCTAAATCTAATTACACCAACGCCATTGCTCTTTAACCACCATTGGAATGCGACCGCAGTGGTTGGAAATTGAATCCGCCACCTCGATGTCGCGGCTTCGATTTCCCTCGGCATATGGTCCCGTTACCAAACACCTTGTGAACACGCGTGTGAACGAAGGAATCATTTTACTCGGGCTTCATAGAGTAAACCGAATGCGATGATGTTAGCTGCAAGGTTCACATCTATACGAAATGTTGAGAGCAGACTTTTGGTTAAAGTCATCAGATATTTTTTTTTAAATCTTTTTGAATAATGATAAAAAAATAAAGCCAGCAAACAAACAAACTAAAACAGTAAGCTTACAGCTCCGTGACCTGGCATTAAAAATATATATTTTAGGAAGAAAGGCTAATTTAAAAGAAGTAAAGCCATAGCCAACAGGTTCCCTGTAGAGATTTTATGTAGTTCTTCGAAAAAACGTGTACATTTTTCTTGGACTACGTAATAAGACATCGAAGTTTCGTATGCGGATAGCTGATTCAAATGTGTGATCCATGCAATGTTTGTGATGAAGTCTTCAGCGTCAGGCCTCGAAACTGCACGCGTCAAAGTTCACCGAGATCGCATTGAACGGAAACATTTTGATATTCCATCTTTGTTACATGTTGTTTTGGTGACAAGCTTCGCAAACGAATGCTGTACTTTCACGTGCTATATGTAAATAGGCGGGTCGATCCGATCAGAGAATCGATAGCAGCAAAACTAAGAAAATATAGGGCACGCGGGAATAAATAAAAAATATTTATTTATTTATTTATTTATTTATTTATTTATTTATTTATTTATTTATTTATTTATTTTAACTACTTACTTTACTCACTCACTTGCAATGCTTATATACTTACTTACCTACTTGTTCACATTCAAAATATACGTGACTTGAGTCCCACGCTCTGTCCCAAAATTTGACTGGCAAATGATTTGACTGACAGAAATTACACGAGAAAAAATGGAAAATAAAACACGTGCACAAATAACGACGTGCATTTATTGTCAACGTAGGATAAGACGAATTTAAGCGTAATAAAAGACAATAGAGAGGAAACAAAGAAAAACGCCGGACACTGCTCTGGCTTCAACTCACTCACTCACTCACTCACTCACTCACTTCATTGTAATTTGTGTTCATGAATTCTCGTCAACGTGCTTGAGTTAGTGACAAACGTAGTGGATGCGTGCGCTGGAATCGCACAAACTTCTTCCGCTCTACGAGGCGTTGTTCTCGGCGTATTTTTCGTGCTGTGCAGATCGTTCGGGGTGACAACTTTTTCACGAGTAAAATCTACGTTACATGAACAGTGATTATGTATTTAGCGAGGTTGCGGCGACCCTCACGATAAACGAAATTTGATCATCCGAGTCGATTGTGCAACGCCCCTCATATTTTACGACGCCTCACGTAATTCGCGGCTGTCGTTCTGCTGCGACTTACGTGTTCTTTTTCAATAACACGTTTTTCATTTTTTTTTCTTTTCTATTATCTGTTCGCACTCGCTTCCGATTTATACAAAACGCTTCTTCCAACTATTACTGTTTTTTTTCTTCCTTGGCGCAGTTGCCCTCGAACAAGCTCAACTTGCGCAAGCAATGCCTCCCGCGCGACCTCTAGCGGGGGGCCCGTCTAACTGCAGGCGTGAGGCGGTATATGCACGTAGAAGCAACGCATTACGGGTCGCCAAATTGTAGACCCCGAAAATGTCGAAATCACGGCCGTTTCAGCGTGGCCCACAGCGGCCATATAATATACTACAAGAGGAGGACGCGAAGGAAGCGATGGCGCATTGGTGGGGGGAGGGGGGGGGGAAGGGTGTAGGCGTTCACGGGACTGGAACCGCATTACGCGGTTCTTTGTTGCACGCGAAGCGTCGAACAAATCTCGTCCTTTCAACCTCCTTCCACGCCGCCAGTAACGATGCGACACAACTACCCGAACCTGCCTCCTCGTTTTGACCGATTTCTCTGCGCAGATTTCTCGGCATTTCTTGATATTTTTTTCTCTCTCTCGTGGCGCTACCGCTGCGTAATAAAGGGGATGGGAATGCGTAGCGGTGGCTTACAGCGCTGACAGACAAACTGCGTCATCTTTTCTTTATATTTTTTCGGGAGTAAATCGCCGGCGAAGTACCGCCACGGGGTAAGGCCAGAAAGGACCTAATCTTCTCTTAAGTACACTATAGAGACGCCAAATGACGACGCTTATGATCCTCTATTCTGTACACGCTCGGTGCGGGAAGAAGCGAAGAAGTCACGGCAAATGACGTTATACGCTTACGGCGGAGACGCGAATACGGGAGCGAGTCGTAGACAAGGCAGTTTAGCGCGTTCGATGAGAACGCACGTTTGTGAGTTTGTACGCATGGTTGAACAAACGATCCCTACGCACACACACAAAAAAAAAGTAGGGGCGATTTTGACGTTAGGTGTGTTGTTGCGGCGCTCCTTGTGCTACTCGACCGCGGTATTCACTTCCCACAGATCGTGGGCAGACGAGAAATAACGAGGTCAGGTTTTCTGCCTAGTCTAGTGATTCGGGCTTTCGCTTTTGTTTTTCCTCTTCCTTCTAATTTCAATCCTGAGGAAATTTAATTGTAGCTGTAAGAACAATCATTAGTCGAAGCTTCATGAAGTTCCTCGTTATACACCTGGTTTGTTTGTTAGTTTTTCAGTCCGTTTGTCTGTTTCTTTCTTTGTTTGTTTGTTTGTTTCTTTCTTTCTTTCTTTCTTTCTTTCTTTCTTTCTTTTTTTCTTTTTTTCCTTTCTTTCTTTCTTTTCATCTATTTAACGAGCCGTCCTCGCAATAGCGATACGTAGGTCTGCACAACGGGGGTTATTGGCTATTTTCACTTTGTGCCTGGTGGGTTATGAGAGAGAGAGAGAAAGAGAGCAAGGACAGAAAAGGCAGGGAGGTCAACCAGACGAGCAGCCCGTTTGCTACCCTACACTGTGGGTGCGGGAAAGGGGAATAGAAAGAGGATAAAAGGGAGAGAGTAAGCACTGAGTGCGAGTGGGAGGATGCACAGGGACATTATAAACGGTCTCTTAAGCCGGTGGACTTCAAGTATAGCGTACAAGTGCACGAATCGCTTTTCTTGCCAGTGACGGGTGTGGCCACGGTCCCAGTATTTTTGACTCGGAGAACGGTCTTGAGTCCTGTCCGTTTAAAGATGTCCGCAGAGAGAGACATTGTACATCGTAGCGAGAGCCGGTATACAATAGGTGCTCCATGGTTTCTTCGCACCCACAGGAGTCGCACACCGGGCTCTCGGCCATTCCCAAACAATAGGAGTATGCGTTTGTGAACGCCACTCCCAGCCACAAGCGGCACAACAAGGTTGTTTCGCCGCGGGAAAGGCTAGATGACAGTTGTAGCCGTAGCGTGGGGTCCAGTTTACGTAATCGGCAATTGAAGGCACTTGAACTCCAGAGATCTTGTGATTTCTTGCGTGCAAGTATAGGCGAAGTTCCCTGACAGCGTCCGACCTCGTCAAAGGTGTTAGACGCGTCTGGGTACCTTCGTATGTAGACCGGGCAGCCTTGTCAGCTATATAGGCTGTCGCCGAAGATGCCACAGTGAGCAGGGATCCATTGAAATATAATGTTGTGCCTTCTTTCTTGAGCATGGTGGTGCACTTCCCTGATGTCAGATATCATCTGCTCGTAAGTTCTGTGATGTAATGCAGACTTGATGCTGTGAAGGGCTGCCTTAGAGTCACAAAATACGACCCATTTCTCTGTTGGCTCTTCGGTGACCTACGTCACAGCGGCATGGAGAGTTGCAAGTTCTGCCAACGTAGATGTAGTCATGTGTGACAATTTGAAGTTAACTGTAATCTGCTTAGCTGGAACGACGAATGCGGCAGTTGAGCTAGTATACGTGAGGTCGAGCCGTCCATATATATATATATATATATATATATATATATATATATATATATATATATATATATATATATGTGTGTGTGTGTGTGTGTGTGTGTGTGTGTGTGTGTGTGTGTGTGTGTGTGTGTGTGTGTGTGTGTGTGTGTGTGTGTGTGTGCACGTGCGTTCATGATACGTCTGCAGAAAAAGGAGCGTCAGTTGCTTCAGAGCCGGCGATGGATGATTGGTAGCTTGAGGTCTCTCGGCTGGTAGGGAGGCTAAGTGATGGTTGGGGATCCTTGACAGATATGAGTTGTGAATGTCTTCACAATGAGAGCATGGTAACTGCGTACAACATAGTTGCCATTAAAAACAGTTGGTCACATTGAAAGCATATGCGTACGTATATGTGCTCCTTCTGGAGGATCAGGACATATACAGAAAAAGGAAGGGTGCATTAAGCTCCTTATTTATTTATTTATTTAGTTATTTATTTACTTATTTATTTCTTTATGTCTTTATTTATTTATTTGTTTGCCCTCACGGCCTTTCGTTTGCTACCCTGCAATGGGGAAGGGGTGAGGGAAGACAGAAAGAGAAAACAGAAAAGCACGCGCAAAGAAAGAAGGAGAGAATAACACCGTACAAACTCGCACAGTAAAGAGAACGCAGGAGTGCCAGAGTCATTCAACTACGCGTATATATAGAGGTCACGGGAAGTGAGGAGGTTGTAGCGAGGGCATTGAGAAAGGACACGTTCAATGGATTCCTGGCTGTCGCAATCGTCATAGGTAGCACTCTATATATGCATTCTTATGTGGCAAGCAAACGTATTCTTCTAAAAGATTCATTTGCCAAGCAATAAATAATAATAAATGAAGCAGTCTGCAGAGAACTGTTCTCTCAGAGGTATACACCAGACAAGAGTCGAAGTCGAAGGGATCGGTCCGGGCGGCCCCATACGGATATGCGGGAGGCCTGACGTGTTCACACGTGGATCGTGTGCAGTCACGTGTGAGCATGCCAATCTTGGCTGCTGCATCTGGTCAAGACTCGTCAAGTTCTTCGTGGCTATAAATGAGCTTGAGAGCCAATGTTTTAATCGAGCTTAGCCACTGTATCCTCGCATTATCTACCACTTCGTCCTAATGACGAAGCTTTTCCTTTTGAACGGGGCGTTAGTTGAATGGTCGTCTGCTGCTGCAGCGACGCAGCATCCATGCGAGCGGACGACACAGTCGTTCGCTTGTAGGTGGCAGCGGCAGCGACGTGCTGGGCTGTGCGGAAGGCAGTTTTTCGAAAGGAACTGCGTCAGAAAGAGCCAGTTTATTCCCGGGGCGCCCAGGAAGCACTCATAGTTTTTCGATTTTGTGCCGCAGTTACCATCCACAGCTCTTCGCCCAAACAACGACTGCGAAAAGCCTGGACAAAGGTTTCCCGAGGTAAGTAAGGTATAATGCTTTATATTTTATGCCACCTTCAAGGGGCGTGGGTAAAGGTTCCGCGACAGTACCATTTTCAGATGTTACAGTAGATGTGATGATACGATCGCCTTTATGAAAAAGAATCAAGTATACTATTGGTAACTTCGGAACAGCGCTAAACGGACAGCGCTTAGTAAACATATGTCTTTCTCCAGTGTGAATATGCTTCATTGAAGCCAATAGAATGTTTCTTTTTTTTTTTTAATTTGGCTCACGGCCGTGGTTTCTTGGTCAGTTTATTTGTTGCAAGATAACTTTATATGGGTATTGCGTGCCGCAATTTTTGATTATATATAGTATCACTTTTATATACCAGGGTGGTCAGGTGACTCTGCAAACGCTGAACCGGGAAAACTATGAAAGCTAGAGAGAGAGAGAGACTCGGTCGCCTTGATCTGATGTTGCACGTTTGCAATAATGGAACTCGTGTTGGCGACGGTATGGTCACAGCTTACAATCTAGTCTATAAGAACAGTCGTATTCCTCTTTAATTTCAATTTAGCGAACTTTCTCGTCTCATATAAAGATGTTGCTTTCCTGAAATTTGCCACGTATTTGTTTGGAGACTTCGTTATAATCGGCTCCGTAGCGAAGTGCACTGACCTTGATCTCGGGAACAGAAAACACTGAACAGTGCTTTGTAGAACTTGTTGTTGGGCTAGTTGGACAATGTTGAACAGTGCTGCA
Organism: Dermacentor variabilis; assembly: GCF_050947875.1. Classification (NCBI taxonomy): domain Eukaryota; kingdom Metazoa; phylum Arthropoda; class Arachnida; order Ixodida; family Ixodidae; genus Dermacentor; species Dermacentor variabilis. The sequence goes on along the minus strand of NC_134578.1, from coordinate 9,544,850 downwards.
CGAGGTAGCAGCTCATTACCATCTGGTCAGTCTCTGTCTTCACTATTTAATGTTATACGTCACTATATATAGTTTAATAGGCTGCACGATAGCTCTCAACAATTGTTCTTTAAAAGGAGAAAGAAAAGCGTTCATAATAAGTTTCCTCCGCCGACATGCAGGTACAAGAGGTATCGCACATTTGCATGTTGCAATGATATGCCAGGATACCGGTTACTAGCAGGTATGTTCGCACGTAAACACGGTATTGGCAGCAAAACACGTTCCATTTTCTGCCACGCGGGGATGTGATTACAATGCTCGATAGAGCGATTGGCAGTTATACAAGTATCGGGTGCGCGTTACTTGATGTTATCAATCAGAATGTATTATGCAGCTAAATTACCCTTGGGGGAGGAAGCAGCCTTGCATTGAAAAAGATGGAAAATATGATATGTAGATCTTGTAGGCATTAAGTACAGGATGGAAACAATCTCTAGAAAAACACCGATTAGAATCGTTATCGAAGAGACGTAAAGCAGCAGTCAACGCCGCGTCTGTGACGCAGTTTTATCTAAACACAGTGTAGTTATCGCGAGCACCCGTCTTAATTGATTGTGAAGACGACTGTCTCATTAATTCCTCCACATTCGTCTGCCACTTAGTGACATTATTGTTTATTAAATTGTGATGCAGGTAAAACAGCTCGTAATTTTCTATGTAAATCAGCGCTGGTCTTAGGAGGGAAGCTTATGCAAACTTAAGTAGACGGATTCACATCTTACGCGTGCCAACAAATTGACGTAGTCACAATTGGTGCAATTGGATTATCATCGACGAGGTCTTATAATAACTTTGACTCTAATATTTACCGTGTATATAATCAACGTCAAACAAGCTAACAAACGCTCGTCGAATTTAAACTGCTGTCGAAAAGTGAAAATAAAATTACCCCTTTGAATTATTCTTTACATATAGCTGACAGCTGGTCGGTGAGCTACGTGATCACGTGTTCTTTTGAATTCCATGCCCGTTACAGAACGCAAACTGAGTCATGGCGATACTATAGTTTCTAAGGTATATCGGTAGGGGCGATATTGGAGGCGTCACTGGGCGCAAACACATTTGGTTAAACTCACAAATATAGAAACTATAAGACCTTTGCAACACAGCGATATATCGAAGATTATAATTCGTTCCACGCTTAGCAAATAACCAAAGACTCACTGTTAAGACAGTGTCGTTAGACGTCATATGCATGATAGGAACCGTTCAGTCGCTTCAGTGCAACAAAAAAGAAATAATTTAAAGAATATAAGAGCCGCATTTTTATGATTTCTAAATTCACTAACGGTCGTTACTGCTTTATATATGTGCTCACATTCCCCGACGTTTTTGCATTAGCATATATTTATTACGTTTTTGTAATGTTACAAGTGCAACTGCCGTGCTTGCTAGATTTTGTATCTATACGCGGCCCTTCATTTCGTTGGTGGGGAGTCCCTTTGAGGGAGATTTTACTCATGAACGTATAGTTCTGAAATATTACTCTATATCTGCGAACTAAACTAACGGGCTAATGAAATAAAAAATAAAATTACATAGGCGGGTCTATGTATACGTGTGCACACACAGTGAGGGCTTCTCTTTGATTTTCACTTCGTCTCAGAGAGAGCATCGATGGCTATATTTGGGTCTATTAATGCGGCCCGGGCCTTTGCGATACTTCCGCACCACCTTTACGCGTTATGCTTGTTTATAAACATTATATATATATATATATATATATATATATATATATATATATATATATATATATATATATATATATATATATATATATATACTGCGCCGAAAGCGTGACCACGCCTATATTGCTCGTCGTAAACAAAACAGCAGGTTCACAGTATGTACGTATATAAACGGACACGTGTATGCAAAGCAGTGCCGAGCACGCACGCATCACTGCATACCTGCTCAAAGCGCGCGGGGAAGCTCTCGTTATAAAGAACATCGCATTATGCCGAATAGCCCACGTGCACGCCCGTGCTAACTCGAAGCGAGCACGAAAGGAGAGGCAATAAAGCTCGCGCTCCCACGCGGACGCGCAAAGTGCTTCGCGCGAGCGAACGAAACAAAGATATTAACGCGCCCGTCCATTCCCTGGCATGAATAAATTTATTTTCGGCGGCCTCGCTCTCCTCTTTCTTTTTTTCCTCTGGGCAAGGCGACCATATATATACTCCCCTGTCCCCTTCTGTGCGCGAACGACAAAAGAAAGGCAAAGGGGGGAAAAAGAGAGGAAAATTAGTTCCGGTTTTGTATTGTGTTTGTTTATTTACGCGATTATTTTATTGCTTTCCTTGTGCGACACTGCGCAAAGAAATTTTCTTGCTTTACCAGCTGCAAGTTCCTGCCGCTCAGTAACAAGGAAGGTAAGAAAGAAAGTAAGAAATGTACAAACTTAACCCAATTGCCACCCTTTCTCCTAAGGACATAGCGTTTTCTTTTTGTCTGTCCGGTTTTCCTCTTCAAAGATTTTGCACACGCGTACATGGCGATGGCGAAGACTGTCGGGAGGCTGAAGATTCGCAAGATAGCGTTCCGCTCTGCGTGATGTGGGTGGGCGAAAGACAAATCGCTAAGCCTCGCCTGCAGTGGTGGCGTGCTCGAAATCATTCGCGAGGAAACTGCGGTCGCTGCTGCCGCTCGAGGGCGCGCGCTTCGGCAGAAGTATGCGGGCGTCGGCGACCAAGACGCTTCCCGTTGAGGTGCCGGCGATGGTGATGGTTCGCGCGTGTTTGAGAGAGTCCGGCGCTTCGAAAATGAATTCAACCGAATCGCAGTTTGCCCCAGTCTACTAGCACACATGTGCGCAGTATGCAAGACGCCGGCGGCAAAAGTGCGCGAGTGAAAGCGAGGAAGGGGCGTTCATTCTTTGCGAGCTGGCATGAGCGGCTACGTCTCTTATCGCGATTATTAGATGCGTCGGAGCAGATGTTGCCGCCTTTGTGCAGCTCGGGCTGCTGTTCCGCGCCAACGTGTGTAGACCACCTCTCTTACGAGGAAACGCCGAATCATAGTGCTCCAGCACCGATTGCACATCTGATTTGATACAAAGGCGCGGGGAAATAATTTTCCGTCCACGTATAGACGGCTATCTAACGCGCATCATCATCGAATTCTTTCTTCCTGACGACATATTGAAGAAGTTTTAACATGTTGTTGGCACAAATACTAGTCAGCGAACCACTGAGCTACGGTTGTGAATAAATAAATATATGAAACCTGCTTATAGAACATATAAAACTAAAGAAAAGTATGCAGAAATTAAAAAAAAAAGCATTTGTACATCGACCATTGCAACGTTGTATAAAGCCGTTCTAAAGCTGGACGCTACTTCGGGGCGAATGTAGTTCGAAATAAAATGTTACATTATAATGCGCGTCTCTTATCCGAAAACTCTCCATTGCTCCGCTTACAGTAATACCATAGTTTTACTTAACACTTTACAGCGAGCACACGTCTCCTACAACTCTCGTCTGGAAACCCTCTCCTGATCTCCACTTGACATATATATCTGCGAACATGAAAACTGCGTGTTGCGCACGCTTCGACTCTCACGTGACCGTCTCTTCAGTATATGCAAAGGTTGTAGGCGTCTCACAGGAATGAATAAGTATACGCATTACACCGGATGCATACCAGATGTGCTCATTCTCTATGTTTAGTGCCTACACGAGGGCCGTAAAATATTATGTGCAAGCCGCGTTCGTCTGTGTATGGCAAGCGGATCGGTTGAAGACGAAGCGGTGCGTGTCTGAGAAGCGCAACTGCCAGGGGACGGCCGAAAGAATTCAGAAAAGGCAAGAAAAGGGAGGATGTGGTTGGTGTAGGCGATGTCGGTAGAGCGAGAGAGAGAGAGAAAAGAGTGGGGGTCATGTTCTGCGTGTCGCGCGGGTGGCTGTGACGCGCCACAGCCGTCGTCCGCGCAGCTGATTCGAGTCGGTCACGCCAACGGGCCATCAGCGAAGCCGACACGGAGCCACAACCCGCGCTTCGGGCGCAGGGGGGCGCTCGGCTATGCTTTCCTTCACAGCTGATTTTTGGAAGGCGAATGTGGTGGATGTGATGAGAGGGAGTTGCGTGGAGCCGACGGTGACAGAGTAAAAAGAAAGAGCAATATTAAAAAACAAGAGAGATAAACATAGATTCGGCGCCGGCGCAAGTGGTAGACGCGCACTGGCACCAGATGCCGCGTCGGAGACAGGAACATGTGTTCTACGCGCGGATAGGAGAAGCGCTGTTGTATGACATGCATAGACACCAAATAGATGCAACATCGCGTGCGGCGTGCGTTGTTGCGTCTGCATGTTGCGCGTGTTTATGAGATTGAAGAACGTGCTTTTATTGTTCGACAGTGTTTGCTGCCGAGACAGGTGTTCTGTGTCCGTTGGTAGTGTTCCTGCGGGCCAGAAAAAAAAAAAAAGACAAGGACAGAATAAACGGACAATTTGAACAAGGGGATAAAGAGAAATATATAACGCCGCAGTGGCTCAGTGATCTGACCCACGGACCTCGAGCTTAGTGGTATATCACTAAGCTCGAGGTCCCGAGTTCGACACCCAGCCGTGGCGGCCACATCGCACTGGGTGTGGAATGCAGAAATGCCGGTGTGTGTGCCGAGCTTTCCATGCATGTCATAGAACAACAGATGATGAAAATTAATCCCGATATCTCTATTATACGTACAGTGTCCCTAGAACAGGGGTGGACAGCTATTTTTCATGGGGGGCTGCGCGAGAAAGTACGACGGTCTTGGGGAAGGCTGAACTAAACACCGTGTTACTTCTACAGCTAAGCTGTTAGGCTCCAGTTCGTCGGGATATTTCGTGCCGGGCTCCACCATAACACGGCAGCTGGAAAAGGGGTTTGTGTTTGAGTTTCCGCGTAGGAGAATTACGTTTTATCGTATATTCGAATTACAGACCGATGCCCTGCTGTCTGTAGGTTCTGTGCAAATCATAATTTACGAATTTTCTTATCTATTTCACATTGCGAAATTCAATTAGTTCAATATCGCACTTGCGCCAGGTGGTGGGCCCAGCAACAAAGGGCAGCGGGAACGCTTTCTGCTCGAGTTTCCGGGGCAAAGAAAGCTTCAATTAAAATGGAAGCGGGTTGTGCTTGCATAGCTCTGTCCAGTGCATGACCTAGCACGCGCCAAGTATGTCGTTATCATCGAAGAAATATTCGAGTGTGCTCAAAGTCTTTCGCTGTGTTGTTTTTGATGGCCCTGCGCGCAGCAATTTTAAGAGTTCTTGTTATTCTTGTTCTTTGCCTCGCATGAAAAAAGTCGGCGTTGAAGCGTGCTTTCACATAGCGCATTTCCGTGCTTTCATATTGCAGAGGACCCGAGTGTTCTCCGCCTTCTTGAATCAGAATACCTTAAGCGCCATTAAACAGCTTTTCGTTTATTAACACCACCCAGCAAAGGGGAAAAGTGAAGACCAAAAAAGATATATATAGTGGTGCGAGACGCAGCAACTGTCAACAATTAGACGCCCCATTGTTCACGAACCAATACTGCGACCCGTCGGCATGCGTGGCGTGACAGCGCGTGAATGTATATGGTGAGCACGCACCGATGAACAAATAACGGAGCCGGCTGCAGCGGCGTGCTTAGCACCTCGCGCGGCCATCGCGGCGTCAATGGGGCATTGACTCGTTTCCCCCACTCCCGGAAGGCGAAGGAACGAGACCCTAATGGACGACGACAAAAGGACCGAGCGGGGAGCACCGGGAAGCAGCATGCAGAAGTGGTCCTCGATTCAATCGCCCCCGCGGCCGCTGACCACGGTCACCGAAGGAACCGGCGGGTGTCTGCAACGTGGAGCGACTGGCATCCCATAACCACGTGCCGCGCAAAGACGTTACGAGAGCGGATACGAAGGTACGGGGGGGAGTAAACGAGGGCTCATCTGGGAATAATTTTTAAGTTAGTTTTTCTATAGTCATTCATTCCGATTCCAGTCGATGCATCTCGGCCAATCGAGTCCTCTCCATGCAGTTTTATGGACAGCATGAGAAGAAGAGCGTTTCCTGACGAAAATGCTGAATTGCTTGTTTTCCCGGAATGGCCACGGATAGTGCACAATTACGGAATTGCTGCGCACTCTTTTAATGTTTCTGCTCACGATCGACTCACGCTGACGTATATTTAACGCGGAAAGAGAAGCTCAGGCGAAACTATTGCCAGCCAGGGTAGGTATTTTGTAAGAGACTACCTAGCGGACATGTCCACTTCGTCTGCTGCCAAAGTTCTGATTGCCTGGGCTGGGCTGCGCATCCACAGCAGCCGGGTGCCACAGCCAATGAGAACTTAAACAGCAGACGAAATGGACATGTCCGCTAGGTATAGACTCTTACACAGAATACCTCCCTTGGTCTGCTTAGGCGAACACTGCCTATAGCAAAATCATAATCACCGCCAGTCCAGTCGTTTAGGTCAGTCGCTCAGTCAATCAGTTCAGCCTTTGAGCAGTTCAGCGAGTAAGTCGACTCTGTTCGGTTCGGGAGCACATCATGAGACGCCAAGAAACTGAACAAGGACGTCCCTGACACTGCCGCTCCAGCTATGAGAGCGCCCCTCAGCTGCGGTCGTACTGCCTATCTGTACAGCGCGAGCGTGCAGGAATCGAGGGAACAAAAAGGGAAGCGAGGCTGGGCGGAATGGAGGAAAGAAGTTTTTTTCTTTAATTGATCTTTCCCCTGTCCCGTGGCTCACACAGGAAGTGAGGACATCAACGTGAAGGGGCCCCAGTTCCGGAGTGAGGAAGCGGAAGCGCTTCCTACAGACCCTTTCTCTTTGTGGCCTTGAATGTTCTTCTCCGTACCACTGTGGCCAGATTTTCGGCAGCTTCGTGCGCACCATATTGCTACGGACCACGGACTAGTGGCAGTGATGATGGAGAGGCCAGTGGTGCGGAAAAGACGACTACGATTTGAAGCTAACGCGGGCCCTTTCCCTCCGGCCTCAGTTTCGTGTATGCGTTTGTAAATATTCATGTGTACAGCCTCTCGTCTGCGTCTTTCCAGGTAACGTTCTGGGGGAGTTCCCGCGGCGCCAAATCACCAGGCTAAGTGTTCGCATGTGCGCCAACCACTGTGCCCTCTCGATATTGCTAACGAAAATTTGTTGAAACTAGGTCGATCTTATGTAATATAATTTTTGAGAGAGTTTCCCACTGAGTTAAGCTGGCGTAGTGCGGTGTAGCTCAAGAGACTTTTGAAGGAGCAATCTCCGAAATTCCTGGGTAAGCTTACCATGATATTAGCCGTGTGCCGAGACGTAGCAGGCGGATAGGTTTCGTGACATTAGGCTCACCCACTGCGCTTAAAGGCAGACCTCTATGGATTAAATACTGAAGACTGGAAATTTCCGCCAGCTGCAGCCAGACAGCATAACGTCCTTTTGGGTTCTGCCAATAGCGCGTATGACATCCCCGTTGCCTTGCCGCTTCCCTCAAGTTTCGCCGTAGATCACCGTTCACAACTGTGTATATCTCACTCACTCACTCACTCACTCACTCACTCACTCACTCACTCACTCACTCACTCACTCACTCACTCACTCACTCACTCACTCACTCACTCACTCACTCACTCACTCACTCACTCACTCACTCACTCACTCACTCACTCACTCACTCACTCACTCACTCACTCACTCACTCACTCACTCACTCTTCTCTACTCGATCCTGCCGGAAAATTGCTCATAATATAAGCTTCATTCGTAAGTTGTAACTTTAGCCTTGCAGCATAAGCATGATATAGTTTGCAATATTTACTTTATAGTTTACCCTCCGCTTGCAGTTTTCCGCAGAAATGATCTCAATAAAATGAAATGGAGATAGAAAAAGACCCTAGCTGTCATTTGCTGCATTACGTTGCTGGCCGGACCTCGACGACAGTAAAAGTATTTAACGTATATATTCACGATTTATCCCCGTGTCGCTAACGGTGCCGTATCACTCTGCATGTGCCTCGGCGTGATGGTAATGATTGACAAATGCGCGTCAAACATCGGAAGCATAAGACGAATAGCGGGAAATTCGAGATTGGCGCGATGTGTTGGCCGTAACATTAAAGAACGAAATGTCCAGAGGTTTGGCAGCACCGATGCCGCCTTCTGCATCGCCAAAAAATTGTGCGAAAAGGTTTACTTTCATTTTTTTTTTTCAGAAGAGGGTTGTAGCGCCGAAAAACACAACACACAGCAAGCGAGACTGGACAGGCGCACTGTCCTGCTGTGTGTTATGTTTTTCGGCGCTACAACCCTCTTCTGAAAACATGCACCAACTAGACCCCAAAAAGTATTACTCAGTTTACTTTCATTTTTTTTTTCAGTCTATGAAATGTATACATATACAACTTTAAATGGCTGCTCATGTATAGCGTATATGTCTTCAAGGTATGTAAGACGCATGCTGTCTATAGACATAGCAGTCATCAGAAAGTGCAAAACAAAAGTTCCCATGTGGCCTATAGACATTTGGAGACTCAATAATATAAGGTGCCTTAATGTTTAAAAACTGTGCTGAAAACGTACACCGGACAACAGAAAGCAGAATGGGACGCCATACGGCGCTGTCTGACAATTGCGTTGATTGGGAAAAAACACGATGGTTTTTTTAATGCTTTACATCCTTGCATCCAAATCTAAACAATATGAAAAACCACCAACTCACCCCATCTGCCGTTCTTCTATAAGGCGCTTGTAGAGTTCCCGTGTAGGCCGGTTACATATTATTTTTTTAAAGCGCCGAACAGCAACGCTGGTTCGTCCGCGTTATGCTGAAACACTGCGCAAACACAAGTCTGTGCCCCCGCAAAAGGAAATCGCGCATGTCCGCGAATAACGCACATGCTGAATTCTCGACGTCGTCCTCAAGTCTTCCCACGCTTCGCAATCTAATCTGTCTGCGTCATCGGCGAGCAGCTCAAGATAAATCGGTCAACGTTGGCAGAGCCGCGTTCCCTTTTTTTTCTTCCTTCCGTGCCTGCGAAAACGTTGCTCGTTTCAATAACAAGCTTTCATGTACAGTAATTACCCACGCTTCAAGCCGCGAAACAAGATTGCCGCTTTTAAGTAACGCCGCGCGATTATCGGCGTAAGTATAAGAGTAAATACTTAATGAGGATTAATAGACGCTCAAATGAGGTAAACGCTCTTGTTGCGCGTTATGTGATGCGAGGTCTCTTAACCGCAGCGGCCGTCTCTCAGCTGCAGGGGACACTTATGCAACGCGACAAGCCTGGACGTTTGGGCTGTATATGTGGTCTGCTTCTTTTCAGTCTTCAGATCGCATACGTACAACCTATAGTTGAGCAACTGAACGACATCCGACTTCAGCTACGCACCCTTAATTTCCTTCCACATAAGTTCGTCTAAGTTAACGTATGAAAAGAAAAGGCAGTTTTGCACTTTCTAACTGGTCGAGAATAATTATGATAAAATGCATGCGATGCAAATTAACTTCTTTTTATCACTTTGGTGCGTGCGCAGGAACGCTAAGAAACGCTGAATAATGATGCAAGCCAATATCTTGAGACATGTAGTCTGACCAATTTTTACGGTTGAATAGTGTATGGAATCTGTCTATGATAGGATATACGGCAGAGATAAAGATATGGCATACGTATGGCACCAATAAATGCGAAACATCACGGCGAGGGCGAAATTTTCCACTTCGTAAGTGGAACTCATGTGGCATGGACGTCCTTGAGGCCCGGCTATTTTTCCAGTCCAACTTCTCGTTCCACTCTGTACTGTATATACAACTCTTAATATCGTTCCACATAAGCTTCACCAAGTATATATATAAGAGGCACATCTTAATATCACTCCACAAGTTCCACCAAATGGAATATCTATTTCGCAATGTTTTCCACTTACTGGAACATATATGTAGATCGAAATTAATAGGTTCCACTCATTGGAACATATGTGGAATGGTATTGACAGCATAGAAGAAATATGTAGTGCAGAAGCAGTGGTGGGAAGTTACAGCAATGAGGAGACGACGATGCTCGAGGACATCGTACGGTTCCACATACTTTCGAGTTAGTGGAACATTATTATTTTTTTGCAAGTATGTTCCACTTACATCGTGGAACTTGTGTGGAACGAGGTGAAGAGTGTAACATCGTAGCTACCCCGGTAAACTAACTAAATAGAACAAAGAGCTGCTCGTGTTCGTAGGAAGGATCACATAAGCACGTTGCACGCGAAGCACCGACGTCGAACGTTCCCAGCTTCCCGGCGCATGGCGGTCGAAGCGGTCGCGACCTATTCGCGTGCACGAATACGGCTTCGCCGTAGAACAAGTTGCAGCCCTCGCTCGCGGTTGTGCAGTCATGCTCGAAGCGCCGCTGTGTATTTGTGGGACGCAGCGAGATCCACTGGCCTTCCATGTATACGTGTATTCCACTCGCGTCTGCTCCAAATAGGAAGGCGAAATAAAGAAATATCAAAAGGTCTTTGGGGCCTGTGGCAGGTATGGCAGGCAGTGCAGACCCGTTCATTTTGCCTCATCACTCAGCAGCGCAGGCTTCTTTGTTTCAACTTTTAACGAGGTGGCGCGACCTTCTGTGGGAGTTCGGGACCGAGCCGAAGTGTTTGTGTGGAGGAGGACGGGGTAGTAAGGGAGGGATATGCGTAGGCTTCCCCGGCTCAGAGCAGACCAGAATACGAGCAACACTTGGCTCAACCAACGAAAATCAGAAAGAAACAAACAAACAAAGAAAAATAAGGACAAAAGCAAGACCGATATATAGCATATACACGCAGAATGCGTCGGGTGGGAGCGAGGAGGCTCGAAGGGCGCAACAGAATTCGTCGGCCTCGCGGCCCGGGTCGGCCGGTGCCGCGCGTGCTGCAGCGTACACGTATGTACGGCAGCACCGCCGAGGAAACTACACAGAAGGGATCGCCCGGCACAGGGAGCATGCACACGAGCCGCGGAGAGTTCTCGAGTTACGAGGCAAGCCCTCTCGCTTGGCGAATGTAATTGCCGAGACCCCGCCCTTTGCCAGAGCCGGGCCCCCATTTTGGATTGGTCTGGACCCGACCAAAGCCATCTTCCTCCGCACGCCATAGGCTTACTACGCTCGCCTCACGTGCTTGCGTGGCGTTCGGGCTTGCGCGCGCGCCTTTACACGCCGCAGAGCTCTCTCTCTCTCTCCCCCTTCTTTCTCTCACGCTTTTATTAATGGCCGCGAAACGTGACATGGAGACCAAGGTGAGCCGGCTTTTCTCTTCTTTTTTCGAAGGAAGTCGTGTGTGTGTGTGGGGGGGGGGGGGGGGGGGGAGGGTGGAGGCATGTATACGTATATACCGCTGGCTTGGCCAAGTCCCTGCCTGCCTTCCCGGCCGATCCTATCGCAATGCCTCGCGCCAGCAACGCAGCAGAACTCCATCGTCTCGCGCCGCGCCGCGTGCCCGCGTATATGTGCGCGGCGAGTTTCCTATCCCCGTGCAAGCGGCTCGAACCAGTGGGAGCGCGTACTCACTGGCGGCTGCTCGCTTCGCCCGCGAGCGCGAGCTTTTGGCCTCCCGGCCGCCGCTGATTTATGGCGGCGAGGTTCGTGTTGCAAGCGAGTGGTGTAGTAGCAGCGCGCGCGTACAGCGCTCGGCCTCCCCCCCCCCCCCCGATGCTCTCTCGCTTCGCGAACTCGTGTCCCGGAGAGAACTCCTCCTTGGTCCGCGCATGTGCGTCTGTGCGTGTAGAACCGAAGGAGGCCCCAGCGAAGCCTCGTTCGCTTCGGTATAGGCGAACATGTGGCGGGTGCGTTGAGCTCTCAGTCTCGGCCCGAGTATGTCCGTGTGTCTGTCTGTGCGCACACCCAGACTTGGCAGAGATGAAAAAGAGCAGAACTGGGAGGCTGCGGAGGAAGGAGGGGGGGGGTCTAGCGCTCAGAGCGAAGGCCCGACCTTAAGGAATTGAAGAAACCAGTTCTCCGCAGCAGCCGCGGCAGGACTGCCGGGCGTCTCATGCATGCGGTTCGGCCGCTGCTTGCTTCGTTCATTCGTTCGTCGCGGTCAAATGTTACGACGACCGCCCCGCGCTCCGGGCGCCAGTGGGGCTCGATGAATTCTTGTATCTGGCTCGCGCGCGCTCCATGGCCCGGCCGCTTGCGTAGGAAGAAGCCGGTCGACGAAGCCGGGCCGGTGACGCCTGACACCGCCAGAGTGCGCGCACGGTGGTATGGCGTACAACACACTTAGAGACTCTCACTAAAATTGCCAAAGATGACCCTAGGTGGCACTGCGATCGTTCTGCTACCGTGTAAATGATGGCGCGTTTCTCATCTTCGTCGGCATTGTTCCAGCGTTACTTCTTTTTAGTTTCCAAGGGCTCTTGTATCCTTTTAACCGCCCTAAGGAGGCAGTAGATCTCTGCGCGCATGCGTAATTATTGCGAATTTGTTGCATTTATAGCGCAATATTCTTGAAAATGATCCATTTTCAATGTCACAAAGCCGTTTGAATCCGAAAGAACGGAGCTCAAGCAAATCCGGCGTGCCTATCTCATCGTTCTCATGATGTCTGCAGCGTTACACTTTCCGCTCCCGTAGACTCACCAAGGCCACGTTTCTCTCTGTGGCGACTTTATGGTACAGCAGCCTCGCTTCGATTGTCCTGCGAAACAATGGCAGTTCGATGATGGGTGACTTGCTGACATAGCACTCACTCGGCCGTAAATAAGGCGAATTTAGTATATATATTATACCTTGCATAAAACTTCCACCTAAGTCTCAACAGGAATGTCATCTACTAGAAACTGAAACTAAAGAAGACTGAAAGCACTACTTTTAGTCGATGCTTAACCCGAACCTTACGTTCTTCGTGGAACCATGCCATAGCCTTTTCACAAAAGCAACCGGACAGTTATACGTTTTAAATGGCTACTGAAATGACATTCTTGACTTGTTCTCATATTTTGTCGTTCAATCAAGGTCCGAGTTTTCTTGACCCTACATAGAGTATACTGACGAGCATCGCGATGTTTAATTTGCTATAACACTTGTTGCACGAACCATTTTCTGATTCGATACTGGATGTGGTAGATGCGTCATGACGTCACCGTACACTGGCTTGCTTTGCTCCTACGATCAATGCTGCTGCGGTACACGAACTTAGCCAAGTTGAATAATTAACGCGCCGCAGCACTCCCCTACAAAGGACACACGCCTCATAAGTATTTTATGCAGTATCCAATATAAAACAAGTGAGCACTCATAGAAGCACTCTTATGTTCTCCTATTGTATGTCCCATGACATTTTTGGATATGCAAGTTATGGGGCGTATGAATTTTCTTGGGCAGGGTCTTGTTCGCTTTCTTTGTAAGCAACGTCATCAAAACTAATGGCATTGCTACACGACGTCCGCAAATTTTGCTCTTTGTCATGAAGTAGCGATGATGTCGATCACGCTAGGTTCAACCTCCGGAGACCAACTTGAGTGACAAATCAAAATATTTTATGAGTATTTCCACACTTTCATACTTGTTAGGTGTGATTCTTCTGCGTTCGGGAGAAGCGTTCGAGCAGTGTTTCTCTTTTTTTTTTCTGTTATTCGCCGGGGTTGCCACTTCGCATAATGTCGAAATGAAATGAAATATGGGCATGGACGCTCGTTTCATGCAGATACTGCAACAGCGACTTATGAAATGCATTTCCCATGAGCCGTCGGGACAGGGTATGGCTTCAACTGAAATACGTGTCGGCGTTATACTACTTCTAAGGGTGGCCACGAAATAGGTGAAGGCCTGGCATATCGTCTGCAGGCATACTTGCTGACCTCGATATTGCCGCGTAGCCGTGAAAATAAGGACAGCGTGGGCTTCAACATGAGGTTGCCATGTTGCCGATCTCGTCTCCACGCAATGGATCGTGAGAGAGACGCGACCGTTCCGCACGCCTTCGGAAACACGAGTACGCCAACCTCGGTGAGGCACAGTTATAAACCACACGCCGAGCACAAACAAAAGAATCGCACCGATTGACTTCACAATGGGCTAAGCGACGCGGTTCTTTGTGGAGCGTTGTGGAAGTACACGCCAGGAAAAGAAACGTTTACGTGGTGATTACACGTGACCCCTCTGTACGCTGAAAAGCTTTTGGGGTCCATTCGTTATACACTCAGCTCATGGGATTCCCTTGATAAACCGCTGCCGGAGTATGGGAACATTGGCGGATAATTCATTGAAAAAGTGAGTACTGGGAAGCGTGCACACCTCAGAAGGCTATTGTGCGTATTGCTCAATTCAAAGAACAAAAAAGTATGTGAATTTGGTTCAGTCTGGTGAAACTGCTTTAATGACTCGGTATGAACATTTATTTGGAAGAAGAAAGGTAGTTAGTTCCCTTGCAAGAATTATGCATGGTATTCATTTGTATCTCAAGAACCACTCAAGTGGAGTCAACAAGGAGCCAATAAAAATGCTACAAAATTCAATCGACGATTTTTGTAAAAGTTATTGTGGGAGAAAATGAAGAGAACTAAGGTTCTCAGTCTGGATTTCGCGTCTGAACCGCACTTCCAGTATACTTTAGTGTGGCGACACTCTATTTATGGCGCACTATCATTACACTTTAGCGACGTCACTCTTTAGTGTGGCGTCAGTCTAGTGTTGTGTAATTTTCAGCGGTACTTGTTCATGAAAAATGCTTAAAGCTGCCTGAGTTGTCTTCCATTTCTATATCGATTGTAACGTAGTCCTTCTTTATCGATAACCTATCAAGTATAGCATCGTGCAGGTGTTATCCCAGTCGTATGGCGTCACAAGGGCCTCGCACGTGAACTTCAAAGCGGTCTTTAGTTTTCAGTCTTTTTCTTTCATTTTATTTTCTGGCTTACTCCAATATCTCGCAAGCAATTTATTGAGAAAATATGGAGACATTGATCAATGTTTAAAATGTACTGAAAACGGGTAAAGCGTTTGCTGACACATCATTGAGCTAAGTATTGATGCATCTTCAACGAGGGGCACATAAATTTGATGGAAAGTTTATTGTGTACGTTTTGTGGAATATCTGTCGAGTCGCAATTGACACAGCGTTGAAAGCACATTGGGCTTTTGTTAAGGTTGCACTGATATCTTTTATGAAACGGCCTGTACAATACCAGCGAAATTTCAATGCGGGACTGCATTTCTGTTGATCTGCTGAGTCAACACACTGCGCGCGCGTGCCTTGAGCTCCTAGTTCATATAATTTTTTCTTTCTAACATGAATAAAAGTAAGTAAACCCCTTTGGTGTTGACGCATCAAGTGCCCGTTAGAAATTGCATAAGAGAGACTATAGTTCCTACGGAGGTTCCCGAGCTCCTCTGTTTATTTTTTTCGTGCCTTTGCTTTATCTTCCGTTATTCTTTCCGTCTTTTATTTGCCCTGACCCTTCCGCCAGAACAGGAAAGCAAACCAAAATCTGTTACGGTTATGAAAGCTCCTTGCCTTTCCTACCCGGTTTCTCTCTCTCTCTCTTTCTCTCTCTCTCTAGACTTAAATGTATGCCTTCCAACACGACGTGTTCTGCTGGAGCTACGAGCCGAGAGACAATGAGCTATTGCTTCCCGTCTCATCCGTACATTCACAAAGAGTAAAACATGCGGTGATACAATCTTGCCTTAGTAAACACATGTTAAACTCTTGTGACCACAAAGTTGACGCTAGTTTGGGGGACCACGCCAAGCGTCTAGTCGATGCTAGTTAACCCTTGTGACTGGTGACCTTGCTATAGTGAAGGACTTGAGTGAGACGCATAGGATCACATCAGTCGAGGGAGTACCCTTCAGAACCACCACTGCCAGAGCAAAGGAAGTAGTGGTCGCACCTTACGCACATAACATTTCTCATATCTGAAGACGATAGCGGAAAAGTCCGGAGTGGACGAAGCTATTCTGTCTGCGAACTATTTACAAGGCTCTGCAAGAAGGTTAACTCAGGCAAAAAGAAGAAAACACCACTTGTCTTAGTCACCACCGCAAGCAATTTGTGAATGGCGATCAAGAATATTGTTTATTCGATACCCTTGTCGCGCAAAACAAAAAGCGTATATCGATCAAGCAGGCCGATATATTGATCTTTAGGAATATCATTAAAATGCTACAAGAGCTATTTCAGTAGAAGTACTGCTTGCTGAGCCAGTTGGTTCGCGTTGACACTTGAGGAAACCAGCGAAAAAATAATGAGACGGAGAACACGACAGAAAGAACAGACACCACAACGCTGGACTAGCAACTGGCATATATTTGAAAACACGGTCAACCCTCGAATATCAAACTGCCGACACATGCGCACAGCTCTTAGCAAGGTACAAATTCTTTAAATTTATGAAGACACTATTTTGCCCTAAATACCACATTTATAAATTCAGACTTTTAGAAAAGCTATCTTTTTATCGCTCAGTGAGATAGAAGAAACTCTGATGCGCAGACGTCGGCGGTTTTATGTTCGAGGGTTGATCCGTGTTTTCAAATATATGTCAATCGCTAGTGCAGCGTTGCGGTGTCTCTTCTTTCTATATACCGTGTTTGCGTCTCAATTTTTTGCTAGTTTTCTCAAGTGTCGACTATTTCAGGCCATATAGGCATCCACTGCCGACTGTGCCACCGCGTCCCCTTCTTTGAAAAGGTTTCTGTTAATTAAAGGGGTCTCAAGTAAGATGACAAAAGCAATCATTCATACTTATGAAACTGCTAAAATGAAAGAAACATGTCTGAGCGTGCCTTCGGCGTCACTATTGAAAAAAAATATGCAGTTGCTTAAATTATCGCTATATCCTTTTGCATTGTACGTTTCGATTACGCTGTGGACAAGCGTACGCTTTCTTTGAAGTGTATACCTCTAAATGTCGGTGCTAAGTGTGGTTGTTGTTGTTGTTGTTGTTGTTGTTGTTGTTGTTGTTGTTTTCGTTGTTGTTTTCGGTTGTCTTATGTGTTTATATTTCGTGTGAGTGCGAAAATAAAAAATAATTAAAAAAAAACATGTCGAAAGTAGCGCTGTGTGTCTGTCATTTTCTTTCTCACGCCCCTGTCCAGTTGGGCTAGAAATCGTGTTATCATGACCATATTAAGCATTTATGCTACATATGCACAATGGCTCAGTGACGTTCCAGTTCTGCACGAGGTTATCTGCTCGATTCCCTGATACGGCTGCCACATTCCAATGGGACCCAGTCACTGAAGGCATGCGCCTGGATGAACAGTGCAGGTATATGGAATGATTGCAAGTTAAATCTAGTCGTATTATCTTTCGTTTTTCTAATCTTTTTTTCCTTTGTCTCTCTAGGAAAGTCGGCAGCTATATAATAGTCAAAGCAAAGATGCTCGTGTACCGTGCATAGGGTGAGCACTAAGAACCGTAGGTGGTGAGGAAGTGAGTGAAACAACCTTATTTGGTCCGCTATAGATGTAAGGAAACCGTAGGCCGGTGGTCAAAATTATTTCGGAGGCTTCCATCACACGTGGTGCCTTTCACAGACCCTCTGTTGCCTTGCGAAGTTAAAAATCAATCAATGAGTTAATCAATAAATCACTCAATCAATATTTAGATGTGGTTGCTGACGGCGCACAAGATTGCGAGCCAAGATTTTTTCACCACCTCTCACGCCAGTCTACTATACGTCATTTAGGCAGGTAAGGTTGCGTACGGCAACAACTATAGAAAACAGTGGCTTGCTCGGAGTGCAACCGAATGCGTCAGTTTCTCTTTTGCTTACAAAAACATAGGCTAGGTACGAAGCAACGTGGCCTCTCCTTAAAAGCAACAACCACTGCAGAGCGGAAGTCACCGCGATGAATCCCAAATCCGCCGCACGCGACTCCCATTCTCGAACGCCCCTTCGGTTCAGCCATGATCGTCCTGGGAGACAATGCGTGATTTCGCTATAGTTTTTATTCGCTATTGCCCGCATATTTTCCGGCCGTTCATGATGTGGTCGTCAGCCTCGCACGCGTCTCTGGCTTCGTGTTCGGACGTCGAAACGAACGACTAGGCTCAAAGGCGAGCGAACGAACCCACGCGCAGACAAAACAAACGAACAACTAATATGTGTCGAGCCTTATATATATATATATATATATATATATATATATATATATATATATATATATATATATATATATATATATATATATATATATATATATATATATACACTTATGTAGCCACGCTTCTTTGAGCATCTCGCGCTGCCAGAATGGAAATCGTTATTCTTTTCCTCCCGAAACTCCGTCTCTGGAAACTGATGCAAACACCGAAACACTGCGATCGAGTACGCGTATATATATATATATATATATATATATATATATATATATATATATATATATATATATATATATATACAGACAACAAAACGTCAACAGCAAAGGCGGTGATTCTCACTTGTGCATAGAACAACTTCCTATAACGTTGCTAAAGAGAGATGGCAAGGCATTCTACGCGGAGAAAGCAATAAAAAAAAAAAGTCTGCCAGGAGAAGGTTAACAAGAATAGAGAAAGTGCTCAAAAACACGGTGGCGCAGAAAAGGCCTAAGAAAAGGCCTAAGGGCGTTCGTGCAGCGCAGACAACGGGGCATCGACGCGCCGAGTTTCCCGGGAGAAGCGTGGGCATGTCAGAGGTCGTCCCAGACTGAAATGGAAACATAAAGAAATGAAATGGGCATAACTCAAAGCGTGCAACGAAAGGAAATGTACCCTGTGTCATAGAGGGCGTGCAGCGCTGCGGATAGTGCGCGATGCGTGATCAGCCGTGGGCTCCTGTGCGCGGCGGAAAGTAGTCCCGACGTTCTCGCGGATATCAGCTGCTGTTATGAAGAGCGAAGCAAAGGGTGCACCTTAGTGTATAGCGTTTACTTTCTTGTACTGAACACTACAATCAAAGCGGGAACTTTAGGATGCATCCTTTAAGATTATTTTCGGCAGCAGATGATGTTGCACATACCATGACCTCCGAAATCGGGCAGCGCGCTCACACCGCGTGGTCTCGGAGCTCATGCAACAGATACACTGCACTGGAACGCCGTCGGGCATTTTGGGTAGCTGACGTCATGTAAAGTGATTGTGCAACGCTCAGTAGAGTTAGTGGCGCATTGTGTTATGTCGTACAAGTTCACGTCATATAGCCGAGGCACCGCTAACTTCGGCAATAAAATCCTCCAAGCAAGCTTGTGAGTACTGTACATGGCTGTGAGAAACACACACGCGTGCACGCGCACACATACACAGAAAGACAGAAACAAATATCTACAGGAAAGGCGATGTGCTCCTCGAAGAAGTTTGCTTAATTCAGGGAGCGCGAAAAAAAAAAGACGGTGAAATAATTATATTAACAGCTTAGCATGTCACGAAGGCAGCACTATCGTCTGAAGACAGTGTAACGACTTATTGTTGTCGTTGTGGTTGGTTCAGAGCATTTCATGGCTGATTAACTGAAATTTTCGTTCTCCTCGTCGTTTCACGTGACATGTTGTGTGAGACTAAAAGCTCCTACATTGAATACTCAACGCGATACCGCTTGTGGTCAGTGTTGGGATGTACGCGTGTCTTCTTAGCCCCCCAACCGATCGTCTGGTCACTTTTCGCTGGACCAGACGGCACGGCCGCGGATGAACACAGGGCTCTGGTTCCGCGGGCACACCGGATAGGCCGACGAGAGCCCTATAGCTTTCACAACACTGCGCGGTATTTGCTACACACCGCGATAGCCAGACTGTTCACCAAAAGCGACGAGAAGCTGCAGACGGCAATCATTTTTTTTTTTATGTACGCTATATAGTATCTCGTCTTTCTCGCAGGGCGTATGTAGTACGGCCACGGGGGCGTTCTGGAAAGGAGGCGATCGATTTTTCGATAGAATTCGAGCGTCTAAGAGAAGAAAAAGACGGCGGGCCGCTGTTTCTTTCCGATAGGCGGCGCTGGCGCGCGCGTCCGGACATGGACGAGGACCGACTCTTCATTCTCTTTATTTGGTTTTCTTTTCCTGACCATAAAGTGAGAGACGGAATTCTTTCTTTCCTTCATTTTTTCTTTCCGTTTTTTATTTCTTATTATTATTTTCATTGAGAAAGCGAAGGCGGAACTGGCACGAGCGGGCGTTTCCGCTGGGGCAGATTTTCCTCTGCAAATGGAAAGATAGGGAACCAAAGAAAGAAAAAAAAAGTACAATCGCCAGGGTCTCCGCTAGCTGCGTGTAAGAAGAAGCTTCGACGCCCGCCAAAGAGATTTCCCTTTATTATAGAGCGCGGAGAAAAGCGGCTCGATCTCGAAAAACGTTCGACAGGCGTGTGGCAATAACACTGCTCGAACGAGTGTCTCTCCCTATCTGTGTGTGTACGTATGTTCGCAAACCATCTAGAGGCACGCGCCGGCTTCTTTGTTTCTCCGGGGTAACCTTTTGTGTTGGACATTGCTCAACGGGCTCCGAAGAAACGAGAAAACTAGCAAGAAATACGCTGAAACGCGGCGATAGAACTAACGGTTGTACGCGAAATTTACTAAACTTCAGGAAAAGAAATGTCAGATTTAGCGAGGGGGGCGTCGTCTGGCTTTGGGAGATGGATGAGGCCTATTACGGCATACTAGGTTAGAGTTAGGTTAGGTTAGAGAGGCCTTGAGCGAATATTTGAGAGCTGTCGAAATGGCAGCGTGCGAGAGAGAAAGGCAGAGAACATAATAGTGAACGCCACAGGTCGAAAAATACAAGATGTCTGCGTCGTTAACATCGGGGGTTCGTTGAACACAAGGACGCTGATAAGCAGAAATCAAGTCCTGTACCATATTCCTAGTCATATTTCGTATCATTTTCTGCATCTCATTCTCAGATTTGTCGAATTAGGTAAGTAACCGCTTTGTTTGCGCGCGCATAGTACTTCGCCGCATTGCGCGGCAGCGCTAGGAGTAGCTGCCCACTAACCACTTGACGTAAGCTACTCATGGCCGAAGCAATGTCTATGTTTACGTGGCTCAAACCGCCAATCACATTTGAAGTGGCCTGCCACTAAAGTTAGGCCCGAACGTAGAGTAAGGGTTTGAAATGATTCTGAGCGAGCTCCGTTTTCATACTTCTTCTTTTTGAATCAATGTTGGCGGCTATAGTTGGCGGAACGTACAAGCAAGAAACGGTTGAGCTGTTGTAAATATGGCTGGCACGCCCAGCGTATGGATGATCACAGCAGTTTACTGAATCGTAAATTTCACTGGAAGATTATGTTCTTGGCCGTATCTAGAGTATGACAACGGAATATGTCAGTCTCACCGACTGCGGGCCATACGTCGCTTGGAAGCCGAGTGCTACCTACGTGTTGTCGCGTTTTATTCGAATAAACCCTATTAAAAGTCCCGTTGAGATGTCCCGATGATGTATCCAATTAAGATCAAGCCACTGCCTATTGCTTTAGGTAATCATCAGTGGTGCGATGCTTATCGCTACCGTCATTTCCAGCATGACAAGACTGAATTGTTTCAGAAGGCAGCACAATGACACCCTAAGAAAGCGAGAGGGAAAACGAGAGGTGAAAGACGGAAAGGTTAGCCAAGGTAACTTTCTGGTAGGATATTCTGCACAGATGGTTGGGGTAAGGGCAGGAAAAATGAGAAAACAAGAGAAGATAAAAAAAAAGAAAGCACATCAGTTCGCACACACTGTATCTTTTTAACCGCCTAATTACAGCCCAAAGGGTAATTATATATATATATATATATATATATATATATATATATATATATATATATATATATATATATATATATATATATATATATATATATATATATATGACGAAGACGGCGATGAGGACAGTGTCGCCCAGCGTGCAAGCTTGGTCGCCATTTGGTGCAGTACATCTTGTAAATAGTCACGCTTGCGCTTTATTAATCTAACATTTTGGTACAGCCGGTTGTGCCGAGTATAACCCCAAAATGTAATTTTAATTTTTTTCCCCAGTAATAAGCACGTTTTTATCACCAGACTAATTAAAATTGAGCTTTGAAGGAATGGTTCAATAGAGTCGGAAGGAGCAGACCATTACACTGGCGTACACTTCTGTTCCTCTTCGCGTAACGCCGCTTCGAATAACATTTGGCATATGACTTTTGAAAACTTGTCCACCTCTAGTAATCTTGCATGTCACGAAAATACAATTTCGTAGAGCTTGTCGAAACACTTTATTTTGCCATGCGGATTGTGACGGGAGAGCCGTCCCATTTTCGAGATGTCGCGCTGTACAGTTTGCCTACATGCACACAAAGTCGACGTTTTATTTTTAAAGCAGGACAGGAAGTTCATCGTGTTGACTTTGTTCTCTAATCCATTGCGATATACTTCTATTTGTAGACTGCGCCCGGCCCGCCTTTTCTTTGCTTATAGCAGTGTTTCCACGCCTTTAGCGAACCTACTGTGGTGCGTACATGCGCTATTAAAGGAACAAAGGCAATGTTCTTTCACTGGCGTATTACTCATCCAAAAATGTGTTTCATATCCAACTATGTTGTGATTGAGCAGACACCCTGTGCTATTTCCCACGCCCAAACCGATAATGGTTATATAACGTTAGGTTCAAACAACAGAGTACTTTTCTCTACGCTGAAATCATGCCGCGTTACCTAACCTAACGTTAGCCGACGCGTTGAGGCTGTTTCACCCTGAAATCAACGGTACAATATTTCGTCCCACTTCCCACTTATAGTCTTAATGCCTCTACAGTCAAATAACCTCTACAAGGAAGGGATAATTCAGCACCCCTTGTATTGAGATGTGTGTGG
Source organism: Dermacentor variabilis (assembly GCF_050947875.1). Classification (NCBI taxonomy): domain Eukaryota; kingdom Metazoa; phylum Arthropoda; class Arachnida; order Ixodida; family Ixodidae; genus Dermacentor; species Dermacentor variabilis. Next base: position 9,522,038 of record NC_134578.1, on the reverse strand, counting down.
TACATGAACTTTACAACGAACTGACCTGTATAACGAAATATTTCGGAGGCTCCAAGCACTTAGTTATAAAGGTATTCCAGTGTACGTGCTTCGTGGGCAAAGCGAAAAAGGACTCGCTGCACGGGCACAAAAAGATTACGCAACGGATGCTGGCGACAATCTTCCAGAAAGGTCGCACGGTCCGAGGAAACTGCCGAGGACGAAAGAAAAGAAGAAGAAAAAGAAACAAAGAAAATAGAAACACTGAGCAATTGAGTCGCTCCCGACTTCCACCCAGAAAGCCCGTTGGCTAGCAAGCGGGCTCTCAGTGGCTTCGCGTACATCGCGGCCGCAGCGTCCAGTCGCGGAGAAGGACTTCTAATTGGTCACCTTGGAAGCTGCGGGCACGCTGATGATGAAGCTTGTCTTTAAACGCGAACAATGGGCCGGGAACATTAGAAACCGCGCGTGCTTTCCTTTCGTTTCTTTTTTAGTTCATAAGTAAAGGCTTTCTCTCGTTGGCAGCATGCACTGCCGACACTCGCGATTCGCCGAGAAGGAGGAGATGGCCCAGGGCGTCCTTTTGTTGGCTGCCGAAGCCGAGGAAGAATCGAGGCACGCACGACCTTGGGGTCTCGGCAAGGGCTCGGCTCGTTCACGTCTTGCACCGCAGCCAGGCACCGCGGCGTCGAATGAATGGACGCACGCGAAGAGGGAAGACGACGCCGGCTCTTGCCACGAACTGGAGGTCGAATTGAGAAAAGGAGGCGGGTGGTGCAAGTCGCCTCTTTTGAAGATCACAAGGCGTGCCGAACAAACACCGACTCCTCCGAGCGCTTTTCGGGGCTGCGACGCGCGTGCGAGTGAGCGAGTGTTGTTCGTTGTACGGGGCGCAACAGCCGTTGCAGCCGCGGCTGCGATGGTCTACATAGCCTCGGTGCTGGCGGGCCGACGGTTGTGTTATGTATAGGAAAAGGAAAAGTCCTTCTTCTGCCCCCCCCCCCTTGCACCCCTGCCGAGCGTGTGCTTCTGGGACCATCCGAAGACAATGGGTCTTTGTTTTGGAAATGCGGCTCGAGACCGCCACGCGCTTCGACGGGCCGTTCTTTGTGGCGGCAGGATTCTCTTTTTCGGAAGAGGCCGGGGGAGGAGGGGGGGCACGTTGCTAGGAAAGCCGCGAACGGGCTTGTGTATTAGAACCCAACAAGAGAAAGCGTAAGCAGCGCCACGCTCCGCTCCGGCATCAGTAAAGGGCACCTGCGCACGAAATGGGGTTTGGTTACGTGCTGTTATCTCCTTTTCAAGGGCTACCCTTCCTGCAAGGTCGGCGCGTGCTCCGCGACTTTTCTTTCGTTCGCGCTGCACTCATCGCTTACGTAATAGATGACTCGAAAGCATGTTAAGTCAGCTCCACCTTGCGAGAAGTCTCCGCTGCTATTAGCTGTAAAATGTGCGGATAGTCAGCTATGGAGTCCAGCCTGAAGTCGCAGGAGATGGGACATTCGTTTGGAACGTTCAAAACAGGTTGTGTCACACGCCGGTAGGTTCCGGGACTTGCGCATTGTCGCGTGCAGATTGGGAGCACTTGGCGTTCAGAATCACTCTCTGCGTAAATTTGTCAGTATGCTATCGGCACCTGTTCGACTGTCTACGCTGGCGAACAACCCGGCAAATTCTCGTTTACCTTATCGAGACTTTCCCAGAGATACACTTCAGCTAACTGAGAGACATTTTAGGGGGGGGGGCACTAGATGATTTTTTACGTGGGGTTTTTCAACCTAAATCTAAATAACGCCAGCGTTTTTCCCATTCCGCGCCAATCGTGCTGCTGCCGTCGAGGGAATCGAACCCGCTACCTCGTAGCCAGCTGAATGCTAGCCACCGTGACTGATTGTTTTAAGATCAAACGCCCAAAGGACCCCGCAGTCTTAGTCACTGCCAACCAAATCCGACTTTTCGGGGAGTTGGGGCGGAAAGGCATTTGCCAAAACCGCCGTAATAACCAACGAGCCCACATTGCAACCCTCCTAATAACGGAGCTATGCATGCAGTTGTGCCAAATAAAAGAAAGTGTACTGACGGCGATCGCAGGCTCGCAAAGAGCGTTACAACTGATTCGACGGCGTTCATTTGCGCTGCGCTCGGAACGCTGCATACGTGTGCACATACATGTATGCATACTCAGATACGCACGGTGATCAGACCCTGTCCGGGGGTGGCCCTCATAATTTCCAGAAAAAGGAGAGACGGCCCCCAGGGTCAACACATGCAGCGCGACCTGCGAACACCTTAGCCCCCCCTTTCTTCTACGCATAGACACAGGAAAAAAAAAAAGAAAAAAAAGAAAGGTTTGCAAGCTCTTGTATCGTGGGTCATTCCTTGCCCTCTTCCGAGACACTGCTACTGAAGACCCTTACAGAAAAAAAAACCGTCTCTCGACGACGAAAGAAACAACCTCGCGGCAGCAGACGCGAGGCGTCCGCACTGGTCTGCGCCACTGTTTCAGTCCTTGCTTCGGGTCTGACCACGCCCCGGGGAGCAGAGCCTTTTGTCCACGGCTGCTAATTATTACGTTTGTGCCGCAGCGCCGTCTATGCGTATACATTTTTATTCCTTCTGTTTTTTGCTCCGCAAAGGTTTGCTGTGTAGAGAAGCTATACGCCGTGGTGGAGAAAAGGACGGGGGTCGGCTGGAGGAGGCAGGAGGGGAAGTGCCAGTTGTGTTTCTTCCACTCTGGCTTTTCAACGTGTTATTTGAGAACCTTTAGCAGCCACCGCGCGCGAGTCCAGTTCGCGGAAGGAGGCAAGCTGAGCTGCCGGTAGGTTGGGCCTTTCTGTTGACCGCGCTGTAGCGTTGGGTTATCCCCCCCCCCTTTTTTTGGGGGGGTGGGGTGGGGTGGTGGAGCAGTGCGTGGCTCGCACTGGGGCAGGAATAAACACAGAGAAATAAAGCGAGAGAATGAGGAATGCTAGAAAACGCAGGACGCAGGAACCGAAGGTGGGTACGACGGGACGACGGGAAACGCCGTCCACAGAGCGGAGTTCGAATAAGCTCGGCAGCATAACTAATGAACCGAGATGACTGCCATGTTTTGGTCGTGTTTGTCGTCTCCAAAAGCGCAGCACAAGAGCTCCTCTGGTCCCCACAAAACAAAACAAAACGTGACTGACTTCTGGAGTAACGTATATATATGTGTGTGTGTGTATGTGTGTTTGTGTGTGGGGGGGGGATGGTAATAAACAGAAGTGAAGCAAGAGAAGTACCCGGGCAGCGAACGCCGTGAACACCAAAGAAGCTGGTTGTCTTACACTGTTCTCCTTTTCCATCTGGGACAACGTTTCGCGAGCACTGAGTGGTTTGAAAGATGAAAACAGTTCACCCTCCATCCACTAATCTCTCGCTGATTCTGAGCACATGAAAGTGCCTGACCGTTTGTGTGTGTGTGTGTGCGTTCCGACTCGATTTAGAGTCACCTGCACAAAGTATTCAGGCACTCGGTAGATTCTCTAAGTTCTACGAAGGATCTCCGGGCAGTCAGCTCACACCTCAAAAGGCAAGGTACTGCTAGCTGTTTCTTGCGTTTGTTAAAAAATCAAAAGTAATTTTTTGTCGATGATGATAATGATAATTTCTATGGCGCCCCCTTTGAAACGGTGCAACGACAAAAAGTCACTTAGCGTACTTGAGCTAACCAGGTTTACTACATTTATTGCAGTCTAGGATTTTACCTCTCTCTATGCTTTATAGAAGAATTAATTGTTGAACTAATTGATTTTGCATAGGTTAAGAGACCATGAGCAAAAAGTAAACAAGAAGGAGGATAAGGGCGTACGTATGGGGGTCCATGTTACCGCGTGTGGGTGTGACGCTCGATTTTCTGAGAGGACCATTCTAGGCATAGCCGGTAACGCTTCTTCTAGACTTGCACTGGAGGCCTTCTTTATCAAGAACCGAGATCGGCGTGTGTGAGCCGTCTGTCGCGTTACTTGATTCCGAATTCGACTTGTTGCGCAACCACTTTTGATGCACACGTGCCCGTTAATTTTGTTCTGTATGCGCATGCGTGATTAGAGAATACTTTCCTGCCACTTGTGAGTAGCGCTTGTCCTTGCCACCGCTTCTTGTGTCCGAGTCCTTTATGGCGCTAATTCACCGGTTCATCAATATGCTTTACGGTGAAGCGATCCCTGCAGCACCAGCTACTGCACACTGCCGCGAGCGCCGAGCAGGAATCGCTGCTCAGGAGCGAGAGAATCTTGGAACCGCGCTTCCTGGGGCCACTCCGACCCGGCCGCGTCTCTGCCCTCGAGGCTCTCCTGTTACCTTCGTCATTTGGTTATGCTTTTTCTCTGTCCTTCCTCGAACGGAATCGCCCCGGAGAAACTGCCTGCTTGCGTTTCCTCACTGCAGCTCGGGCGCTTCTTTATTTATTTTTGTTTTTATTCCTCTTCGTTACATCCTCCTCCTCGTTCCTCGATGGAACCGCCTGCACATCTTTAAGTATACGCCTAGGACTTCTTGGATGCCGCCGGGTTGGGTCGTCACACGTGTTCAGTTTTCTTTCTTTCCTTTTTCCTTTTTTTCTTTTCTGACCACGAGGAGAGATCGTTCTTCTTTCGGCGGTTCGCAGTTTCCTCGCTTTCGAAGCCTTGCTTCGCTCCGGGCTACATCTCGGTGGACACGGACTCGCCGGAACGCATAGACCGGCCGAGGAATGCGATACGTTGCACGGCCGCTCGGAAGCAAAAAGGAAATACAACGTTGTATAGATGGTCGAGGCTGGCGGTTGCTGACTGTGTGCCACAGATGACTGGAAGGTTGCCTGCAGATCTGAGATCGTCGATACGCAGATCCGCACGGTTTCCGTTCCAATAGGAGGAGGGAGGTGGCAGGGTTGGATAAGCTCCAATTGGTCGCTGCGCCCACGTTTTCTTTGGAACTGCAGGTGTGTATGGGGTAAGGGGCGGGGGGGGGGGGGGGGGGGGAGTGGGGCGAGGCAGTTACGAGAACTTCAAGTGACTTCCGAGGATGGTTACTTGTACAAACCTGTCGGAAAATGCAACGGATCAGCCCGCGGCAAAACAGGGCAACAGAATTTAAGCAACAAGAATTCAAGACAGAAAAGCGCATGAGGTAAAATGAGGCTTTGATGACGGCAAGTATCCGTGCCGAAACATTGGCTCTAGCATTGGGCTTCCTCTGTTTGTCCCGTATAGATAACTTGAAGCCTCCGTCTTCCTCTGTACCCTTCGTATTGTTCAGATGAGATAAGGTGGTGACATTGGCGGCGTTGTATGAGGCTGACATAGCATGCTGATTCTTACACAGGGGTCCAATCACGTTTTGGTCGTTCATCCGCCATGAAGGACGATCAATGAAGCATCACATACATGTTCAAAGAATCGCCTTAGGCGTACTCAAATGATGAGACTTTTTGTAAAACCTCAACAAATTAGCGATAACATATTGCGACATTGTTTTTCACCCTGTACTTTCCCTTTCACTTCTTGCTTGTCCCGCCACGACATGGTTTATGTGTGTTTATCTGTTCGGCACAATAAATAAATGAAAGAATCCAAGCCACATGGCCCACCGTTGACGTCGTAACTATAAATCTCCATCATAATCGTAGTTTATATTTCTAAGTATGACGGCTTATAACATGGCCACTGTATATAGATATCGGGCCACTCGAACCCATGAACCGCATGGTCCCCCAGGTTTCATAATTCCATCACACTACGTATAATTCTTTATCGCCACATGTCCACGTTTTTCTTTCCTCAGTACCCTCTCTCTTGCAACACTCTAAAATGCCGCCGGTTTTCGTTTATAGTGTACATATTGCATTGTCCGCACAAGTCCACTCCTTTGTCTTTAGCTAAACTTCAGTATCATCTACTCGTGTTTGATATGGAGACCGCCCTGTTGTATTAGTACTGTAAAGCACGCACCGGTTCCAGTATGAAAACCTTTCATACAAGCAAAAATGCTTCAAAATCACTAGCACGCATGCACTCTTTTTGGGCGTTGTAAGTTTCAGGACGTTGTAAGTTTCCAAAAGAAGGGAAGCGTAGCAGAGGGCGGCAGAAAGTTAGGTGGGCGGATGAGATCAAGAAGTTTGCAGGGACAACATGACCACAATTAGTACATGACCTGGGTAGTTGGAGAAGTGTGGGAGAGGTCTTTGCCCTGCAGTGGGCGTAACCAGGCTGATGATGATGATGATGATGATGATGATGATGATGATGATTCAGGGAGAGCTCTTCGCCAAGAGAAGGACCTGGAAGGTGTCTGCGAAGGTCATGTATCGCATTGAACATGGCTTGTCATTACGTTCATGCAAGTTTCTCTGCAATAATTTGCCGAGAAGGACACGAAACGAATGGGATGACGCAGCTGTCAGGAGGAGCCTGGCCCACCAAGGCAGTCGCAATGTGATCCGCAACCCAATTCTCCTTTTGGCAGGCAGCGTCTATGATTTTGGGTGTTGCTTCTCTGGAACTTCGAGGAGGTGACTGGGATCCTCCGCTCCGAGTGGCCGAGAATGTTTCGTTTCTTTGTGTATCTGTGTGCGTATTCACTGCGTGGCCGCAGGGGCTCGTTTATCATTAATATGGCTGCTTTCGGTGTTTTTGTTTCTTTTTGTTCTTGTTTTTATCCAAAATGTCGCATGCTGTCTGAATTTTATGGGTCATCCAAAGATCCTCGACCAAATTTTCCCACTAAAAGCTGAAATGTCGCAATCGTCCATGTACAGCCCTGCGTGAGCAACGTTCAAACTGTATGTTCTCCCGGTGATTATACAGTGTTTGATTTTTTTCGTCATTCTACTTTGTCTGTACATACACCGTTGTAAGCTTGAAAAAAACTAGATCGGTTCCAGATTATATTGCATATTGGAGTCTATCGCCATCCCTACGTGCTGAATCGATTCTCAGATGGGAGAGATGCTTGACTGTGCATGCTTACCACCATGCAAGAAAATCGACTGCGTTATAATTAAATTATCAAGGTTATTTATATTCTTAGTCTGTTTCCATTTTTTCATGCTGCAACAAAACTTGAGGGAAGACTGCTGGCCACGGCATGATATCTCGCCTTCCTTTCAGTCGATATGCAGGGTGTTTCAGCGAACACTTTCAAAACGTTTTAAAGGTTGCCTGTGGCAGATATCACAATTCTAGTTTATGAACCGGTCTACTCGAAGCGGCGGACACTACTTGCGCAAAAAAATGAAATGCAAAATCGACTAATTAACAAGAATTCACTAATTAACTTCTTGCTAATTATCGTATGACCTATATTGCAATTTACAAATTCTAGCAGTGGACTTCGCAAGGCGGATCCACTTGGAACGAAATCTCAGGACGACACCAGTTTCGAGATGTAAATTCCCGAACTTGGCGGAGAAATGCATTGGGGTTGCAGTTACTTGTGTGCTTCAGTACATTAAACGACGTTTTGTTAACAAATTAGCTGGAACGCCAATGCATTTCTCCGCAAAGTTCGGAAATTTATATATAGAAACTGGTGTCATCTTGAAAATTCGTTCCAAGTGGATTCGCCTTGCGAGCTCGACGGTTAGAATTTGTAAATTTCAATTGACCCATAATGTAAATAGTTAAAAAAATATTTGCGAATTTTTATTAATTAGTTGATTTTGCATCTCAATATGTTGTGCAAGTATATATCCGCCGCTTCGAGCAGACCAGCTCAGGAACTAGAATTGTGATATCTGCCAGAGGCAACTCTTAAAGATTCTTGAAAGTGTTCGCTGAAACACCCTGTATACGCCCAGTTGGCAAAAAAAAGAAAGCGCGGCTAATGGAGCTTGTCAAAGGGCACCGGAACAAAGCCACACATGTTGAAGAGAGCTTCCTTCTTTCAGAATCTTGCCTGATTGTAAGGAAGACTTGCACGTCTCCACTTTACGTTAATTTAGTGGAAACCTTAATCAGTCTTAAAGGTTGGCTAGTGCTTGTGGAAAGGCTTTCAAGTCGAGCAGCACCTTGCTGCGAGTTATGGTGCAAGCAATATAACTCGCTGTCGCAAGTGAAAACATTTGCGCCAGTAAACATCTCGGTGGCGCATACGACACACGAGAGGCAACACGCAAGACAAAAAGCTTTCGTAGACAACCGGTGCTAACACCAAGTACAGCGTCCCATCACAATTAAACGATTCTCAGAGCAGTAAGTGCTCCTCTCTGTAACCCAGCTGTTCAGCGTGAGCCAAGCATTGATTATTATAAGCGGAACCGTTGACTTCATTTAATTATAACTGGTCACTCACGTTCACCACGGAAGAATGAGCTCAGCTACGGATCACCGACTGCGCGCAGCTCAATTAAGAAGACGCGTGCACGACAGAGACAAATGTCTCGGCCGCCCCGCCAGCAACAGAATGCGTGATGCGCAAACGACTCTTGTGCAACATAAATTCTCAGCCTACTCGCTTGGTGCACTGCATTCTTGCCGTTGCCGCAACACTATGTATTACATGTGCGCACGCGTCCAATTCCCGTTCCACCGCCCACGGACGGCGCGTGGTTCTAAGTGGATCCCAGCGCTCGCGTTGTACGCCTGAGCACGCGCTCGTTCTGTACTCTCATACACATATACCACATTTATTCGAACGTAACAACGCTTTTTTTTCTTTACTCCGGCACTGTATACAGCAGTTACTTTCACTAAGCGTTCACATTTTCATATCTTACATTGGTAATTGGTAACGAGCGCTTTTTACGTTAAAAAGAATCACCGCCGTATGGGCCTGGATGTCGTGTCTGTGAGTGTTTAATGTGGAATCGACATTGCTAACATTGACAGCGGCAATGTACACTTAACCTTAACGCCAGGCACAAAAATAACGGAGGATCACAAGAAGGTGGACACTTGAGGTGACCAGCAGCGATGTCTCTGAAGTCGGCATTTCGACACAGAATTAATCTTTGTCAGGGCGCTGGCGAATTCAGGTTTCATTTGCGGTTGAGCCATTGTCTCCATAGAACGATCCCTTGTCGAACGCTGTCGACGCTTGTAGCATGATACGTGAGGCGCTACAGTCGCGCATGCGTGGTTTACTCACATAGCAACGACTTCACCTGAGTGCAGAGTACTCGCGCCGTTTCATATTTTCATACACACTCTTTTTCACAGCAATTTTTATTCATCTTCATTTTCTTGAAAAAGTACGAGGACGGAAGTGCTCACAAGCAGCTGCTAGCATAAGCTGCTTGACGGGGCAGCCACGATGGCAGCACAAGCTGGCACAACAAGAAAAAAAAATTGAAGATGCGCATTATTGGGCACAATATAAAAATCTAAAAATATGAACATAAGATACCCTAATACTCATTACAACCAGTCAACTTACACAAACGTTTGCTACTGCATCATTCACAATCCTTTTGAGCGCTACAATATGTCTTCGTGGTCCGTCACACATGATTACAGTCAATAGTGTCTTATAAAATATAGAGAATAGAATGTATTGACCGCAAAGACAGAGAGGTCGACCTGATCTAGTGCGCTCTAGTCTGCTACTCTGCACTGGGGAAGAGGGAAATGGAGTGAAAGTACTGGGATGGGCGATGATGATAAGAGAAGTGGTGAGAGCTTATGTATATGAGACAGCTGCCTTGCTAGAGCCGCTCGTCAAGCTTGGTGTCCCGCACAAATTTCAACAAGACTTTAGTTGCACGCATTGAAGTTGCAGTGTCAGGATAGCTTCCTCCGACAGTGGTTGCCTGCCGACGCTTTCTAGGAAACTTTCCAACGTCCTTCGTTCCAGAATATACGCTGGGCAATCGCACAGTAATGTCTCATACAAACAACACAAATGCCTAAGATTTTACGTCAAGAAATACCCAAGTTCCTTTCCTTTATTTTTCGAAGATATGCAAGAAATATTAATTGATCTTGTTTCGTGTTTGTTAATTAAGAAAGTCTAGCCAAAGTATCGACCTCCTATATGAATACAATAATCACACCCGGTCCTCAGTCCCCAGAAGCTGCGAAGCAACTGACCATGGCGGGGGTCAGACCTATGACGCAGCAGAGGGTGCTAAGAATCTCTGGATCCGGACAGGCCGCTATTGGAATCTGAACCTGGCAACGTTCAACGCTAGAACGTTATCTAGTGACTTGTCTAAATCGCTTCGCCACCACTTCGGTTCCAACGGCAACACTGTTCGTGCTAGAACGCAAACATGCGCTTGCATTCGATTCCTTTTTTTTTTTTTTTTTTTGCTAGGCTCTTTCGTTTAGGTGTGCGAAGGCTGGCAAGGTTGCTGTTCTCGGATTCGAAGGGCTGCTTAGGTTCGGCAGAATGCGGTGTACGGCCAGTCAGACTCTCCTCGCCGAATAACAGTGCACGTGGGCGAAACGCTAGGGGCGCGCGCACGCCGAATGCCTCGCCGCATCTCGTCTGCTTCGCGTTGCCCAAGAACCACCAGCCCCGCTTGCTGCTGCATGGCCACGGAGTGTGTTACAGCAAGGCGCATGCTGGTGCTCGCGCGCGAGGATCCGGTACCGCAACATGATTATTACGCGGCTTGTGCGTGAGTTACGCGAGGCAGAGCCCAGTTAGCGCATGCGCGCTGCCACGCCGCCATACGCATGCGAGGGGCTGTTGTTTCCCGTCTGTTGCAAACTGTGTAAGGGCAAGGGAGGCTTGCGGGTAGCATCGTATGTATGCGTGCACGGAGCGCTGTGGCCACGCGGGTTGAATCCGGGTGCAGGACTTCTTCTCCAAAGCTGTACTTGAGAGCCGCGCTAATTGTCGTCGCCAAGGGAACGCGTGGCGCCGGCCTCCGGCACCGCATGCAGACATTGTGGCGGCGGCGAAGCTCCGTTTCCCGCTAAGCAATTTTGGCCAATTGTGCATTTATACGGTAGGAGCCTCGACGGGGAAGGGCAGGAGGGGGTCAGCACACGCAGGCTTGACCTCACCGGTGACCTTGATCTAGATTTTAGTTTTCTTCCCGTTTCGCGTGGGGTGGGAAAAGAGGATCGCCCGTAAATTATGACGGATAGGCGAAAACTATAAAAGCAGATATTCTATAGTGGGATGGTGGAAAGAGGGGAGGGGGGGGGGAGCGCAGATAGGAAAACTGCGTAGGTTTTCTGTCTCAAGCGCCGCTGAAAGAAAATTGTCGCTTTAGGAAGTGCTTTTGAAACGTGGCTTAATGCATGCCGAACTAAATCCTTTGCTTTAATTACATGGGCTGTACTTTGCAGACTGGGGTTATCCATGCGCTTGGCACGGTGGAGGGACGCAGCAAATCAGGAGAGTCGATGATTTATCGTATGCAATAAAAATTTTTCGAGGAATAGGTAAAGCCTTGCGAAATATTCGCACTTTATGGTATGACAGACTCTGTCGCCCTCCATTGCGTTTACACACACATGGAACGGTGGAACGTTCCATGTTGCGAAAATTTAGCACCTGCAACTCATCAGAAATTTTGATAGCGAGAACCCGAGCAATCCACGGCGCCAATAAAGTTATCTTTATTTTAAACATTGAATAGAGCAGCTGCTGTCCGTATGCGTGCGTCTGCACGTCATTCGAACAGTAGCGACCGTTCACAACTGGCACACACTTGATTCGGATGATTATTCTAAAATTTTTATAGTCGACTTGAATATCGAATAAATTTTCTGTGTTATAAATATTGAGTACGCCTTTTTTTATCAGTATGCATGGCTTTGGGAACTATAAGCAAGCCAATGTAGAACCAATAGCCACTAGCCTGTTGTTAGTTTGCAAATCTCTGGACCACACATATAAAGTTAGCCAATGTGATCATAAAATCATTCGATAGATATGCATCCCTTTTTGTATCAACTCCGTCGCCGCTAGGTATACTTACTCTATCCGGTGTAATTATCATTCTATGAGTACTTGCTGCAATCAGTATTTGATGCATATTTGATTCTGTGTCGATCGGAATTCGTCATTATCACACCCTTCACTCAAACCCGTCTACCATACAGTGAAATTAATAAAGGTGAAAAAAGGCATCATAGCGTGCGGTTTGTGCTTCGAGTCTACAATCCGTTCGTTCGTCACAATATATGCGTTCTGCGGTCCTTGTTAACGCTTTCCCAACTGTGAGTTGCGCCTTTAACACCTATAGGGGAACTGCGATTGCACGTGCGTATGTTTTTCCTTGTGTGTGCTTCTCTCTTACCATTGTTGATATCACTCATTGCGAAGTCTTCGAAGGTCTATACGATCTGACAAGCCTCGTTGGGCTCCTTCGTAAGGTTATCCGTTCCCTTTCGTTGTGCTGTTGTCGGCGTTCTATATTGTTCCAATAGCTTACCTCTGGGGATTACATGCACCGGCATTTACAGAGAGAACCTGCACTCATTGTGTTTGTTTCATTACCCAACTTCATTTTTAACGCAAGCTAGCACGTACAAAACGCAGTAGACAAGCGCACCGCCTTTCAGCACGGTACGGGGGACGCTGGCCGACGTAGTCTACAAACGATGCAACGCAATACCTTATTTCCTTTGCGTCAAAGTGCGCTCGTTAAACATGTCCTTTTTGAGGTCCATATGAAACGAAGGGGTAGGTACGCAAAGCCGTATTTACCCACAGAACATGACTTCGGCGAGTAACGCAGATGTAATCGTCCACCACAGGCGCTCGTTTTGAGCGCGTTTGTTTGTAATCTTGCTCCACGAGCTATGGCTTGATACAAAATGACAAGACACGGACACAGCGCTATACCATTGTATCTTCAGCTGCCCCCGACGGGCAACATCGTCTCTACTTGTGCGCACTGTCTTGTCGATTCCCCACCCCACGACGCCGTGTATGCCTGGTCAGAACGCCTTGCGTCATAACTTCGCTAACTGGACGCGATCAGCCGACGTCTGTTTTACATTTGATTGCGCAATCCTGTCTAGACAGCTTGACTGCGCATTGCACCTTCGGATCAGACAGCGCCTTTCCGCTCGGCAACTAGCGAACGGCCGCTTGCGCAACGCTTGACAACCAAAACGCTAAAAGCCAGCCTCCGTTATTTGCTAGCCCATGGCAATTTGCAAGATGCGTGACTTGAGGCGCGTTCCTAATAAAGCGGGAAGATTTGCCCGCTATGCGAAGCTGCATACAGAAGCAGATAATATACGTATACTCCTATTACGCATACATGGAGACGCTAGCAAAAAAAAAAAAAAAAAACTGGGGAACCGCCCCCGGCGCGTGGCTGGTTCGCCATTTGATCGATGCGGACATCTTCGACACGAACGTGGAGCGCTTCCTTTTGACGTTGGGGATGAACAATCGTTTCCCCAATCCCCATATTCTCTCCTCTTTTTGTTCTTCATGATCCGCGGGGAAAACGAAAGCGTACGAAAATGATTGCCCGAACGGTAAAGCGTTGTCTTTCCCGCTTTATGGCACGCGCCCGTGGCTCCGTCTAGCGGCGGCTGCGTGCTCGGTCAGGGTTGGAGCACCGCGCACTACGTACGTTCGAGGGTTGCGTGATCGAGGCGCGTATGTACACTGCGTGTAAAAAGCACGCCCGTGTCTCAGCGCGCGTACGCATTCACCGGTGCGAACGGGCGAGCGTCCGCTTTCTATTATGGTAAGAGAAAAGCAATTGTTTCCCTACACGGCCGCGGAAACGAAGAAAGCGGCGACAGCGGGCCACGACACAGGCGACTATGTGCTTTGGTTGGTGTTGTTCATGCTTCTTTTTTTGGCAGCGTTGTTTACCAATTGAAGTATATTAAAGGCATCGAGGTTTCACTTGCAAGGGAGGGAGGAAAGAAAACAAGAGGTGAAAGGCAGCGAGGCTAACCAGCTGAAGTGTCCGGTCGGCTACTCTGCGCAGGGGGATGGTGTAAGGGAAGAAAAAATGAGAAAGGAGAAGTTGGAAAAAAAAAACCAGCGCATCAGCTCGCGCATTCTGTAGTTCTGTAGTTCTACAGTTCTATGGTTCTATAGCTTTTCAATGAGTCCAGTTTCGCTTAAAGATCACACTAGCACTTTTAAAGCAGTTTGTGCCGACGTCGGCATGGGGCCAGGTTCCGAGAATTCTGCCTTCCGTAAGGGGACGGTTGTCACTCTCGTCGAGCCTGATGCTGAGCTTTGTGCGTGGAAACGACGACAATCACAGAGATGGTGCGCTATCGTCCCTTTGCACCCGCAGACTTCACCATCTGAACTCGTGGCCATTCCGATTAGGTAAGAGTACGCACTGGTAAACGCTATTCTCCAAGCCATAGGCGACAGATGAGAGTTGCCTCCCGTCGTGGTAAGCCACGTGGAAAGCGAAACTTCAGATCGGGATCCGGCGAGCATAGGCGCCGGTTTTTAAATTCTTGCAAATTCCACTGGGCCAACGTAAGCTCGAGAGCAAGCGCGCGGAGCTTTCCCGCTGCGTCCGTTCTTGGCAGCGGGATAGCGACGCCATCGGCACTGGTATAACGTGGAGATCGAGCGGCTGCGTCTACTTGCTCGTTGCCAAGGATACTACAATGAGTTGGCAACCATTGAAATACGATGTCATGTTCTTTATCAACTGCCCGATGGTAAATTTCACGTATGTCCTCGACAAGTCGTTCTTGGGGCCCACGGCGTAAACAGAGAGCAAACTGTGGAGGGCGACCTTGGAATCGCGGAAGATGCACCGTTTGTGGGGCGTTTCCTGCTAGATCATTTGAATTACTGCACACAGAGCTGCAAGTTCGACAGCCGTCGTTGACGTCAAGTGCGATGTCCTGAATTTTATTGCTGTAAATTTTGCTGGGACAAACACCGCAGCTGCTGAACTGGAACGCATGACCGACCCATCGCTCTAAACATCTAAGCGGTCACTGTGCACCTCGTGTAATAGCAATAATGCTGCCTGCTTCAATGCTACAGACGGCATTTTTGCCTTCGTCTTTCTGCCTGGAATAGTAAGGCATACTCGAGGTGAATGCAGAGACCGCAGTGGCAGCGAAGGCCGTGCTGCTGGGACGTAATTGGATGGTAACAATGCTCCGTGTGAAGTCACTAGGCGACTGAAACTCTTGTGTGGCTACGACAGCACAACGCATGTACTGCGGGGATGTTAAAAAAAAAACGCGGGGTTCTACGCGTCAATACCACGATCTGGTTATGAGGCATGCCGTAGTGGGGGACTCTAGGTTAATTTTTACCATCTGGGTGCACCTAAATCTAAATACACGGGCGTTTTTGCATTCCGTCCCTTTGAAATGCGGCTGCTGTGACTGGGATTCAATGCCGCTAACTATGGGGATGTTTGCGGGACATACGCGACAAATGGTAATTGCTGCTTTTATAACACATGACGCTTTCTTTACTTAATGGATCACCGAGTAGGTCGCAAAGGCAATACTGATCGATTCCTGCCCGAGAGTTAGAATCACTCACGGGTTTTAATTGTTAGATCAAGTTTTGTTTGCCATTATTGTTAAAGAGTACTTTTAATTAGTCAGTGCACATTCTCCGACCGAAGTATACATGCGAATTTATTATTTCATTTCATTTTACTAGCTTAAGGACCTCATTGTAGGGGTTTTACGTAAGGGGTGGGTACATACATGAAAAATTGAAAGCTTTGTTTTTATAACAGCGCAAGGTAATTTGTTACGGTGTTCCAAAACGGGGAACGACAGGTTATGAGCGTGATTTCGTTAGGAAGGCCGTTCCAGTCTGCTGCTGCACGAAAAAAGAATGAAGACGAAAAAGTGACGGTACGCGTACGCGGGCGCGCGACTTGTTGCGGGTGACCGGTGCGACTGGAGATGCGTGCCGGGGAGGGGGGTGGGGGAGAGAGAGAGAATGTATGGTTAAAGCCCCTAAAACTTCGTAAAGTAGTGCCACTCTCCTCCTCCGCCTTCACTCCTCCTCGTTTCTCCTCTCTTTCACGCTCCCTCCTCGACCATGGCGCCGCCTACGATGCTCGAGCGCAGCAGACGACCTTTCGCAGAGTGAATGCACGCATAGCAAGGCAGTGCTCTTTAGGCGTTCACGTTGGCTTTCCAGCTCCGCGTAACTTCGTGTACAGCATAGAATTTCTAGTCGGATGCTTGTACAAATTCGGTAACGGCAGCTTTTGTTTCATTTTTTGATAACTATTTCTTAAAGAAGTCTCTGAAGGAGTGTTAACGCTGTGCGTGGACGACTGCGAATGTATCGCGTGCCCTACAATTAGGTACACAACATTTGCCAAGGGCGTGTCGCAAGATCTTGTTGCGAATGGTTGTAAATAACACGTTTACCATCGAATGACAACCTCTTGGCTTCCAGCAAGCCCTCAGCCTAAAGAATCCGCGCCGCCCTTACCATGTGAATTCGCGGCGCGTATGAGCTATGACCTACAAAGGCTGACGGAGATCACTGCTCTGGAGGTTCGAAAGTGTATTACAAGCTACAGTGCCGCCAACGTGCGTGCTTGCCAATCTAAGCGCGCGCAAAGCCTCAGAGGTGGGCGCTGGTGCTATTGTGTTTCTCGTGTCTCAACGCCGACAGAAATACCGCGGCCGATCATCGAGTCGGGACTGTGCGTACACAAGAAAATAAAATGAGTTTTTAGCATTCGTGCGCGAAGCGGGAGCGCGATAACAATGCTTGACTCAATCTCAAACAAGACCACTGTGGCCTTCAGTAATTTTTTTCAGGTTAATGACTTATCGCGAATAACACTTCATCGTGCGTTGGTTCGTCCGTTCACTAAGTGACGTACTTGTCGCGAACCGAGTTGCACTGAGGTGCATGCATTCAGGACGGTTGCACTCCCTTCGAAGTAACATTTGCGAGACATGACTTTATTAGTGAAGTCATGATCGCGCAAAGAATCTCCCCGCCATGACGCGGCCGAAATTGCGGCAAATGAAATGATGTTTTATCCATAGGTTAAAATGATATGAAACGGCATTCGAGTTGCAAGTTAACAGTTTATTTTCACATAGATGCATTACAGATTTGCCTTTGCAGTCACAAGTCCGTGTGCACCATTTATTGTCTCATTGCGTAAATAAACGCACCAGCCTAAGAGCCCTACAGCAAGCGCGTCTCAATTAGGCATAATGACTGTTGAAAATAATAGTGGCATAGACGAGCAAGCGAACGACTATATGAGCGCGCGAACTAAACGAGCGAGCAAACGACTAAACGAGCGTGCGAACGAACGCGCAAACGACCAAGCACGAACGACGACTAAACCAGCCAGGGAACGGGCGGGCGACCGCACGTTTTCTTTGCGAGGGCTCCACCGCCGCATCTTAAGCTTCGCACACTTTTAAAGCTCACGCGAATTAGCACATACGTCTCAATTACCTATGATGCGGTCGCTCGACGACGAACGCACCGCGTAACACGGTTTCGGAAGAGCGCGCACGCTTTTCATCGGTGCCTCTGTATCGCAAATCCACCGGGCGACCGCCAACGAGGAACACGAACAAATCTGGCAAACAAAGCTAGTCTATCTAAAGAAGGCTAGTAAGTAACCACAAAAGGCAGACAGTTGCTCTCCTGAGGCGCTTTCATGATCGAGACTGAAATTTTATCAAAAGGACTGCGCTGAATCTTAATAATTTCGTAATCACGTTATCGCACGCAACCTCGCGTGCCCGCGAACTCAAGCCGGTTGGCGTTCAAAACGATTAAGCGCACCAAATATGACTAACACGACCACGTAGTGCGCATATAAGCAAAGCAGACGTTGCGTAAAAATCATGTTAAAGCGTGCGTACAAATGACAACATGCACAGTGAACTGTGCAATATCTACTACGTTATTGCCCGCAGCACAATACGCAAGCCTGGCACATACAATACTCTGAGAGAGCCACAACTTACATCACATAGTCGCGCGGAGGAAGTTGGTCGGAAGTTCTCCCTCCCGATTCGGTGAAGCCATGTCTTCCTTCTTAACGCGTTGCGCTTACCGGAAGGTATCGCGAACATATTCTTGCCTTTGCTAAAACTATATTGGCATCCAAACGCGCAGCAGGTCATGGTAACAGAAAATGACGTGAAGCGACGTCGCACATGCCACAAATCATCCTTCGAGGCGTTCACAAGATCAAAACAACACAGAATAGGAACGGAAGGAATGCCGCCAACAAGCGCCGCTTCTCGAGCAAAGATGGCACTGAAGCGCGACTGTAAACAAAGAAAGCCGGCGCAAGGGGCCACGTGATGCCATTAGGCCAATAGCGACGCGGCGTCGGCTTCGGCCAGAGCGCTGGAGGAGGAGGCGGCGTTCTTCAAAGCGTGGCATTACTTTACGAAGTTTAAGGGGCTTTATGTATGGTGGCTTGACGAGTGAGCTGTAAAAGAACTTGGGAAAAGGACAAAGACTAGCAGTGCGGCGACGAGATGCAAGCAATGATAAGCCGGATTCTGTTTTCAGTGTCGTTATGCTGACGTCATAAGAGTGCTTAGAATGAATAAATCTTCTATTTATTTATTTATATATTTATTTATTTATTTATTTATTTATTTATTTAAAGATACTGCGAACCTTTACAAGGTCTTATCAGGGTGGGAGCATACAAGTACATTCATGCAAACATACAGTTCAAGCAATCATGCCGACGCTTGAATTCAACATGGCGAAAGGACAGAATGCGATTTTGAAGCGATTCGAGTTGATTGATGAGACATGCTTGATGCGAGTTCCAAATGGTGGATGCGTATTCTAATTTCGTCTTGACGAGACACCGATGGGCTAATATTTCGAGGGGCGTGGCGCAAATGGCGTTTTGAAAACGCGAGTGTTTTGTTAGCAGATGAAATGATGTTCGTAATGTGCGTTGCCCAGGATCAATCACTACAAAGGATTACTCCGAGATATTTGTAGGAAGGAACAAACTAGTTCACGGTTGGCGTTAGCGATTTGGTAAGAGAAAACAAATAGATCTGTACGGCGGTGGAAGAAGACAGTCTTACATTTGTTAGGGTTTAGTTTCGTTAGCGAAACGTTTCACCATTCTTGTACACTTCGCAGGTGGTTTTGAAGAGAGGTGTTATCGGAAGCGCTGTTAATATTACGATAAGCTACGCAATCGTCTGCAGACATACGGATGTTAGAAGATACATGCGCTGGTAGGTAATTAATTTAAATTAGATTGTGCGTCATGTTATCCTCTATGCACATCTTGTGCATATTTAATCAATTACTAAACTTTAGTTTGATATTAGACTAAGTAGCGTTTTGTTTTACCGTTATTCTTGTGGGATTTTCTTATATGATGTCGTGCTGCTCTTAGTTTTCCAATGTCTTTCATGTAATGTCATTAGTTGCTATTCCTACATGCGGTCGCATTCATTACTGTTCTTCATGTGTGTATGTATGAACAAAATGTCAAGTTCATATAATTGGCGCAAGCAAATAGTCCCAGGTTTGTAGGGGCCTTTTGTTCGCCCCCCTGTATCATCTCTGTTGTGTTCTAATAATTTTTATTCGGTGCTATGCGTGCCGTAGCATGATGCCTCGTGGTGCACTTGGTGCACTTGTATATCGTGCACTCTAGAGAACACCAGGTGGTCAAAACTATCCAGGAGCCTGCCATTACAGCATCCTCTTATAACCAACTGTGAAGTTTAGGTACACGTTCGAACCACCCAATTTAATTTAAAGTTTGCCTCTTGCCCTTGCGCTTTCTTGAGCGTCTGATCGAGCACTACATTCGTTGGCAAGTGCTCGTTACGCTGCGTGCTGCGATGCATCCATACCTGAGAAGCTTTCGCAGCTTCTGTAAAACAGGCACGCCGGACGACAGCGCTTGGACAACAACTTCTGCAAGAGTCCATCTCAGATTGACGACTCCCAACTTGCGTGATTTGAAGCGCTGTTGGTCGCAGTCGCAATACTCTTCTGATCAGGTGCTCACCATCAGCCACCTTTACGGTGGGGCGGTCAGTCTCTTTTAGGTAGAGATGCTAGGCCGAACGTTGCCTCGAAAGCATGAACGATAACCATGTACTATGTTTGTGACGCGCAAAATTCAACGCGTACATGTGCGGGGACGTTGCATCTGCGGATGTCCATGAACAGCCGACGCTCATCGCTCTGTATTTATTTATTTATTTATTTATTTATTTTTTCATTTATCATGTTTATGGTTCCGAGGCAATAGAAGCAGCAACTCGCCTGACTATCAATCAGCCCCTAGTATATATATAACAGCAGCACATGACAGCAATATATGTGCATGTACATTTCACAACATTTTCTTTAATGAATGTCACTATGAAAAAAAAGGAAGATTGACATGCACGTGCGGCTTCCATAATTCTTTTCTATCTGCTGTTGCAGAGTACAGACATTTCCGTGCTTCCACTCCCTTTGTTGTCGTTGCTTTCATATATGCTGTTTTTCTCTTGCTTTTTTTTTTTTGTTAATTCCGCTCGACCAACGCCATCTCCAGTAATCCAGCGTCCGATAAGCCTACCGTACCTCGAAATCCTCATGTACTAATCCATCAATTCTGTCACCCAACGGCGCCGGCAACTATCAACCGGTTTCCACGCCGCACGTACTGGTTTCGCGCGTCGTCCTATAGATGGCGCCAGCTGCATGCTCACCCACCGTGCGTGCATAACCGGTTCACTGGATGCGCTGCTGGCGTGTTGCGGCGTTCAATACGGCGAGGTACGAGAACCTAACTCGTGCTGATATCCACATAACCTGGCTATCCGATGTACCGCTGAGATAAAAACTTTTCGTCACGGTAGCAATTTATTTGCACCTCATAGTGGATTTTCCTCGCTTTACTAAATGGTCTCGAAATTTCAGATGGCCAGAGAAAAAGAAGTGAGAGCAGTGTGAATGCGTGAAAGAATCGGTCATGTCCCATTGGCCGGACTGACGGTAGTGACGTTACCCACCCCGACAGCGTACCGGCTACGGCGTTGCGCTGCTGAGCTTGAGGTCGCGGGTTCAATCCCGTCCGTGCCAGCCGCATTCCGATGGGGACGAAGTGCGAAAACACTCGCGTACTTTAAGGTGTGGGAGGAGGAGCAAAAGAAGAAAAGGTAGGGAGCTAAACCAGGCGCATGTTTGGTTTGCTACCCTTCACGATGGAAGGGGTTTAAGGGATGGAAAGAGAGAAAGGAAAGGGAGGGAACGAGGTACTCTCAGTGTTGTCCATCACTTCACGCCTACAATCGGTCACTACTTTAAGGTGTGCGGGCACGCTAAATAACCGACGTGGACGACGTTAATACGGAGACTTCAACCAATTTACACCTTCAAGGGTGTTCTCCGTCTAACTCACGCCCTCAGATCTTTACCAGCGTAAGAATTTGAGTTAAAGGCTGATTTACACCCTTAAGCACCCTTAACGGTGTAAATCACCTGACAGTGCAGACTGCTTCGCTTTAATTTGTTTGGTACTTGTTTCGGCACAACCGGTTCAGACCAGAAAAAATTCAATGCGCGCAAAAAAAAAAAACTGCATATGTGAGTGACCTCGCAATATCATGACATAATTTCTAGGGAAGCTGTTTCTTTCGAGTATACTTACAGCGTGTCATGAGCCACATACATTAAAACACCGCCCGCACATCACTCGCATGTTTAAAATCTTCGCCGCACAATGCTTTCGAGCTCTTGTTAAGGACTTTTTATAGCGAAGCTGTTTATGCCGACCTTGTGCCGTCGTTGTCGGAGTTCACTAAAACTATCATCATCAGCAGTGGCTGGAGCGTCGTTGTCTTCATCCGCAGCTGGTTCTTTGGAGCCCCTCAGCGCTACCGCGCGAACGCGGTCGTGCCACTGCTCCCACGTTCGTCATCGTCGTCTTCCACAGCTTGCTCCCTTGCCGCATGGTCCTTCGAAGCGTACGATTTCACTTCTGTCGTCGTAATGGAGAGGCAGTGTTTACACGGGTATGAGCCACTGCTTAAAGGGGTATGAGCCATTCTTTGTCTTACGTGACGGACAGATTTCATTTTGAAGCAATTTAATTTTGAAGAATCCCAAGTGACAATGCCGGGCAGATGCTGCATGCTACCCACGCCACCGAGCAAACTCGATACATAGAACGCAAGCGACAACGGCGGCCTGCAGGCATACCGTCACAGGCGTCGTTCTCTCCGTCGCAGCCGAACGTGTGTGTAACCTCATTAAGAAACACAGATACGTCAATCGTGAAACCAGTCCAACACATCGTAAAAATGATTGCAGCGCCCGGATCTCCAGTGGTGGGGCTTGCGCCAAACATTCGGAGCTTTAGATTCCACACATTCCGTTCCAGCTACAAATATATGGGAAGGCCACCAGTAGTGCGTACTCCTGAGGAAGCAGCTGCCTACCGCGAGAGTCAGCGAGACTGCTTGCGAAGTTTAATGCGAAAACACCCTTGGGCTTAGATTGAGGCGCACGTTAAAGAACTCCAAGGTGATCCAAATTTCCGGATTCACACACTACGACGTGCCTCATAGTCAGAAAGTGGTTTTGGCACGTAAAACCCCATAATTTATTTTTTTTTGTAAATTTAGGAAGCGTTCGTTGTTTCATTGCGTCATTCTGTCGAGCCGTCATTCTGTCCCTCTAGGAAATATATAGTGAGTAACTCTATGGGTTACGAACATTAGACCGAAGGGTAGCTGTCGGCATTCGTAGCTTGATGTTCACTAAACGCTGCTCTGACTTCGCTGCCGAACCTATCGAGCAGAGCGGTGCGTCGCGTCCACTTGTCTTGGTTGTTCTTGCAGACAAACGCACCGAGTGTTTCGCATCTCTGGACGGCTCTCACCTAACCGTGAGCGCTTGGTCCCCACGTGCACCGTCGACACCACGAAAGCACGGCAGCGGCGACGGGGAAACCAACACCTCGAGCATCCGTGTGATTGCCATTACAATAAAACGGAAAATGGCGTCGCCGAAAGGAAGGTGAAAAATTGTTATATCGACAATCTTCCAGAATACGTAGGCAATACAAAACGTATCACCCGCCGTGGTGTCGTACAGTGGCTTTGGTGTTGCGCTGCTAAGCCCGAACACGCAGCATCAAATCCCTGCAGCCGCATTACTATGTGGCTGAAATGCAAGAGAATTCGCGTACCGGAGGAAGAGAAAGCAGTGTCCCGGGCCTGATCACCGTTGCTCTGAGCCTCCCGCTGTTATGCAGCTTATTGCGGTTTTGCCATTTTCGTGAATGCACTTTAACAAATAAATCCTGAAATTCTGAAATCAACAATGAGCAAGAAGATGCTCGCACGACCACTTGAACAAGGTCAGCCGTCTTTACTTCACTGCTCATGTTTGGAGGTCATGCCTTTGTCAGCTCGGGCCAGCTCCGCTCCTGGGAGAGCTCAACGCCCGAAGCCATGGATTCAGACAACGGTTGCCATGGGCCGTCGTATGAAGAACAAGATGCGCCACATATCGAGTGAGCGGACTTCATCTAACCAGACTGAGCAGCAATATTTGATCGTCTCTTGCGGGCCACTTACGGCGTCGCACAACCTGAACTCCCTAAGTTGACAGCTTTTAACAGAATATTTTGAAAGCGTTGCACCTGGGCAAATGAACTCCAAGAAGTCACTCGAAGAAGTCACTCGATCAACTCTCGAAGAATATCCTGATGGTAGATGAAAAAAAATTAACTATAGTTGACAAGTTAAAGCTTATTCCGACATTAACCGGAATTCCCGTTCGTTCCTGTATTAAGTACCGGAAGAAATCAGCGACTGGTGTAATTTCTGATGTCGACCTTGAAATCAAGTACGTGGACTTCAGGAATCTGCTGAGTTCATCGGTGCGCGTTCTTGAGATTCACCGCTGGGGAACTCGCGGTGCATCAAACTAGCATTTGCTTCGTCGACTTTGCTAGCGTCTGTCAAAGTAGGGTACGTGGTACCGAGCGTCCGACCATTCGTGCCGAGGCATCTGCAGCGTCGCGAGTGTCTCAAGATGGGCCACGTAGGCGCTGCGTGCCGAAATCAAGTGACCTAACCAGCGTTGGCGGTGGGCAGCACAATACCGCCGGCTGTGAGGCGTCTCAGAATGTTCCCCCTGGCTCTCACGAAGCAACGCCGAAAGATTGATTGCCCGAAGATGCAACACAACTTTGTATTGTCCGAAAAATATCAAGAGACAAATCTTCTCGAAGAGAGGCTGCTCAATCGGTTCGCCGAGGCAGACAACGCTCGCGTAAGAAGCACCACCCAGTGACTTCAGAAGACCCGCATTGCGGGACGCAGGGGGCACGACAGGCTCTGCCTGGGCCGAGGACGGTGTTAGGGTTGGCGTCTGACACCACGTGGCGACAGGTCATTCACCCTACCTCCTGAGCCGGAGCCCACGGGCGACCTCATCCCCTTCCCCTCCTCTCATGGTCGTGGCATCGTGTGTGCTTACCTCATCCCCTTCACCTTCTCTTTGCCGGACCCCACGGCGCCGGAGAGGTCATTCATCCTACCCCCTGAGCCGGAGCCCACGGGCGACCTCATCCCCTTCCCCTCCTCTCATGGTCGTGGCATCGTGTGTGCTTACCTCATCCCCTTCACCTTCTCTTTGCCGGACCCCACGGCGCCGGAGAGGTCATTCATCCTACCCCCTGAGCCGGAGCCCACGGGCGACCTCATCCCCTTCCCCTCCTCTCATGGTCGTGGCATCGTGTGTGCTTACCTCATCCCTTTCACCTTCTCTTGGCCGGACCCCACGGCGCCGGAGAGGTCATTCACCCTACGCTCTGAGCCGGAGCCCACGGGCGACCTCTCTCCGTGCCTGTCACGTGTCATTCGACGGAAGCAAGATCCCGCCCACACTTGTAGAGAGCCTATTTAAGGGGCTCCGAAATGTACTTTGAAAGGCTTCAGACTTCAGACTTGATACTTCTTACTTCATGCTTTTCTTATTTTCTTTCAACTTCCTTTGAATAAACCGTGCAAGCTTCGCACTAGCAAATCGTCTCGCCCCTGCTTGGTCGCCATGATCTACCGGATGCCTGCAGCCCGCCGACAACGCCACGCTACCCAATAAGTAATGTCGGTCGAGCTTCGATAGGCAGGCGTCGCTACTTCTCGGCAGCAGTACGGTACGCTACCCTGGAGTACGCAACAACGGTAAGCGTGCCTATACTGCGTATTCAGTGTCGCTGGGAGCGCAGGACGAACATTCGTCACCCCTGGATGGGACAGACACGGAGTGACCTTTGCTGCCCTGATAGAACCACGGGCATTCGACACCATGCCGTAGCATTCCTCTACGTCAATGAGTGGATGCTAAGGCTATATAGTAAAGCCGACGGTCTTACAGGCAAGCAAGAAGCCGAAAATAATGATGAGGAAAGCGCTGATAAAATGCCGAAGCACCTGTTAGAATCAGTGCGCGCGATTCTCTGTGGTCTCCATGGACCCCCATGCTAAAAGCCCCATGCATGTCCTGGCCGCACTGGAGCCATTTATCGCTGCTCTTTGCGTAATTTAAAAACCTTTCTGGGCACCTGTGCATGTCAGGCAGGAGAAGCCCACACACAAGTTTCTTCGTGACTCAAGCCATGCTCTGGAAGGCGGATGAATGACCCTTCTGATCTACTTTCTTCAACTTTGTTGATAACAGTGCGAATTCTGAACTTGCCTTCATCGCTGTGCGTCCTTCTTCTATGTCATCATCACCCCTCACCCAGCCTTTACGTCCCCGTTCCCCCATCCCCCTGTGCAGTGTAGCAGGCTAGAGCGCACTAGCTCAGGCCGACCTCTCTGCGTTCCTTCAAATAAATTATCTCTCTCACCGGTGTACCGTGCATTGGGTCCACGTCAAAGAACCACAGGGAGCCAGAATTAATCCGGAGTGTCCCAGTATGGCGCACCTCACGATCATATCGTGGTTTTGAAGCGCAAAATCCCAAATCTAAAAGAAAGAAAAGACGTATCTTACGAACCATGCGAATTCAGGAAAAACTTAACGATTATGGGCCAGAAACCACGTTGAATTTGGTTGATGTAAAATTATTCATTACAACATGCTAGAGGGGTATAGCACATACTTCGCTCGTGTGACTTGGTTGGAATTAGTAAATAACTCGGCTGGATGTGGGAAACTGATTTTGTAATATCAAATTCAAATTTTAGGTATACGTTTAGCAATAGAGGAAATTAATTTCGGAGCATTGGTACGCCGTAGTTAATTTTACATTGAGGAATCTCACACCGAGCAGCATTGTTGGAGTTATACGTCGAATCTCTTTGCTTGAAATATTGGAGAACATTGTGTTGTACTTCATAACGCTAAGTGAGTGTTCGTGGGGAAGTTTATACCGATATAACTTGTTTAGTGCGACTATTTTAAACCTTTGGACCTTTTGGACGGTCCAGCACGAGGTTCTGAAGGCTAAAAATTACGAATTACTCGCAAAATATTTTTAAATATTTTTCTGTTTTTGTCTATAACCTCACAAGACATGTGTGATTTGCGTTCAAGAATTATAACTCCAGCTTTATTCATTCATTTATTTATAACTTGCAAACTGTCTACAGAGACATTACTAAAGTCATATTAGTGCCTGACTCGGCCATGCCACCCTGCAAAGGCACAGTGGCAGTACAAGTTGTTCATGAACTACAGTATTACTATTTGTTTTGAAAACATGTATACATTTAACAGGAAAGAGAAGCGAGGAACAGGCTGGCAACTGCCACCGAAAGGGGCACAACGCCTGCCTACTTTTCAGAAGGGAGGTGACAGTAACACGGAAATGGAAGATAGGAAGGAGGGGAGGAAAGAGGAAAGTAAGGTTACACACAAGAAAAGCGCAAATTTGCTGATTTACATTGGATATCCATTAGCAGCATTTGCAAACCAATTATGCAGTTAGATAGTGTTTCGGAGACAACACATTACATCGCTTTGTCGTTCTCTGAAAACGACCGCGAATCAGAAATGTTCCAGGGCCTTACGAGCAACGACCCTCTTGTTGCGTGCTCTTGTGCGTGTCTTGTTGCTCCTAATGTGTACGGAAACACGCGTGGACGACAAAACGCGGTGCACACCGCGCACCTTTCGTGTCGCAATCGAGTCACATCAGTTGGCACATGGAGGCCGCTGAGGGGATGGGGGGAGGGGAGGCATTGCAAAGTCGATAGCGATGCAGCCTTCGAGCCGCGAGCGGAGAGAAAATAACACAAGACCACTCGAAGAAAAAAACAAAACGAGACTGGAACGAAAACTGAAAACCACACCTGTGAACATGGATGCGTGACAAAATGGCCACCGAGAAGGAGAAGGTGCCTTGTCGCACAACGTTGTCCAATTACTAATTCACGAACCCCTTTTTTCTCTTCTCTTGCTTTTTGTTGTTCCTTCGTTTTTTCTGCGGACTGCACGTGACTCTTGTTTTTTGTTACTTTCCCGGTGGCGTGGCTTGTTCGCTCGTTTTCAGGTGTCCGTTCCGGCCCGCACCTCGGCCCAACTGGCACGGAAAGAACCCATTAGCTCGCGGCCCGGGCTGTGCCGCTTCGGGACACGGCTGTTGCCGCTGCACCCGCGCTGCGTTCGGTATCCCTCCCTCTCTCGCAGCCCTCTCCCTTCTTTGCGAACCACTTCTGCCTTCGAGGAGACCAGCACACGCTGTCACCCCTCGAAGCCCTTGGCACATCGCTTGGACGGGTGCAACAACGGCGGTGCCTCGCCTTGCCAAGAACTGTCGTCTTGCTCGGGGAAGACAAGCCTCGGTTGCCAAGACGAGATGCGTATGGCATGAACGCCGCACAACTACGTTCGATCTACGCTGAAGCACCTAACAAAATTAAGGCGATCGACGGAGCTGTCTCCACTTGCACTTCAAAGAGAAAGAGGTGCACGAAGATGAAAATTAGCAGGGTGCAAGCAGTCATGACTGAGGGGAAAGTGACTTTTGCTTCTCCAATTTTTGTGTTAACGAGAACGGGGCATATAGTTTTCCGTGCCTTCCACCCCTTGCGTGGAAATGACCTTACCGAGCTGTGTCGTCCACCTCCTTCTGCTACTCACGTTGCTAAAACACGTGTTTTAAGAAATGTGGGATGTCGAAGAGGTATCTTTCGATCCCCGCAAACCTAGGATCTCATTATACAGGAGCAGCAACCGCTGCCCAACCCGAAAATTGTATTTTGTCTTTATTTTTCCCCGATATCCTTCAAGCCGCGGTCTCTTCAGTCCGCCCTAGAGACGTCCTTAACTAATGCTGTCAGCTCGCTTGCGAGGTGAGCCGTGTTGGTTCCGAAACGTCAGGACAATAAAGTTACTTTTTGGTTGGAGCCACTTGAAAGTCATAATTATTTAACCCAACCAGACAGGAAACTCTGTCAAAATGTTCGGCTTCAATTATATATATATATATATATATATATATATATATATATATATATATATATATATATATATATATATATATATATATATAAAGCTTAAAGAATAAAGCACGTAGGAGAAATAACAGGATTTTACTAACGTATCGGTCGGGGTCCGAACTTCATGAAGAGTGTGATTCCAAGCACACAGATTTCAATTTATACATTCTTCTTCTTAAAAGAAAGAAGAAGGAGGGAGGATCGAAATACAAACGTGAATACAAACTATTAATTTGCACGTACACACAGATGAAGGCCGGATCCTAGCCGAAACGTCAGTGAGGTCTTGTTATTTTGCTTACGTGCTTCTGTTCTTTAAGCTATTTCTGTGCCGGACAAACGGAGACAGCAAAGGACATTGGACCTATCACACGAGAAATTTTACCCGCGGTAAATTTCTCCAGTACGTGTCGTAGTAAGTTGGCCATTGCCAACTTAGTGTCACCGGCAGGTGACACTCATCGTCGTTGGTCCGGTTATGCCGGCTACCGGGTAAACAAGTTTTTCGCGGGTCACATCCATGGGTAAAACTGTCCCTGCAAAAGGTGCAGCTGCTCGTCTACGGAAGAAGTACGCAGACGACGAAGCGCACGAACTCAGCTTCTTTTCCACAGCAGCATGTATCCCCGATCAAGAAAAAAAAACACAGGATTTGCAAACAAAGCTGCTTGCATGGCCGCAACGTGTGCACACCAGGCGGCCTTGCGGCTCAAAGACCCCATAACGTGTAGCTCGGCAGACAGACCAAGAAACGTCTGCCCCCGTTCAACTAACGACAACATACGAGACAAAAACAGCGATGCATCTTTGACGGCATTCGTATATGTATATACAAGCAGTGCTCGGCCATACGCGCTGAACTCTGGCGTCGGCGGCCACAAGCGAGCCCACGGAAGGGGGTTGCACTGGCAACCGAGAGCCGGCGAAGAACAAAGACAGGGGAAAACACCGATGAACTCCGGCGGGTCGCCAGCGGCACGGGCAGTCCCTTTTCGAAGAGCCGCGCTCGGCACTGCTTCCACAAACGGGTTCATTCATTCATTTGGCTCAGACCGCCGCCCCCAGCGCCGCCCTATAGCTGCTTGCTGCTGGTGTACTGCCGCTGGCGCTTTCCTTTGGCCGCATGCGGCGCTGCATGTCAGCGGTGTAGACGCGAACAATGAGCGCCTTCGAACCTTCGTCGTGCTTCAGTTTCGGAAGATTCGAGCAAGGGGAAAAAAACGAGGCGAACGAGACTGGAGGCTCGTATCTCTCGCGAGTGTGTGAACCGTACAACCGTGGCACGCTCGAAAGGAAAGCCACGCTACCGGCACAAAAGAGCCGAAAACTACCAAACAAAAAAAGCAAGACGAAAGCTTCACGCACGTGACCTTTGACTGATAAAATTCACCGACGATACTCCCTAATGCGAAATTTGAGCTCAACTCTATACATGCTTTCATTTCGCGATGTATTGAGGCAAGGAATTTGAGATAAATGTGTAGCGGAGTCGGCGATTTTGGAAAATCTGATCTGCGGGTCAAGCGTGTCGGCTTTTATACATGATTCGTCGCATGTTCTGGTGTAATCGCTGGTGCCGCATGCCTTCCAGAAAGTACTACACAATTCGTGTCACGCATACAATCAGATTACAAAACAATCGCAAGCCATGACAATCGAAACAAGCGCGAACGAAACCAAACAAGCACGAGCGAGAGCTGACGCGAGCAGACGATAGTACGAAACGAGCGGTCCGGCTGAGGCCACATACAACTACGCATCGAGCGGTCTGGCGGGGCCGCACAACAGTTTCCCGCGCGCAAGCATGAAGGAGTCGCCCTCACAGGTCTCCGCCGTTCGCGGCTCGCGTCTTTTATCTGCCGCTTCGCGTTCGCCCTTTCATCTTTCGCTGTGCTCGTTCACTCGGTTACGCCGCCGAAGCCAACTCTCGCCGCAGGAACGGGCGCCTATAGAGCTGAGCCCTAAAAAGAAGGCGGCTTACGGATGTTGACTTAAGTCACAGGCTGAGTACAAAGTCTCAGCCTGTTGTCCAAAAAACGCTTATTTGGGCCGCTTTATGGTGTCATCTGACGTACGAGAGGGTCCAATAAGATATCGCTGTGAGAGGCCTTAATCCTCCAATTAACAAAGTCTGACGATTGTGATTATTGTGATGATGACGCCACTTCTAGATGTGGTAAACCACTCGGTTGGTGTTAAGCGGTGGTGTCACCTGTATATCTTTCAACTTGCCACCTTATGGTTGGTCGATGGTGTATATATAGAGCTACGTCAAAATCCATATATATATATATATATATATATATATATATATATATATATATATATATATATATATATATATATATATATATATACGATAAGGTACGATAAGGTAGTCATCCTAGCTGATCCCATTGGTAACCTGCCTACAACAAATGAAATCAACACCTATTCTGTTGATTTTATGTGCTCAATCTACGTATTTAGAAAGGATATGGTCACGTCTCCCTAAGCAATCATTTAAGTGCCAGCGACGTTCTGATGGTATATCTGAAAAGCACTGAGGCACTGCTTTTCGGCTTCATTTACCAGAAGCCGTAATTCCGCTGCATAGAGAAGCATCCTGTT
Source organism: Dermacentor variabilis (assembly GCF_050947875.1). Taxonomy (NCBI): domain Eukaryota; kingdom Metazoa; phylum Arthropoda; class Arachnida; order Ixodida; family Ixodidae; genus Dermacentor; species Dermacentor variabilis. The sequence continues at coordinate 9,491,130 of NC_134578.1, read as the reverse complement.
TTTACGCTGCCGTAGAAATGCATAGGACGACCCTGAACCAGACAAGTAACAGTACAAACCAAGACTAAATTACGACTCCGATATTACGGGCCGGAAATTGACCTAGTTGGTGCGCTTTATCTGGCTGGCGCCAAGGAAAGCAAAACGGCGTAATGAATTAACACCTCAATGAAATAAATTTGACACGCACTGTGCCACTGGCTCCGACAGGTCATCGTACTAGAGAAATTCAAGCAGTCGAAATTAGGTAAGTACAAGGCCGAAACCCACACTACTGCGTGGACAAGCCATGATCACGTCCTGTGGTTTGTTTAACAAGCTGTGACCACACAATTATAATTAGTTTATGGTGTGTGTTTCCGCTTTGCCAACGTTAATCTACACTTCACTTATACCGTACTGACCGATGACGCTATGCAAGTAAGTTCTCATGTCCTTGGTAAGCCCTGGAGGCACTCAATGCAAGGCTGATAGCCAGCGATCTATCGAGCCCATTGAAGTCGAGTGCCTCAACGTAGGCGAGGTGTGTGCCCGTGTTCGGCCCATCCAGCAGTGTGACGCGTGCGTCACGTCACATTTCCGCTGGTTATACTCTTTCTGTGGACTCGGTAACGCAGCTCGAACCTGGCGTCAGTCTCATCTTCAACTGCGCTGCGCCTGAGGCTCTGCGAGTAGCTGCAGCCGGAGGGCCTCGTCGCCCAAAATGAAGCAAAAGAAACGACGTGGGGAGCAAAGCTCTGGACGCTTCGACGAAAGCCGAGCGAGCGACGGGGGCACGTTGCTCCAGGAAGGAGCGAGGGACCCCGGCGGAGGGAGACGGACGCGCAGCCCGCAGAGTGCGTATATGCAAAGAACAAACCAACAACAAAGAGCGAGAAAAAAAGTGCGAGGTCCTGGCGCCACGGCGTCGGACGTCGGGGGCCCGTTCGGCGGCGGGACCGCCTCGGAAGCCTTCATAATAGACAGCAATGACGAGGTACCGTCGCCCGCCCTACCACCGCCCGCGCGCGAGGCATCCCCCCCTCCGAAGCCGCCTCTTCTTCTTCTTCCTCCGACGCTGCGGCCGGGGCAGCAGAGACGACGAACGGGGCACGCGGTGCCTTTTCATTTCACCGCTTCGCGCCTGCTCGGCGGCAGCCCGGCGGGCCCAAGCAGCGGCCAGCAGTCCTTGCGTGCGGAGGTCTCTTGCCATAGCTTCGGCCGCTGTCTGTCTCTAGCCTCGCATAGCCCGAGAGGTGCCTTTGTGTTCGCCCTTGCTCTGCAGTGGCTCGACGCTTGGACTGGCGAAGGAGATCGTGCGCCTGTCTGTGCGTACGCGCGTGCTGTGATGAACATAAGTGCATGGCAGCGAGGGCTTTCGCTCCTGCGGTGCTCCAGAGTCCAGAATTTGTTTACGGTGCGGGGAAGGATAAGCAGGGCGTTTGTGGGCATTGTGGTGTCGTCGTTGCACCTGCAATACGAGCGCTGTTGATGCACAGAGCTGCTTATCGCGCTGGTGCGCCGCTTCCACCTGGCCGCCTGAGTTGACAGGGGTAACGCGGGTTTGACAGGGTCTCGCAGCCGCGTCTGTCTACGCGACCATCGCCGCGAGAAAATTCGACACCCGCCGTGGTTGCTTAGTGGCTGTGGTGTTGGTCTGCTAAGCGTAAGGTCGAGGGAACAAATCCCGGCAGCGGCGGCCGCATTTCGATTGGGACGAAATCCGGAAACACCTGTGTACTTAGATTTAGGCGCACGTTAAGGAACCCCAGGTGGTCCGAATTTCCGGAGTCTCCCACTACGGCGTGCCTCATAATCAGATCGTGGGTTTGGCACGTAAAACCCCACAATTCTTCTTTTTTTTAAGAACCGGACGCTTCATTGAAATCGCCGTTTTACTTGCAGTTATTATTTAAGAGGGTACGATTCTGTTCTTCTGGCGAGATCTCGAGGGGGCGCGGCATAGCAAAAATTAGGTGAATCTGACCGTTTGTTGTGTCTGGGGGCAAGATACATGATTCCACTGCCGATCACCCAAAGGAAAAGTACTGATACTGAATGATACTGAATCTTCTCGCATTAAATTTTATGCTGTAAAAGAGGTGCTAATGACGTCATAGCCAAGGGACAGATTTCACTGCACTTTTGCGTCTTTGGGTCTATGCAGGAAAAGCTCTTAAAGTAACCAGCTTGAGTGTGTATTTTTATTTAGTTATCATAATTTAGAGGCTCCTATATGGAGCATTGAGTAAGGAGTAAGGGGGGGGGAGGAGACATAACATGATAAAAGAGTAAGCGGTTACTCAAACAGACTAACATCAATATAATTTTGCGAAGCACTTCTGCACCAAGGACGAGAAATACGCACTACAGCCATTATACAATCTCAGCAGTACTTGAAGACAAAAAGAGACAATGTGTAACAAAAAAACGCAAGCTGGCACAAACAGGAAAAGAAAAAACTGCAACACAGTATATTAACAAGAGGGGATTAGCTAGGAACAGTGATTATAACTTGATAGTCTACCTTCAACTCACCTCTGAGCAAAAAATCCGGACGCGAGAGGGTGGCTCGCTGAAAGTTTCTCCCACAGCACACGACTCTCATCGGTGATGAAAACACAGCAAAGACACTAACGACCTTCCATTCAGTAGGCACAAAGCATGGCGCATCACGCACGAAAGGCAGAAGGACGCTGCCCATTCCTCCTGCTTTGGTGGGGTCGACGATCCCAAGCTGCCGCTCCTACGTCGATCTATAGTCCAGAGTACGGAGTTCGGGCACAGGGCCCAAGATCAAAGGCGAATACAATCAAGTTCTGTGATGCGATCACACATTGTCGTCACTAAACATCGAAAGGCACAATTTAGGCTTACTTGATGTACATTGCTTGCTTCTCAGTTGCCCTCACAGGGGTAACACATTCCGGTCTTTTAGAATTGGGTGCGTCACTCCTCTTTAACTTCTTGTCTTGGTGAGCTTTAGCGTGTGTCTCCTGAACTTGCGGAGAGGCTACACTGAAAGATAATTTTCCTTGTAAAAATCTGTGACCTTCGCCAATATTATTCTGCGAAAACCGGGCCAGTTTGAATGGACGGCGTTTGTTTTCCAGATACTGGTGTATTTTAAATGTGCCACCTTAATCTGCGATGCATTCGAGATCGATCCGAACAGCCTGTTTTGCTTCGCTTGCAGCCGCTTTCCAGAGCTGGTTTAGGTAATGAACAGTCGGAGGAAGGTCGTCGTAGGCACGAATTTTAACAAAATTTTCGTTAGAGTGAAATCATCGGTCGATTAATTTTTTTTCCTGCGGCACCCTTTGAGCAACATTGATTACAGAGATGCTTTAAAGGCAGTAGATAGAACGGTAACATATCTTTGTTCCAACGATGTGGGCATTGAATCATTCGACCATTAAATGTGTGGGCTGTTTGAATTGCGCGACGTCAATACTACATATCCTTGTTGAACTGAGGGGGCAGAAGCTTATTGTTTCTCCTTAGTTTTTCTTCAGTTTCGCAAATCGATGAGTAAAAAGCATTCCGGAGCCTCGAAAGGAAATTGCGACACATTTCATGTTTGCAATATCATAGAGCTGGTTAACTGAGACTATACACGTCTTATGTGAACGCCAACGACTCGCGTGGCCCAAGTTGTCACTAAAGACTATGCTGTCTATCGGAAGTGTTATATTTTCCTCCGGATACGGCATAAGCTACGACGGCACGGAGTGGCACTCAAAAGTCAGCACAGATCATAGTTAAACGTGCCTTGAATGGGAGAGAACAGTTCCGTCTATGTTTAGAGTGGCTGTACTTTGACCGTCTGGTTTTTGCTCTGTAAACGCACGTCACTTCATTGAGATAATAATTTCCGCGTTACCTTTCCACTACACATAAAAGGGTCGCAGATCATCTTTAGACAACAATGTTCACTCATGTGCACAGCTATAGCCACTGGTAATCGAAGCAACAGTTTCTGCAATGGCACACTCATATCTTCGAGCTCTTTTGTGACTAGGAAGTGTTGTGCCCATTGTGATCGGATGTATATCGTCTATGGTGTTTGAGAATGTAAGCCCGTCTGCTCAACGTCATATATTCTGGGAAGCCTCCGGAGCTATTTCGGCTTGCTTGCTCCTCGACAAAACAAAATATATCTACGAAACTTTACTGGAGCAAATCCACAGCACATTTATGACATTTTTTGCGGCTGGCTGTATATATTCTGGAGGACTTCTGGAGACCATTTCGTGGTACTACGCAAACTTGACGTGTTCTAACAAATAACTGTCTAGAAAAAGTTCAGGGATGCGAGAAGTTTCTCGGACTTGAGCCGCACTGCAGCACAGTGTTTTGCAGTGTTCCATAGTTCAACTCCAACTGGTGGCAATCAACATATACCATGCTCAGCTTTCGTCAGCATTATGCCGCAACAATAACTTTCTAACAATATTCAGAGTCAAATAGGGGAGGCATTGCAAGAATGGTCTCTAAAAAGGGCTTGATATTTATACACTAGTGGCACTACCGCTTAGCTAGCGGGCTACTCTATTAATCTCTGCAGGGTTGTCCACCGGAAACGTTGTTTGGTGGTCTAGAGGTGCGCTCGGGCAAATAACTGCATTTCCCGTCAAGCACTTTTGAATTATGGTTGTGTTATTGATCCTAAAGATCTACAACGTCTTATGCCCTCATACAGTACTGTTGGTTTGTAGTCCGAGCGTACAAAAATGTATCCGAAGCATTCTTATAGCACTGATGCATTGCAACGACCTAACTTCGGGGAAACGTCCGTATCATTTTTCGAGAACAGCTAAAGAATCACCAGCGCACTTCTGTTTGGCAGGCTTGTAGACCACTTCCACAAAAAATTTCCAGGTAGATATGGACATCTCGTGGTATTGAAGCACATCACGACGTTCCAGTATGCCAGAAGTGAAAGCTGTTGTCCCGCAAGAAGCATTTATGCAGGAGAAGCAGGTGAGATGATCCACAAGCCTAGGTTGTTCAATCAGGAAAAGACGTCCCCAGGGCTCAGGAGTATGCTGAAGTGAATTTTTGCACTGAGCGTCATCCAGCTTTTCTCGGGAATGGCTGTAGCAGGTGTGCTCGACAAGGTGAAACAATGTCCCGCCAGAGGAAACACGTGAGAAACAAGAAGCCCATATTTCGTTGGGCTGTAAGCAGCGATGTTCCAGGCTGTTCACAAGACATTCCACGATGAATACCGGTTTCTGAACAAGGATGACATCTTGTAGAACTGTCTACTGCAGGATTCCCTTGAAAACGTTGTCTCATGGATTTAAATGCTGCTTGAGTACTTTAGCTAGCATGGGACTCAAATTTGGAGGCGTGCTGTAAAGGACACAAATTAAAGTAAGTCACAGCTGTCAAGAATGTCAAGAACGTCACGGCATTCTGGGGCAGGCAAAGCTTGTCAAGGCCATTGACCTAAGAGCAGCAACGGCTTCAGCAACGAGGGCACCGATGTGTACCTCCAAGGCTTGTAGAAGCAGAAGCGTCGGTTTGGGCTACACAGGTATATCAGTTGGGTCATTCCTCGCGCGCTTCCCGAAGTCACTGTGAGCATTCTTTAGGGCGCCAAGTTCAGAGCACTACCGGCCAGAACCCCTCAAAGCTAAAAGCACTTCCTCGTAGTTTTGATGCGAGTCACGATGATACAAGGTGCGCACACAGGTCAGAACCGTTAACCCGCTGGTGGAACTTTTCCGCGCGAGGCCACACTGTCTAGTTTCCACACAGTCTTCGTAGCAGGAAAGTTGGTTGGACGTCGTCCACGAGGAGGGAAGGGTACACGCTCTAGCGAGTCCGAAACGCACCGTACGAATTCGGGCCTGAGAGAAACCGACCCGAACTGCACCCGAGCAGAAGAGTACCGCGGCGACGACGGGGAGCTGGGCATCACATGCGGGGACCGCGATGCATGGGGCCACCACTCCGGCGGCTAGGATGGCCCGGGAGGAAAAGAAAACTACCGAGCCCGGTGTGCGCTCGGCGTTTCTCTCGGGGCGAGTGGAAGTGCAGAGAGCAAGCAACTCGACGACGGACACGATGAGGAGTGGTGGGAGAGCACAATTTTCAAAAAATACCGGGAGGGCGTAGGGGAGAGAGAACGACGACGCGAGACCCAAATTATCCCCCAGCAATCACACAATCAGTCGCCGCTTGATCCCCGCCAATCGTCGTCGTGTGGAAAGCAACGGCAGTACACCCGGTGATGCCGCGCGGACAGCCAGGGCCCATGGAGTCCAATTAACATATAAGCGTCGCTCTAATGACGGTCTTCTCCTCGACGTTCCGGCAGGACGACGCGGGCGCTCGCCCGCTCGTGGCGTTCGGCACAGCGCGAGGCCCGCTGATTTGTCCCCTCTCCCGACTCGGCTCGGCTTGGCTGCAGGAGAAGACGACCCGTGCGTGCGGCACGCATCACGATGCTCGAAGCTCCGTGACAGCAGCGAATACCCGTAATGGACGCGGGGTGGGCAGATCCCTCTCTCTAACTCGCACCCATTTCGCGTCTGCATGCATGCATATAGCGTGCTCTTGCAACCGCGAGCAGCGTCGACCGTAATTCCCGCAGTAGTCAGACCGGGGCCCCCGTGAAGTTTTCGGGTATGGTGCTGCGGGCGCGTGTAGTAATCGCTTCTCCCGTATCAAGGCGAAGCCTAGAACCACGGGCGCCTTCAACCTCTTCGTTCAGTTTTCGAATAAGTTTGTATAGATGCTTTTCCCCCAGCTTTGGTTTTCTAGTCCCTGTATAGAACCATCTTGTCCGTCGTCAGAACTCATGTGGCCGTGTGAATCCACCTGATTTGACAAGCACTGATGTCTGCCTAATATGCAGGTATCAGCCTGTGTCAGTCGTCGATGTCATCTTTGATACACCTGCATGGTGGTCATTGGCGTACGCATGTTAGCACTATTCGGCACGTAATTTGAGCAGACACCTTCTGGAAAATGGGTTAAATGTGGTCATGCAGGATTTCTGTAGAATTGAGACTATATGTGTTGACTGCTTCCACAGAAAGTTAGCTTCTGGGCTCACTCTTTCGCTGGCACGCTAACTCAAAGTATTGATAAGCGACGTAGATTGTTAACGTGATAGTATGGTGTCTCCACTGTGCGTTCCCTGGCATTAAATTCTTGCCAAGGACAATGCCCATAACTCAGGAATGTTGTTGTTGTTGCTTTGTTGTTGCCTCAAAACATACAGCCCAGATCGAGAACCTTCGGACATTCTCTTTTTTCGGCGGTGTGAATTGCCGCACACGTGCATAACAACGAAGGTGCTGTTGATAAGATTGTGGTCATTACCGTCATCAATATCTGTAGCGCCGTCATGCCATTAAAACTGAAACACTTCACCTAAACATTTCTAATCCCACCTTTGCCGCGTTAGATCTATACATTCTTGCTTCTAGGTTTTCCTGTCTCACACTTCCGCCTATTTTTCCAATCTTTCCTTCTACCATGGATTAAATCGATGGTACATTTGCATACCACTCGATGGCTCTGGTCCTTCCATCAGATCTACCACAATCCTCGATTTTCTTGACTAGAACCCGTCCCAAGCCCGTCCCAACAAGTTCGATCTGTGACGCATGCTTTTTCACTTCATATCTCGCTGAGGCATAATACAGTACCCCTTTCCCATAGGCCTGGGTATACTCACTCCAAACTGATTTCAAAGACGTGGGATAGAGTGTGTGTGTTTGTGTAGACGCAAGACTATATGAATGCACGTGAGCGACAGTGTGTCATTGTTCTCGCTTTGATAACCAACGTCAGACTCACAGTGTGTCTTGAATAGACTGGACGACAGGCCACTTACAGAAGCAAAGACCTTGTGAGCCTGTCCTCACAATTCATCAGCCCAGAAAGCGGTTGGAACGCTTCTTCGCTACCTGAAGGCAACAGACTTGAGTGCCCTATAGACATCCTACACCTAACTTAGTGCATGTGAAAGGGCGGTATAGAGTCATGTTCTCTCTCCCTCTTTCACTCCCCGCATGTGGGGTAGCAAACTGGACTCAGTCTGGTTAACCTCCCTGCCTTTCCTTCTTCTCTCTCTCTCTGCGGGTGTCGGTGCGCATGAGTACAAGCGTGAACGAGTGTCAGTGGGTCTGAGTGGACGCTAGTGGGTGTTGGCGAGTATGAGCGCGGGCGATAGGAACGTGCGTGAGTTAGTGCCGATGAACGGGAGTGAGCACATTGGCCCCAAAAAAGAAATATCGGTGAGTGAGTAACTTGAGCTTCAACTTTATTTGGGTATCAAATAATGTGCATTTGCATTGACGCAACAGGGAGAAAGTCGCTTATGGGCTTGACGAGGTCTGCGACCTTACAATTCAGCAAACTGCAAACAGAGAATGAAATACAAGAATCTCACTGTAATAAATACCGCCAGATAATAACACCGTAGTTCTTAGTATGGTCACCAACGTTGAACTCGAACTCAAACTAACAAAAAGAAATAACGCTCATGTGCACCAAAGCAAGAAAAAGATCTACAGCTGTGTAACGGTGTTTAGATATTTAGCTAGAATGTAACGTAGCATTTGGCCACCTTCATTTCTTCTTCCTCGAAAAACATCCGACTTCTGGCCCAAATGAATATCATACGTGTTTTCGTTCTTAAATAAGTTGTTTGTACCTATGTCCCCCGATACCGCTTAATTAGCGTAGCTTTGCAAAAGTCAGGAAGCGGAAGTGGATTCAATCCTTCAAATAGTGGCTTCATGTGGCTGTCATGAGGAACGTTCACAATGAGACGAATGGCTTGTGTATTTTGTGAAGTCTGTTTACATTTACAAAAATCATTAGTGACCCAGAATAAGTGACAGTAATCAATATGTGTCAGAAAGAATGCATTATATATAAGCAACAAGTTTCACAGCCTTCGGCAGATCAAACCGCAGTTTACAAATCACATCCCAAGTGAGATCTAATTAAGTTACGTATTACTTGAACATCTGCGTTCCGTGGCATATGTACACCTTACAAAACACTAAGGCACATAACCACGGGAACTGTTTCAAAGGCGGAGTTCCCAAGCGTGCACAGAGGTGGCGAGTTTAGGCACCGGTTTTCTGGCGCCTAAACTCGCAAGACAGCTTTTGTTTTAGAGGCATTTATTACAAGACATTTATACCGTGAAACCAGACCCATAGTCCATCAAGCACACGATGGCCACGAGTGTAGAGACCACCAGCATTTCGAGTGGCAAACAGCATGGTAGTGCCGTCCGCATAAGGCATATTTTTTCAGGTAACGCCAATATTAACTAGGTCGTTCACATATAATGAAAATAACAAGGGCCTTAGAGTACCGTCTTGAGACGCTCCAGCTATACAAGTGGTATCAGCTCAGACGCGTAATTGTCAATTACAACATATTTATAGTGGAGCTCAAGATACGATTCTAACAATTTCGCAAATGCACCACGAAAATGTAATGACATCGTTATTTTAATGAGTGTAACATAATGCAATCAAATGCCTTGGAGCGATCTACAAACGCACTTAACGCGCACAATTCTTTCTCGTAAGAATCGAAACGATCTCTCTTTGGACTAAGAGAGCAGTCGAAAAACATTTAATGAATGAAAACTAAGCATTTTTAAGAATACATAAAGCAATAAGTATCCACTTATTTTGCCCGCCTATGTCCTTTGCATAACATTCAGCAACTCTAAGCCACTTTTCAAAGTCCTTATCAAGGTCCCAAACAAAAGGTTAAGCGTCATATTATCAGAAAACGTAGGCTTTACGTGCACGTGTGGCTGCACGTAAAGAAAATATACAAACAAAAATCGAACATCCGGCTCTGACATTCGATCGTTTAGTCGACTTTAGGTGGTCTAAATGATACCATTTCCGGAAGCTGTTATATCGTTTTATAACGTGGAGTAAGAGTTTACACTGATGCTGCTTTAAAAGGACGTTCCGATTTTTGACAATCTTCAAAATAAATCCAAGGGTCTGAGAATATTCCCTACCGAGAGACACTGTTTGTCTTTATTCCTTTATTTTCTTTATTAACCCCAACACTTTTATCGACAAGAAAGAAAAATCAGGAAATGGTTCAGCAGTTCCCAAATCAGCGTATAATTTTCTTGCATATCACGTGAATGCGAAAATATATCGGACCCGATGTAAAACTTCCTCTTAGAAGGCCTATACATAGAGAGGCCCAGAGCACTTGACCGAAATAGCCTGCAAAAAAAGAAAAAAAAAAGAAAAATGGCTGCATGTCTGAGTTTTAGTGCTCAAGTCTGTTGATCCCACATAAAACGTGAACAGGTGCACAAGTGAAACTTCAGGACTTTTATCCCTTCTTTTCTTTCTCTCTCTCTCTTTGTTGCATTCACGCAAGAAACAACATACTTGCCAAAGAAATCAAAAACGCCTGCGGATATCATTTCACGAGAGCCACTCCCACGTATACATACTATATACGCGCAGGTTTACGTCTGCAGAAACCGGCTCAAAATTGCGCCGATAAATGTGCGTCTACCACGCAGAGGCGCTGCCTCCGTGAATGTGCATTACACGAGAGAGGTCCGCCAAATGTGGCCAAAAGACCGTCATTACGCGCCAAAAGAGAGAAGACACGTTGTCAAGCTACGTAAACAGGCCCTTTTCTTTTATTTTTCTTTTAACCATGGAGTTTTTTTTTTCTCTCTTTCTCTCTACAGTGCCTTCATTTTGAGTTTCAGTTCTTTATTTTTTCTGGTTTCCTCGCCCAAGACGCGGACGCTGCCGTCTAGCGGTACTTTTACTGTTGCCTCCATGTTCTTTCGCTCTAACAAAAGCGCACGCCAGGCTCTTACATACTAGCGGGTAGATTTCTATACTTAGACCATGCAGTAACGCGTGCTTAATAGCTCCCACCACTGTAATTGCTGTGTGGGCTAAAGGATAATGCACCCATTTTGACTTCCATGTAGTTCACTTTCCACGCGATCTTTTTTTTTCTGTTCACTTTGGTCATTTGGTTTGCTTCTTAGTTTGTCTAATTGCTTGCTTGCTTTAAAAAAATTTATTCTGAGGTTCTACGTGCCCATAGCTAGGTACGCTTATGAAGCGCGCCGTAGGTGGTGAACTCCAGGTTAATTTTTACCACCTCGGGTTTCTTGACGTGGGCCGAATGCGCGGCACACGGGTGGTCTTGCGTTTCACTCCAGTCGCAATGCTGCCGCCGCGGCCGTGATTTTATCTCATGCTTACTTGCTTTGCTTGCTTGCTTGCAGTGCAGTGCAATGAAACAAAATCAAATAAAATGAAATAAAATAAAATAAACATTGGCGAAATACAGCTACATGTATTATACATGTATTATTTCGTTTTGTTTTTGACTCAAGCGCAGTCGTTGACGCTGTGCTCCAGCCTTAACAAAAGCTGTTGTCTTATGTGCACTCATAGCGAACATCGAAGCTTCAAGAATACTTCGCTTTGAGTTAGCTGTTTCCTTCCGAAACTGTAGAAGGGACTGAGCTTACGGTCGCTGATGCTCGAGTGAACAAAGTCGGGACGCAGGGGGGGAGCGGAGGGAAGGGCAACGACCGACCCTGAAAAACGAAGTGCAACATTTGTTTTAGTCCTACCATGTCACGAGTCACAACAAGTGCACTGTAGGTGCCTGACTGGCACGGCTACCAGTGTGCAACGACAAAAAAAGAATGCCGCCTTGATGTTTGGGACAATGCAACGAAGCTCAATAAACAAGAATGTACAAATGAGCTGTCAGGTCTTGCAAAAATGATATCTGTTCAGTTTATTGTTACCCAGTAGACAAAGAAAAATAAAAGACGGGACATTTGGCCGTCACGACTGGGTCACGTCGGGACACGGGACATTAATTAAACTTCTGGACTTCCCCGCTAAATTCGGGATGGTTGGCAACATTAGCTGCGCCTAAGAACAGGGATGAAATAACGCTGGGCCAGTCCTTGTCGTAGGACGTGTTACTCTAATCGTGGGCGCTTTTGTAGGCAACCTTGACTTTAAGCCCTTCACTAGCAAGAAAGATGTAGGAACGGACGAGTTTGTAATCTCCAATGAAAGCGGCTACAGCGGAGAAACAAACGAGAAGCAATTAGTGGGAACAGACACAATGAAGCATTGACTTCAAACCAGTGGCGTAGCCAGGGAGTGGCACACCGTACACCAAGACAAGATGTCCATGAGTCGGGGTCTAATCACAGGTGAAGCAAATGGTTTCCTGTGCAGAATATTTTTGCCGAAGAAAGAAGGTGTTGATAAGCATTGTTGTGATAATGCACATGCATGCATGCGACAGATGGTCGCGGAAATTTCTCGAACTATATACTCCTAATTTAAACGCTACCGCTGCGTAAGGAAGAATATCGTAAAGCAAAACTAATGCGCTTGCATGAAACCTGCTGTATGCGTATAGTTTCGATTCTGCTAGCCTCAATTCCAATCAAAGTTGATTTATTTATTTATTTATTTATTTATTTATTTATTTATTTATTTAGAGATATTGTCAGCCAGGGCTATTACAGGAGTGCAATAGAAATGTATATAGTTAGCATTCTGGAAAACAATGACATCAGATATTTTGCATTCAAATCTAACATGTGAAGGGACAAATTAATAGCACAAATAAGCAAATCCTTAGCAAAGGAACACACCAAATCACATATAGGCAAGGAAAAGAAAACTTGTATTAGCAGTAACAAATCAGTATGTCAGCTATGTGTTTTATGAATTAATCAGCTAATGAAGATGAGACGGCTTCTTCAGACAGAGAATTCCATTCGCTGATAGCTCTTGGGAAGAAGGTATACTTAAAACAGCCAGTACGAACTGCAGGAGTAAAATTAAACATTGAATGGCGGTGCCTATAGAGGTCTCACCGAGAAGAATTTCAAAATATTCGGCATATTTCATATGAATATGATGATGAATAATTAGATATAGATATTTCAAGCTTTGGCATTTAGTCCTAGCCTGTAATGTTGGTAGTCCGGCAAGTACGCAAAGTTGAGAAGGGGAGTCCGAGCGCCAGTATTTATTGAATATAAATCTGACTGCTAGAAGCTGGATTTTTTTCAATTTTTGATATGTTCGTAGCAGAGAAAGGATCCGAGACAACCTTAGCTTATTCAATTATTGACCTAAGTAGTGTTTTATATGCTAAACATTCTGTTTCTGTCGCAAAGGGTAAATTACGCGTGAGACACCAAAGCAACTTGCTGGCATTACAACACACAAAATCTATGTGATCGTTCCAGCGAAGATATCTTAAGAACATCAAGCCGAGGTACTTATGCTGCTATACTCTTTTAAATTGATAATTATTAATGCAGTAAGAGTAGTTCGAAGGAATTTTTCTTTCGAGAGACTTTCACAACTACGGCTTTTAGTGGATTTAACTACATTTGTCATTCATCACACCATTTCCTTATGTTCTCCAAGTTTCCATCTAATTTTTCCGGGCCCGCTACTCTTTCTACTTTATTGTATATAACGCAGTCATCTGCAAAGAGCCTGATGAAAACGTCTATATCATTCAGGAGGTCGTTAAGAAATAGAAGAAATAAAAGGAGGCCCAGAACACTACCTCGGGGTACTCCTGGCTTGCCAGATGAAACTCGAGATTTCGTGTCTATAATCTCAACATATGGCTCGCGAGAATGAAAATAGCATGAGAACCAATTTGTAATGGTGGCATTATTAAAGTTTAACTCAATTTTCATTGCTATTTTCGGTGAGACACTTTATCGAATGCTTTTGAGAAATTCATGAAGATCATGTCTGTCTGTCCACGAAAGTTAATGGTTTGTGAAAGATGTTGCAATAATTCGATGAGCTGAGATGTGGTAGACACATCTTGCCGAAAGCCGTGTTGGCAATCGGATAATAAACTCTGTTCATTTATATAACTTATAAGATGTTTCGAGATAATATGTTCAAACAGGTTTGAGCAAGTATTAGTAATCGAGAAAGGGCGATAATTTGCTAAATTGTCTCGATTGCCACTGTTCAGAATATGAATAACCTTAGCTTGCTTCCAAACCTTGGGGAAAGAATCGCTAAGAAGCGAAGACCGAAAAATTAATGTGAGATATTTTGAATTCCATTCAGCGTGCCGGCACAGAAACTCGTTTGGGATGCCATCGGGTCCGGGGCTTTTCTTTAGGTTCAAATTTGGCAAGAGGTTGAGCACACTTCGTTCGGAAATTTCGACGTCTGTAATAGGTAGCCTATCAGATGGAGACTCAACGCTTGGCATAATACCATAACCTTTTGTGAACACAGAAGCAAAGCATTCGTTGAAGCTCTCAGCGGCTGGATACTTCATTGACTGTGCCGTTGAGCGAGCATTCGACGATGGGTTTATATATATCCAAAATGTGTCAGTTACCTCTCAGAAACCTCCTGATTGTGATGGCCGAAGAACGTTTGTTTGGATGCTTTCACAAGTTGCTTGACTTCCTAGCCGAGGTGTCGAATAGTGGATCAAAGCTGAGTGTTAGGATTATTCTTAAAGTTCTTACGTTTCCTTTTTAGCTGTCTTTTTATGTGTAATAATTCTCTAGTTATCCAGGGACTTCTATTACTAGTTTTCTTAATACGCTTAGGTATATAGTGTTGTATACAAGACATGACCAAATTAATATAGTACTTCCAGAGATAATTTGGGTTCTGGTTATGCTGATAAAGTTCACAGGATCTGTCATAAAATTCCTCTAACAATTCTAGTATGCCGACATCATCAGCGCCAGCATAGTTTAAAAGGACCTTCTTGAGGAGAGGGCGCATGGTGCTGAGGGAAAGGCACAATGACAGCACTGCTCTATCTTATGGTCTGAGATACTATCACTCGTTTCAGAGTCAAGTAGAAAAGACATCATGTGATTAGACACAAAAACAAGGTCGAGGATAGACGAAGTGCGTGCACTGATTCTTGTATAATCGCTCACCACCTGGATTAAACAAAAGCAAAAAGCAAGTTCTAGTAGTTGTTCACAACTTGAAATTTCTGTCGCTCCAGGAGAGTAATCATTACAGTTTATTCCAGGTAGGTTGAAGTCCCCCAAAAGTACAATATTATTATCATGTTGCATATTACAATGCATAAAGAGTCGGAGACTTAAAAATACTTGGACTGGTGACTTTGGTGGCCTATACGTACCACAAATGTGGATGGCGTGGTTTTTTAAAATTACCTTAAACCGTATAGCCTCAATATCAACTGGAACATGGAGTATAGTAAAATCGACATTATCCCGAATCAGTAACGCAACCCCGCCACCTCTACTATCCCGTTCTTTCCTAACCATTACATAAGAAATAGGTGTTACTTCGCTATCTAATATATCCTTATGAAGCCATGTCTCAGTCATCATTATAACGGCCGGTTCATGTTCTAGAATCCTTGCTTCGTTATCCTCGATCTTATTTAGCATGCTTCTTGCATCCAGATTCAATATCTTAAAGCTGTCGCTTTCCAAAATTCACGCAGAGTCATTCTGTGGGATCGCATGACACTCGTGTCACTCTTTCATGTGGCCATTCCATGCATAGAGAACATTGTTGATTTTGATTTTGTCATGTACAAGCTTAAACTTCGCTCCCTTTGACCTTTCCTCCTGTGAAGAAGTCCATTGGCATTTACGTATTTCGACGATTCTTTTGGAATAGTCCTTACTGACGCTTATATTTGTTCCCTTAAGCATAGAACAATGACTTAAATGTTTTTCATCTCTAAAGTCCGCCACCCTAAATGTGATGGGTCGGTCTCTACTTTCCGCCTTTTTACCTAGGCGATGTATTCTTTCCACTGTGACTATATTAAGCTTCAAAATGCCACTAAACGCATCATTCACCTTTTCCATCAAAATATCTTCAGTTACTCTCCCGTCTTCAATCCCTCTTATAATGAAGTTATTTCGCCTGAACCGATCTTCTAGTTCATCAACCTCCCGGCTGAGAGCTTTTATTTCCCTGTCTTTTTCGTCAAGACAGGCCTCAACATTGGCAAGTCTGCTATCGACAGCATCGAAGTGCTTCAATCTTTCTTCCACTGTAGAAAACCTGTTATTCATTTGAAGTAAGCTTGCCTCAGAAGAGGCCTGCTTTTCCTGAATTTCAGAAAGTTTGCACAAAATTACCTTCTGCGTTTCAAGACGTTCCTTAATCATTTCCGCTTTAGTAGGCCCAGGATTTTGTTCTATATCACCCGACAGCGACAACAACATCCCTGCCAAAGAAAAGCATTCGGCAATGCAATTCACTATGATCCGTGGACACAGCAGCCCGACTAGACAAATGCAATTGGACGAAAACCGCATTTCTTTTTGCTAACCTGCACTAACAATGGTACGTGAGGCGACATTGTCACGGCCGTGCCGCAGTGTCCACTGAAAACCATTGCTGGCGCTGCCTCTCTTAAGCCCAAGAGCCTGGTGCGCCGATATCGTCCTGGTGACGTCAAGGTGCTCGCACACGGTGCGCAGTAGATGCTGTTTACGTGCAAATTCAACCGCGCCTTGTCAAGAACGGAGCTTATGCCGTGAAGACGGCTAGGTTCGATGTAGGAAGCTGAGACCAGTGGTGCATGCACGGAGCGGTGCCCGCCATCGGCCCGTCCTACGGATCTGCGATCGATGAAGCAGCTCCCAAGCAGAATGTGCACCATCAATGGTACGTGAGACGACATTGTCACGGCCGTGCCGCCGTGCCCCCCCTTTTTGTTTTGCTCTTGTTACCCATAGTGCTGTCTCCTCTGAATGGTCACAACTTTTCATAAATATCTGTATATGTGCGTAAACTTGTTCAAGTTAGCGAGGGAGGGAGAGCCAAATATCTTTTCCAACGTTTCTTGCCTTAACGCAAAGTTAACATTGCCTTGAATAATAGATTTCAACGTCAGAAAACTTCAAAAATAATTTGAGGGCCGAGAGGCATCGTATGGCACGTTCTTTTTTTTTTCATTCTCGGCTTTATTTAACGTTGAATCCATAAATCCAACTTCAAGAACGCTTTTGCCTACCGCTCCATCGGGCTGGCCCGCCGTGCTGTGGGAACTGAACCCACGACCTCGGGCTCGGCAGCAGGGCGGGATTAAGAAAAAGTGGGGGCCCGTGGCTACTTCTACATGCCCCTCTCCCCCTTTCCCTTTCTCCTCTTGGCGGTTCCCGCACCCCGCTGCTACACTCGCGGAATATACCCCAGGCTTCATTTCAGCTGCACTAAATTAATAAAAGAACGAAGCGCGATCGATGGGATTCGTGCGACATTAATGCGTTCGCATTAGCTTACAGCACACAGAACACAAGCGTATAGCCAGTGACGCGACTGTCGGAATGCGCGACACGTGTCCGTTCCATGGCCGAGCACTGAGCGTCAGGGAACGGTCACGTGGGCCGAGCGCACGTGGCCGAGCACGAACTGTGCGGGGCAGCTGTCGGGGGAAATTCCAGCGCACTGCGCTCGCCGCCTTCTTTCCTCTTTCATCGGCGTCGTCGACGAACCGACAGCCGGGTTTTCGTTCGCATGACCGCTCGAATGGTAGGAAAGCAGGCTGAGCTAGCTTCCCGATACCTGAAGGCCTCACAGTTGCATTCGGGGCTACGGCGGCGACTATTAAAAAGGAGCTCTTATTAATAAGTTGTCCATCTAATAAGGTCAATTTTATTAACTTCTCAGGCGGCAATATTGGGGCATGTTGGAATAGCAGAATTTAAGACCTTTCTTTAGATAATCAACCCCAGGAAAACAAACGAACATTACAAATCGCAAGGGTGCTGGAGGTTGAAAAAATTTGCGCTTTTTTTCTTCACTCCGGAACTGTGTAAAGAATGAGGGTTTCATCAGCCTCCTTTGTCCCGGCCACTTTTTTTTTTCATGCACTTTTCTATTTTTCTTCTTTTGGTCGCAAGCGATTATGGGGTGGCAGATCCAATTTTGCTATCCATTATGACCCGAAAGTTCAGGATTAGACAGTTATTAAAAACCTAATTACTTGTTAACTAGTCCTAGAGTGTTTCCAATTCCTAGCAGCCACCGGAGCGACCAATGACCCTAACTTGGCAGAGTAAAAAGAAAAAGAGCACTCGGTATTACTATTATAAGAAAAATTAGATATAAACGTTTGCTGCTGTAAACACGAACAGCTATATGTTTTCCTTCTGAGTTCACTTTCTCTGCATTATGTTTTCCGAAGCCTTGGCTTTGTTCGAACCATCACTGTTTGAATGTTTGGACCACCTGTGGCGCCAAGATCATTGTGTGAATTATATGGGAATCAGTTTAAGTGTATTTTCGTTTTGAATACCATGTGCTGCCGTAGCCTCCGAGATCAGTGTGCTACACTGCTGCCCAGCTCGATACGGCGGCCTCCGCGTGGTGCCGCGACGACTTCGCTCAGCAACCTTGGCGTATAACCGCTCAAACAAGGGCCTCTGGCTGACGGGGCTAAACGAAGTTAGCACTAGGAGGAGGCTCCGTCTCTTTTCTGGCTTCGTACGCGTCCCTCGAAATTCTAGTATTTGTGGTTCCAATATTAAGCAAGTTAGAATAAATGGGGGCTATTTCACTGCTCTCGGAGAGGAAGGCCCTGTGCTGCAGCCTTTCCTGCAGCAGGAAAGGCAGAGAGTTCAACTTGGAGCTACTATACGCAGGAGGCAGGGGGTTAAAGGAAGGAAGGAAGGAAGGACGAACGGAAGAGAGGAAGAACGGAAGGAGGAAAGGAAGAACGGAAGAAAGAGAAAAGGAAAGAAAGAAAACACTGAGGGTGTCGCATCGTCCGCAAGATCTGTGTCAAAAGCGCCAGGGACACTATGACCGTCCTTCTCAGGCGCAGGCAAAATCACCGGTGCACGCGGTGAACGGACTCGCAAGCGACGCACATGCGCGTAAACGTCCGAATTAAACGTCCGTAAATCGTCCTTTCTTTCTTTCTTTTCATCTTGTGTCGCAACGGTTGCGCGCGCGTACTCGAGTAACGCCCACACGTTTTCATGGCGAGAGACGCACGCCGACAAACAACTGCAGTCCGGGCCCATCGTGATCGCGTACTAGCCGTTCGGCAACACTTGCAGTAGCGCCAGCGAATGCAGAAACAATATCCCCTCGCCCGAAACTCGAAAAGAAAAAATGTAGCTGCTGATCAGCAGGGACGGTACGGCCTTCGGGGTGATTTCGGTTTAGCGTTTTGTTGTGGTCGGTGGCTCTTGAGGTTCCGTGATAGATGGGAAAGTATGGGTTACTTATGTTGAACGCGCCTCCCTCCGCGGTCCAGCACGACGTATTTATTCGACGTAGAGAAACAATGGGCGCCCGTACGGCGTCGTGTGCCGACCCCTACCCCCCCCCCTTTCCCCGCTCGCGCTGCTTTAGAAGGACGTCCGTAGGAAGACGCTATCGATTCCCCCCTCCTCGCCCTCCCCCTCTACGACATATATATATATACTTAAGAAATACACAAGCCGCATATAGCGTTGGGAAGTAAGCACGTTACCAGGCGTCTTGCGTAAGCCAGACAGAAAAGGATTGTTACAGTGAGCAAATTATACGTAAACTAGCCCACCGGACTTACCGTTGCGGTACTGCAGAGCTCAAGGCAGCGGGTTCAGTTCTAGCCCCAGCGGCCGTATTTCGATGGGGGCCAAATGTAAAAGAAGACAAAGAAAAAGAACACACACACACACGCGCGCATTTGTGCACTTAGAATTAGGTACACGTTAAGATACGCGAGGTTAAGATACACCTCCTCGACGACATACCTCCTACTAAGGCCATGGTTTTGGAAGATAAAACCCCAGAGCTTAAGTATTTAGTTAAGAGAATTGAACAATAATAATCCCTTGCTACCATAGTGAAAGGGAATAACGTAATTCTCCGGAGAGTATATAAAAACAACTACGGGGTTTTACGTGCCGAAACCACTTTCTGATCATGAGGCCCGCCCTAGTGGAGGACTGCGAAAATTTCGACCACCTGGGGTTCTTTAATGTGCACCTAAATCTAAGCACACGGGTGTTTTCGGATTTCACCCCCATCGAAAGGCGGCCGATGTGGCTGGGATTCGATCCCGCGACCTCGTGCTCGGAGGGTGTATAGCGCGAAGAAAGGGAAGTGGTTCTTGTGGCTAAGGAGGAAAGGCTAGCACTATCTTCTGCAACCCACGCGGGAGCACGGCTCAGCGCCAGGAAGGCGGAGGAGATGGAATTAAAAGAGAGAGAGGGTGAAGCTACAGATAAACTACTAATTTCATTCCCCCCACTTACGTATAGGGCAGCAAAGTGGACAAAGTCAAGTAAACTTTCCCGCCTTGCCATTTATTCCTTCCTTCCTTTTCTCTTCCTCTCTCTCCCCTAAAAATAGAACATTTTTGCAAGTATGTTCCACTCGGTCGAATATGTGGCGCGATTTTATGAGCGATATGTAACAGTGGCAAGTACAAACTCAAGGATGTTCGTTCATGAAGGTACACATTATATATATATATATATATATATATATATATATATATCATAGGAAGCCAACAAACACTGATACCAAGGACAACATGGGGGAAATTACTTGTGCTTAATAAATGAAATAAAGAAACGATAAATTAATGGCAATTAAAGTGGATGACAAAACAACTTTCCGCAGGTGGGAACCGAACCCACAACCTTCGCATTTCGCGTGCGATGCTCTACCAATTGAGCTACCGCGGCGCCGTTTTCCCATCCACTTTCTAGTAAAACCCTGGGAGTGTTAGCCAGCGCCACCACTCACAGACCTTGGCAGCGGACGTGGAACGTCCTTTATACTAGGACACATAAATACCCAAGAAAGTGGATGGGAAAATGGCGCCGCGCTAGCTCAATTGGTAGAGCATCGCACGCGAAATGCGCAGGTTGTGGTTTCGGTTCCCACCTGCGGTGCGTTGTTTTTTCATCCAGTTTAAATTCCATTAATTTATCGTTTCATTATTTCATTTATTAAGCACAAGTAATTCCCCCATGTTGTCCTTGGTATCAGTGTTTGTTGGCTTCTTATGATATGACTAATAAAAACTTCGGGCCCCTCGGTTAACCCCTTTTCTTCTCGTATATATATATATATATATATATATATATATATATATATATATATATATATATATACGCGAGATTGCCATACTTTCCAACCACGGCGTTCCTTTTCGACAAAGTCCCGAGCTGTTGATCTATTACCGCATCGATAATGTCGGCATTTTGGAATGTCGACATCGTAAGCCAATGCAGCGCAGCTCTACGAAACCGTTGTCATATTACTTAAAGATAACAAACCTGCAAAATCGAGTTTACCGCTGGCGGACTTTAATTGCTATCCTGTGCTTCGATAATGTCCGCATAACTTGGGGGTTTCTCTCTTTCTGTTCCTTCTTATACACGTTTATACATGCCCCAGTCTCTCAGTGTAGTCCAGCTAACCGGATGTCCGGTTCTGGCCAACATCGTACCTTTTCTCTATTCTGTCATTTTCATCCTTTGCCTCTAGCGCAAGCCCCCTCCCCGCAAGCTTTTCCTTATCTGTGCTCTACAGGACAGCATGCAAAAGATCGGGAGCGAGCGGGACTCGCAGAATGAGAGCAGAAGCTTCCAATAGTAGGAGTCACACGGTGTCCCGTTTACACCCGGGGGGGGGGGGGGGGGGAGGGGAGGGTTGACACGACTGCGAAAGTCAGCCGGGAACCCGAGACGCCTGCGGGCGCGAACCCGCAGACAGCCAACGAAACCACGGGCAACCAAAAAAAAAAGAAAAGTTAAGAAATACGAATAAAATGCGCCTTGCCTCGAAGTGAAGGAAGCAGGCACGCGACAGGCGACTGTCTCCGTAGGAAGACAGAGGGTGCTGCCGGAAAGGGTCCTGCGGGGCGTAGCCTATATACGTGTGGCGTTTATGGTGTTTGGAGGAACGTGGGGAAAGTGGAAAGGGGGAGGGGGGATGAGACCCGAGCCGGTCGGCCGATGTCCGTCTCCCATTTCAACGAGGCAGAGGAGAAGTGGCTTGAAGGGAAACGCAGGGCTTCTGCGACTTACAATCAAACAAGGAAAAATAACGAGAGAGGTGGAAGGCCGCTCCCCGCCCTACGTGGTGTAGGGTTACCTCGTTACACGGTTCGGCGGCGTGCTAGGGAAGCAAGGGGCTACTACTGTGCGGAAGAGGAGATTCGTAGATAAGCAAACACTGCGCCTTCACGGCGCTCCGTTACCGATTGCCCCTCAAGAGTAGCAACAGCTAGCTGCTTTTACTTGGCCTGCTTCGCCAACTTCTGTCTCAATGTCAAGGTTAACAATTAGTAAGGCACTGTAAAGCTTAGGCTATGTTCCACATTAAAAACAACGCTCAACAGACCGTAAAATATGTTCACTTGGTCTGCGCCTATTGTGGGGATTTCAGTGTGATTTGTGCTGTATTTGCGCAAATATAACGCGAGCGTCTTCTTCGAACTTTCCGTTCTCAGAACGTGCCTCGCGGTATATGTTCGGGTTCCTGACAAGAATATGACGCAGTTTTATTTCTTTATTATTTTTTTACTGGCGCTTGAAATTGTAGTGAGCTAAACAACAATGAACCACCGCAATCACTACTGCATACGCCGCCATGTCCCAGCACACACTATCGAACACGTTATTGCTGTTTTTCATTGTGCTGCGGGCACTTCTGAACTACTGCATGTGCCTTGGTGGCGTGGAGAATGACGCCATTCTTGCCGACAGTGATGAAGACGTCATCAGTGACGGTGACTAAATTGTGCATGTACTCGCCCTCTCATTATATTTTGCGACGGCAGCGTGCGGTATATATGTATACCGACGAATAAAGCGCTGTGTGTGTTTTCTGTTTCTTTGCGGTGTCACCACGTGCTATTATCGTGACAAACTTTGTTCCGTCTTTTTACAAAAGTCCAAAATTTCCCCCTTTCGTTTAATTCATGGTCACGTTATTTAAGTGCAAATACAGTAATTAGCATAAGCTAGGCGCTATATATTTTACGGTAATTCCTTTCACTTTCCATGCTTTGCGTGACTGGCTTCGAAGCGCACGTTATGCGTCCGGCCATCCGGTGCTGTGGGTGACAAGAATTAGAAATGAAGTTGGTCGTGACGAAGTACTGCCCCAGTGTTTGTCCCGATCTACGTATAATGCATTGAAAGAATATTCGTAGAACGCACACGGAGCTTTGCAAGTCTCCAGGAGGCTGGAGAAATTATTAACTCGTCGGCACGTGCTGAAGATGTGTTTCTGCAGCGCGAAGACAGTACGCGTTGAATTCAATTATGTGGCTTCCTATGCGTACGGCAGTTGCTGTGCATAGCAATTAAAAGCTCGCTGTAGCTCAGCCTTAACTGCGTATAGGCAGCGCACGTCAGCCAGAGCCCGCGACTTGCAATCGCCAGAAGCAAGCACCGTCAGCTTGCCACTTCCACAGTAAGTTTCTTCAAATAACTTTCCCGACACTCTATAAGTATTTCGCGCCCTATCAGTAAAACGCCGAAAAGAATATTTATGCAGGACAACGAATGAATAGGTTGTTTAAACCATTTCAATTTCCTATATCCGCAATCACGCCTCGAATTCAAACATTTGGGATGTGTGAAAATAATCTTCTCAATTAGCCGGATAATTAGGACGCAAGTTGTTGTAGTGGTAGAGGAGGACAGATGACCGAATAGTGTATTTCTCATCGTGGTATATTCTACCAGTTAATGTTCTTTTTTTTTTTTAACAGCTTGGCCAGAATTAGCTGAGACCCCTGTGCTTTACTTCTTTTATCGTTCTTATGCCACCTTGTGCCTGTGCGGTTGCGTGTGTCTTCGCTTTTGCTCTCCCTTCATTGCTGCCCTTCTCTCTTTGCTTTTCCTCTCTTTCTCTCTCTCTCTCTCTCTCTCTCTCTGACCGTGGTATTGTTCGTGGCCGTAGCACACGAAGAACAGTTTGTTCTTCCTCATGATGATTTACGTTTCTGCAAGGCTGCAATTCTTCACGTTAAACCTATAATCCATTATTCACTTTGCTTTATCCACCTATTCTTGGACAATATAGCAGGTTGAGGCATGGGTTGAAAGAACAACAGCGACATCAGTTCAGGTTGGCCTATCGCCCTCATAGGTATGAGACATGTGGTGAGGTAACAACGACTACAACCGCAACACCAACAACATTGCAGGTGTCCACCGATAGGTGAGACGGTTACGAAGCCTGCTGTCCATCCTCTGCCGTTCCTCCAACTTAGTAACGAAAAGGACAAAGCGTCGGCCAGTTCGCGTTACACAGCCCTTAACATCGCGTCTCGCTTCCGTGCGTTGCGGGGGAGAACGCGTCGAAGGAAGAGATGAGGATTGAATGGGGGGTGGGAGTCCCTTACGTGTTCAATTGGCCGTGTAGCCGGGAGCGAGCTTTCCGCGCGGCCGGGGTCCATATCGCCCGGCCATCGGTCACACGCCTCGTTAACGCGACGCCGCGCGGAGTGCGCTGTCGCGAACGAGCCGGCCTGCCGCACCTCGGCAGCTTCGTTTCGTTTAGTCTTCTGGGTAGCTCCGCCACGGCTGCCCAGAACAAAGAAAGGAAGGAAGAACGAAAGGAAAGACGAGTTCGCTCGCTTTGTTTTCAAGCAAATGGCCCATACTTTCTAAATTGGGAATACAGTGTACCACACCTATACACTTCACGCACGCAAAGTCCGTGACGAGGTTTACTTGAGTTACAGTACGTCTTGACTTCATATACGTGGCGCACGATAAGCAAGGACAAAAGGAGAGAGAGGGAGAGAGAAACGGGCACACACGCAGCGCCGACTTTCATTATTGATGTAAACCACGCTATACGCAATACGCTCGCCGCGCGTGCTCACGGCATTCGTTTTTCATTTTCTCAAAAATTCAGTTCCTTTTTTTTTCTGATATCGCAATTGATGCTTTTAACGCAAAAAAAGTACACAAAGCCTATATAGCTATTATTTTCTCTTCAGTCATTTGTTTAGTTTGTTGCGGTTTTTCCTGACAATAATAATTCTACCAAAGAATTGTCAACAGATGCACAATTTGTGCTGGACGTCAAGAAAGTCTCCATTCGCCTCGTCGACGTTGTTGCGATGCTTTCTGAGTCGATCGTTTAGGATCTTTCTGTTTGGCCCTAATAGGCCCGACCAAATGACAAAAAAGAAGGGGGGGGGGGGTTGCGTGCGGAAGCCACGGTCTGATCATGAGGCACACAGTTGTGGAGAACTCCGCGGATTAATTTTGACTTCATGGGGCTCTTTAACGGGCGCAGAAATCTAAGTGCACAAGCGCTTCTTTTTCCTTTTTATGCGCTTTGGCCTCATTGAAATGCGGGCGCGTGTAGGCCGGGATCGAACCCACGACCTCGAGCTCACCAGCTCAACGCCATAGCTCTACCGTGGCGTGTAGTCAGTGCACGAGAAGGGTCCGCGATAACAGCCACAAGAAACTTGTGTCCGTAAGCGGTTTGACAAGTCCGAAAGCTTTTGTTTCTATGAGCTTTGAATGACAACTCCAAAATGTGATGCACGAGTGCATCTTTCGAGCACCTTCAAACAAATTAGCGCTTCGGGCCTGACTGGCCAGAACTGAATCACACACCGTAGACATTATACCACGGTTAAATTAACATAAGCGTAACTCTAACTTGTTTCTATGGTGCATAAATAAAAGTTATTCATTAATGCAGAAAATGAAAGTTGGACCTTTTCTTGAAGTTCGCGCCCAGCCAAAGTCATCTATAGGTAGCACAAGCACTGTGCACTCTGCTTTGCGAAATACTGCTTCTGTAGACGAAATCAGCATTTCCAAGCCCGGCGTGACGAAAGCTGTGACGTCAAAGCCAGTGCATCTTACTTCGGGGGGGGGGGGATCCCCATTGGATTCTATGGTAGTTGGGCCAGGTAGCATGACGTCGTGGATTGGAGTGTACGGGCCTTGTGCTGTCTAGGTGGCGTCTGCCCAACCACTGGTCATCGCTGACGTCATATGACGTCATGGAATTTTCTATTTTATTTTATTGGTACTGCAACGCAATAACCACTATAGTAGTTGTGGGTTAAGAGAGGGAAATATACACAGGAAAATACTACACCGCGACAAGGATGATGTGCTAAGATCATACATCTTGGATGGCAGATACAAAACTTTGGGATGGGCATGAGCGAACAGAACCAGGTAAGGAATTTCAGTCTTCTACGGAACGAGCGAAAAAGCTGAATAAAAAAATATGATGGCGAGCAAATTAGGGCATCAAGTTTAACTTCTGATGTTTCGTCGGTTAGTATAGTTATATTTTGAAAGGCTAACCGAAGAGTTCGCGATGCTGTGCAAGAAACCTAGTGATGCTA
Source organism: Dermacentor variabilis (assembly GCF_050947875.1). Taxonomy (NCBI): domain Eukaryota; kingdom Metazoa; phylum Arthropoda; class Arachnida; order Ixodida; family Ixodidae; genus Dermacentor; species Dermacentor variabilis. The sequence goes on along the minus strand of NC_134578.1, from coordinate 9,464,769 downwards.
TTTGGCAGCGTGAATAGAGGGAAGTTAAATTCAAGGAACGAAGTGCAGAAGAAGAGGAAAAAGTCAGGATCATAACGGTGACATATAAATATTACAACTTTCTTCTGTATTGCTTCTAGCCTGTTAATCTCACACTGCTTATAAGGGTTCCAAACAAAAGATATCTTTTGTTTGGCAAAATATATTTTTGTTGGCTGCGCATATGCGCAGCCAACAACATGACGGATTAGCGATTTATATAATAGTAGCTTAGTATCTCTTGGAGAGTTGCGTAGTGTACGACGTGGGTAACCAAATTTTTTTCAGAGCGCAGCTCTTAAGCGCCCCTTCCTGCGTTGAGCGTCGGAGTGCCTCGGCGGCGTCGGCGTAACCGAGCGGACGAGCAGAGCGAAGGATCAAAGAACGAACACGGAGCGCAGCCGCGGATGAAAAGCGGAGAACGCGAGGACGAAAGCGGAAGAGGAGGCTACCGGGAAAGCATGGAGCACGGCCGCTCGATCAAAAGCACAAGCTTGCTTTGCATCGAGCGGCCGTGGCATGAGGCGCAAAGTGGAGGAGGAGGGTAGAGCGAGAGCGTGAGAAGAAAAGCGTAGTGCCGCCCTGCAGCGACGATAGCTACAAGATGGCGCCAGAGTAGCGCTCGTCGTCTGTTCACCGACGGCATGCGGTGAGCGCGTCCAACACTATATATATGAAAACAGAGCGCTGCATGAGCGGAGCTGTGTTTGTGGCGGCTGCTGTGAATAGCGCCCACACGTCACCCAAATGCAGTCTCTCGCGATCTCCCGATTAACGAGGCAGTCGCGAGACACTTCGCTCCATTTGCAACGTGTCGCACGAGAAAGTTTGTCCGCGCCAGCCAATGTATCGCGAAATTAAAACACGTATAGAGCTGCATTCAAAATTCGCATTAGGAAGTAGCGTAATCGTCGGTGAACTTCTTTTTAGTTCTTGTTACATATGCGATCAATGGGCTTAGACCATGACATGTTACGCGTAAAAATGGCACCGATACGTATATTCAGATACCCTACCCACAGCGCGGTTATTGAAGGAGTAATGAAAAAGGGAAGGAGAAGATTTGTTACTTAAGGACCTAAGGAATGTTTTATCAAAATGAATGTTAATTTGCCAGGTATTGCACCAACTGCAAGACCTAGAAAATGGCTCTTGGAGGCAGTAATGATCATTAGAACAGTTAATCACTTCATGTAAAACACAGACATCGGCATAAAGACGAATGTTAGAAGAGATGTTAATAGGCAAACCATTCATGTAAATTAAGAAAGCAGTGTCTCAAGAACGGAGCCTTGGGGCCCTACAGATGTCCGATCAATAGCGCTATAGTCGGTCGAGGTGTAAGACAAAGTGGGAGCGAAGTGAAAGAAAGCTTGCAATCCAATTAACTAATTGAGGATTATTCAGTACAGCGTTGAGCGAATCAAGGAGTTTAGGATGTAGTACTGTGTCAAATGCTTTCGAGAAATCTCTAAACATAGCGTCAACCTAGTTGTCAACATCAAGGTTAAGGAACATGTCATGCGCAAACACAACTGCGCTGTCGTACTAAAACCGCGCTTAACACCATGCTGTATGTTAAATAGTAGATTATGTAATTCCGGAAAAAGCACAATGTGTTTATATGAATTACATGTTCAAAGATTTTTCACGACTGTGATGTCAATGAAATTTTTCCTCAGTTTGACAAAGACTGCTTATCACCAGATTTATAAAGAGGAATCACTTAAGCTAAATTTCTTTACTTGTGGTAGTTTGTGTTATTTAGCTTTAGTTTTGCGCACCCGAGTTCTCGTTATGTAGGAAATGTCCACACAGCACCGACCGGTTCAGTCCTTGCGGACTCTGAAATGCATGCAATCAAGTGCACCATCTTTCTTTTTTCTATATTTCGGTAACCAGTTCATCAGCACAGAGGACAGACTGTCAAAATTTATGACGTCATGGGGTGCTAGTACACGTGAAGTTATGGGGCGTCGCCTTAAGTTCTCTCGTTTATGGACCCTTTCTGGCTTCCTGGTTACAGAATTGTGACTTACCAGTTTTCCCGAACTTGATAATTTCCTAATGTGAAACCTAGCTCAGCTAGCTGCCCAAGGAAGGAAAAAGCGGAGAAGGAAAGGCAGCGAGGTTAACCAGCTTAGATCAACCGGTTTGCTATCCTACACATGGGAGGGGGATGGGGGGGATGAAAGATGGGGAAGGGAGAAAGAGAGAGAGAGCACATAGCACAGCACACACATCGTCAGTTAGAGTCCATAACTATTGCGTGGTACGTCACAGCCGCTTGTTCAATCCCGTCTCTTTCAGAAACCGAAGTAGTCCCTTCGTCGCCTTCAGCTGCGATGTATTCTGTCGGCGAGATGTGAAAATCGTTTCGAGTAACAATGTTCTATTGACAAGGTGCGCTAGAATGGACGCCACGGACTGTTTCTGAACATTATATTCAGGACAGTCACACAGAATGTGTTCTAGCGTCTCCTCGCAAAGACAGGCATTGCAGAGAGCGTTGTCGGCCATTCCAATGCGAAATGAGCAAGAGTTAGTGAAAACCACCCCTAGCCATAAGCGATAAAGCAGAGTGGCCTCTCTTCGGCGGAGTCCAGTTGGCATACAGAGATGCATCGAAGAGGGCAGCTGATATTGACGATTGCTCCGGTTGGTCTGGCTGTTTGGTGTGCATCATAGAGAGAGCGTGATCTCCTGTGCAAGCACTCGAAGTCTGCTAGCTGCGTCGGACCGTGAAAGTGGTATGGCGTCTTCCTGTGTGTCTTCAAGAGCTGCCCGAGCGGCAATATCGGCGTCTTCCTTTCCTATGACGCCGCAGTGACTTGGCAGCCACTGAAACGTCACGTGGTGTCCTTTCTCCTGTGATGTATGGAGTATAGGCATCTAATATCGAATACGAGCTGTTCGAATAATCCGCGACGCAGAGCTGATAGCACAGATTGTAGGGCTGCCTTTGAGTCGCTGAAGATTGACCATTGTCGAGGTTGTTCCCGGTTGACGAAACAAAGTGCAGAGCGAAGAGCAGCTGTATATAGTTCCGCAGATGTCGATGTCATTGGGTGGTCAGTCCTAAAGCTGATGGTAAGAGCTCTTGCTGGGACAACCACAGCAACGGACGAACACTGGCTGTTTGTGGAACCATCAGTATAAATACGCACACTGTCCGCGTACCCCTCGGGCAGAAAAAGCAGAGGCAGTTGTTTCAACACAGGTGACGACAGGTGCCTTTTTCCAGCCTTTCTTTATGCTATCGGTGGTCAGGTAGCCTCCGCCACTTTGCCGGTTGTGCTGTGAACAAGTGGCTCATCTTCTCTCTTCCAGTCAGCATCATCATCATCATCATCATCATCATACTATTTTAAGTCCACCGCAGGACGAAGGCCTCTCCCTCCGATCTCCAATTACCCTTTGTTGCGCCAACCAATTCCAACTTGCGCATGCGAATTTCTTAATTTCATCACCCCACCTCGTCGTTTGCCGCCCGCGACTGTGTTTCCTTTCTCTTGGCACCCATTCTGTAACCCTAATGGTCCACCAGTTATCTAACCTACTCATTACATGACCTGCCCAACTCCATTTCTTTTTCTTAATGTCAATTCGAATATCGGCTGTGCCCATTTGCCCTCTGATCCACACCGCTCTCTTCCTGTATCTTAATGTTACGCCTGTCATTCTTCGTTCCATCGCTTTTTAAGCGGTCCTTAACTTGTCGTCGAGCTCCTTTGTCAGTCTGCAAGTTTCTGTCCCATATGTTAGCACCGGTAGAATGCACTGATTGTACATCTTTCTTTGTAGTGATAATGGTTAGCTTCCAGTAAGGATCTGATATGTTTGCTGTATGCGATCAAACCCAATTTTACTTTTCTGTGAATTTCCTCCTCATGATCATCGTCTCCTGTGAGTAATTGACCTAGGTAAACGTATTGCTTCGAAGGCTCTAGAGGCTGACTGGCCATCCTGAACTCTTGTTCCATTGCCCGGCTCCTCATCATTATCTTTCTCTTCTGCATATTAATATTCAAGCCCACTCTTACACTCTATGTTAAAGTCCTCAATCATTTGTTGTAACTCGTCCGCAGTGTTGCTGAACAGGACAATGTCATCTGCAAACCGAAGGTTGCTGAGATGTTCGCCATTGATTCGTACTCCTAAACCATCCCAATTTAATAGCTTGAATACTTCTGCCAAGCACGGAGTAAATAGCATTGGAGAGATTGTGTCTCCTTCTCTGACACCTTTCTTTATAGGTATCTTCCTACTTTTCTTGTGGAGAATTAGGGTAGCTGTGGAATCTTCGTAGATATTTTCCAAGATATTTACGTAAGCTTCCTGTATTCCTTGATTGCGTAATGCCTCGGTGATTGCTGGTATATGTTCTGAATCAAAGGCCTTTTCGCAATCTATGAAAGCCATGTAGAGAGGCTGATTATACTCTGCAGATTTCTCGAATACCTGATTGATCACATGGACGTTATCCATTGTACAGTATCCCTTCCTGACGCCCGCATGTGACCTTGGTTGACGGAAGTCAAGTGTTGCCCTTACTTTATTGGAAATTATCTTGATGAATGTTTTATACAATACTGTAAGTAAGCTAATGAGCCTACAGTTTTTCAATTCTTTAACGTCTCCCTTTTTGTGGATTAGTATAATGTCGGCATTCTTCCGGTTCTCCGGAAGCCTTAAAGTCGTGGGACATTTCCTATAAAGGGCCGCAAGCTTTTCAAGCATGATGTCGCCTCCATCTTTGATTAAATAGATTGTTATTCCATGTTCTCCGGCCGCCTTTCCTCGTTTCATATCTTCTAAGGCCCTAATTATAACTTCATCGCAAGTTATAGAAGGAGCCTCTGTAACCTGCTCATTACTACTTTCGATGTAGTTATCCTGGCGGCTCTGGGTATTGTACAGGTTAGTACAGGATTCATCCGCTGATTTTACTATATCTTCGAAGTTTCTGATGATATTACCCTGCTTATCTTTCAGTACATACATATTGGCTTGTCCTATGCCAAGTTTTCTTCTCACTGATTTCATCTGCGTCCCTTTCTTACGGCTTCTTCAGTCTATCTCATGTTATAATTTCGAATATCTCTCATTTTCGTTTTGTTGACCTGTTTTGCCAGTTCCACGAATTCTATGTTATCTGTTGAGTTGGATAATTTCATTCTTTGTAGTTTCTTTATTAGCTTCTTTGTTACTTGGGAGAGCTTGCCTCCTGATTGCCTTGGTGCCTTGCCTCCCACTTCAATTGCTGCCTCTGAAGCCAGCCTAGTTATGGTTTCATTCATTACCTCTATGTCATCTTCATCTCTCTGTTCTAAGGCTGCATATTTGTTTGCAAGTACAACCTGAATTGGCCCGCTTTTATCCTTATTGCTTCTAGGTTTGCCTGTTTCTTCTTGACCAATTTTACTCTTTCTCTCTTTGTATTCAGGTGAATCCTGGACCTCACTAACCTATGATCACTGCACTTTACCCTTCCTAACAGAGCAAGCTATACCAAATGGCTCCTCTATAGATTATCGTAGCCGTTCTGCACTAGATGGCGTTATATAACGCGAAACAATGCTGTCATCTTACCACACACATTGTGGTTGGTCGGTACGTTCCGCTCTCGACACTATTTCGACCTCTTCAATAAAGTAAAATAAGAAATAAATGAAATTAGTCTTGTAATGACGGGATCGAACCTGAGTCGCCCAGCATAAGATTCCGATGTTGTAGCCATACATCAGTCTAGTGTAAAGGTTTTTTTTTTCTCTCTCCCTCTCCTGCTAATGTTCATTGTACGTGTGACAGCACAAGCCTCACAAGCGCGAGATTTGCGGGCCGCCCTCGGTGAGTCTCGCGCAAATAAAATTCCAAGGGCAGTCGGTGGCCTCAAGGCACGGTATCATTAGATAATAGCGGAAGTGCTGATAGGACGTCGACATGGGAAATGTCTAGGAACCAACGGGAAATCCACTCGCAGCAACCTGCGTCGATATTCTGGCTTCACGCGTTCGCATTCGATCCTAACGTCGCCGTGCCTTTTCAAGAATAAACAGTGTTCTTATAAGCACGTGCTTGGGCGCAATCTTCGGCGATAATCTTGATACAGTTATACACGTGTGAAAGCACTTGCACTTATCCCTCGAACACACAACTCACACGAACAAACAAGCTGGTTTACACTCCCACAAATGCATATCCATATACACAAAACGCAATGAACGCGGGTGCGCACAGATGCACTAACAAACACGAACTCACGGCTACCAACACACACACGCGCGCGTGCGCGCCCACACGCACACACACACGCACGCACACACGAACCAGCCTGAACTGGCCCCAAGCGCTCACTATCATACGCATGTACGCAGGACACATGTGTACTAGCACACGCATGGTCAAGCACAAACATGCGGAGACTGACAGAAACGCGTACACATAAACACGCAACCGCAAAAGCACGTACACACGCACAAACGCATAGCAGTGCGCAGAAGCGCACCGAAATCGGTGCTGGAGAGCGTGCACGCGAGGGACGGTGCTGAGAGGCTCTCGACGGAGGAGGAGAAGGACGGGAGGGATGGGGAGGGGGGTCGAGCACTCGTCCCTAATTCTGAAATCGCGTGCTCGCGCACCGCGCCGCCGCTGGTCCCCGCACGACGGCGCACCGGCCGCTGCCTTCCTTCGACGCTGGCGCTAATAAATCATCGCCGGCGCGCCACGGCGAAACAAGCCGCCGCGGGGACTCCGCACCGCCCCCGAAGGACAAAGACGGCGGCGCGGAAGGCTGCGGCGCAGGATAAATAATAAAGCGGCCGCCACGCAGAAACCAAGAAAGAAGCGGCGACGTGGTGACGCTGTAGTCCGCAGCGCGGCGCTGCAGGCGCTGTGTGCTTCCAGAGGTATTATTCCTTGCCAAAAATGGCGGCCAAATAAAGAGAGAAAAAAGAAAGGAAGAAACAGAGAAAAAGAAAGAGAAGCGCATTTCGCAAGGATTCCTTCTCCGTCGACTGACTACCTGCGCAGAAACTCGCGTGGTTCTTCCGCTCCCTTCCTGGAAGTTTCTTGTCGAAACCGGCGAATTCGCGGGGCTTTTGGCTGGCTTCTTTCTAGACGTCGTTGCGGCTCTTGGATGACGTGCCCATGGCGCCTCTATGTATGTGCTGAAAAAAAACAGTCTATATGGGACCTCGCACGTTACTTAACCCAACCTAACCTAGTGGCACTGAAAAGTGGTGACGAACAGGGCTCTTTATGATCCGTTACCATTTGGCTTCCTTCACATTTACATTAGTTACTCGTCATCGCCCCTCAGTTATCTATGGCCACGTGTAGTGTAAAGAAGTTATATACCAACGATATATAGTCCTCGTTTTCTTTTTCATTCTTTTTCTCTCCCTCGCCTATCGCATCACTCTGTACAGTGTAGCCAATAGGAGATAATTTCTGGTTAACCACCATGTCTTTCCTTTGTCTTTCTCACTCTCTTTCCTCCGGGCAATGCCATACTGTCCGAATAAAGAATTAAATGAACTAAGGCCAGCACTGGCGTAGGTGGGGAAGTGTTGCGACCTTGCATAAACCGCACTTCAGTATATATATATATATATATATATATATATATATATATATATATATATATATATATATATATATATATATATATATATATATATGTGTGTGTGTGTGTGTGTGTGTGTGTGTGTGTGTGTGTGTGTGTGTGTGTGTGTGTGTGTGTGTGTGTGTGTCGCTACGTGGACGTGCTCGGCAAGGTGCGCTGCAGTGACCATAGGATGGTAAGAACTCGAATTAGCCTAGACTTGAGGAGGGAACGGAAGACACTGGTACATAAGAAGCCGATCAATCAGTCAGCGGTAAGAGGGAAAATATACGAATTCCGGATCAGGCTACAGAACAGGTATTCGGCCTTAACTCAGGAAGAGGACCTTAGTGTTGAAGATATGAACGACAATCTTATGGCTATCATTAAGGAGTGTGCAGTAGAAGTCGGTGGTAACTCCGTTAGACAGGATACCAGTAAGCTATCGCAGGAGACGATAGATCTGATCAAGAAACGCCAATGTATGAAAGCCTCTAACCCTACAGCAAGAATAGAACTGGCAGAACTTTTGAAGTTAATCAACAAGGGTAAGACAGCTGACAAAAGGAAGTATAATATGGATAGAATTGAACATGCTCTCAGGAACGGAGGAAGCCTTAGAGCAGTCAAGAAGCTAGGAGTAGGCAAGAATCAGGTGTATGCGTTGAGAGACAAAGCCAGCAATATCAGTACTAATATGGATGAGATCGTTCAAGTGGCTGAGGAGTTCTATAGAGATTTATACAGTACCAGTGGCACCCACGACGATAATGGAAGAGAGAATAGTCTAGAGGAATTTGAAATCCCACAAGTAACGCCGGAAGAAGTAAAGAAAGCCTTGGGAGCTATGCAAAGTGGGGAGGCAGCTGGGGAGGATCAGATAACAGCAGATTTGTTCAAGGTTGGTGGGCAGATTGTTCTAGAAAAACTGGCCACCCTGTATAAGCAATGCCTCATGATCTCGAGCGTACCGAAATCTTGGAAGAACACCAACATAATCCTAATCCATAAGAAAGGGGACGCCAAAGACTTGAAAAATTATAGACCGATCAGCTTACTGTCCGTCGCCTACGAAGTATTTACTAAGGTAATCGCAACTAGAATCAGGAACACCTTACACTTCCGTCAACCAAAGGGCCAGGCAGGATTCCGTAAAGGCTAGTCAACAATAGACCATATTCACACTATCAATCAGGTGGTAGAGAAATATGGGGAACATAACCAACCCTTATATATAGTTTTCATTGATTACGAGAAAGCGTTTGATTCAGTAGAAACCTCCGCAGTCACGGAGGCATTATGGAATCAGGGTGTAGACGAGCCGTATGTAAAAATACTGAAAGATATCTATATCGGCTCCACAGCCACCGTAGTCCTCCATAAAGAAAGCAACATCCCAATAAAGAAGGGTGTCGTCAGGCAGGGAGATACGATCTCCCCAATGCTAGTCACAGCGTGTTTACAGGAGGTATTCAGAGACCTGGATTGGGAAGAATTGGGGATAAGAGTTAATAGAGAATACCTTAGTAACTTGCGATTCGCTGATGATATTGCCTTGTTTAGTAACTCAGGGGACCAGTTGCAATGCATGCTCACTGACCTGGATCGACAAAGTAGAACGGTGGGTCTAAAAATTAATCTGCAGAAATCTAAAGTAATGTTTAGCAGTATCGAAATAACAGCAGTTTACGATAGGTAGTGAGGCACTGGAAGTGGTAAGGGAATACATTTACTTAGGCCAGGTAGTGACCGCGGATCCGGATCACGAGACTGAAATAATCAGAAGAATAAGAATTGGCTGGGGTGCGTTTGGCAGGCATTCTCAGATCATTAACAGCAGGTTGCCATTATCCCTCAAGAGAAAAGTGCATAGCAGCTGTGTCTTACCAGTACTCACGTACGCGGCAGAAACATGGATTCTTACGAAAAGGGTTCTACTTAAATTGAGGACGACGCAACGAGCATGATGGGTGCAACGTTAAGCGATAAGAAAAGATCAGATTGGGTGAGGGAACAAACGCGAGTTAATGAGATTCTAGTTGAAATCAAGAATAAGAAATGGGCATGGGCAGGACATGCAATGAGGAGGGAAGATAACCCATGGTCATTAAGGGTTACGGACTGGATTCCAAGGGAAGGGAAGCGTAGCAGGGGGCGGCAGAAAGTTAGGTGGGCGGATGAGATTAAGAAGTTTGCAGGGACAACATGGCCACAGTTAGTACATGACCGGGGTAGTTGGAGAAGCATGGGAGAGGCCTTTGCCCTGCAGTGGGCGTAGCCAGGCTGATGATGATGATGATGACGACGATGATGATGATGGTCATGATGATGATGATATCGCTACAGGTTAGCTCCGTAGCGCGCAACGTCCTGCAGTCAGGCGAACATTTCCAACGCCCCTTGCTGAGAGGCGCACCCGATTTATAACCAGACTTGGTCGAGGCATATGTTCGGCGCAGCTCGTAGTCTTCCGAACTGGGCGCCTGCCGTATTTTTAATCTGAACTGGTCTGGCGAACTCTAACGGTGACGCGCAGTTTAAGCGGGGGGAAGCGGTGTTCCTGAGAACACATGCAAATATGCTATAAGCCTGCAAAGTTTAGATTGGCCCGCACCAAAATTGAACATACAAGCGTTCTCTTGAACCGAAGTGCAAGCAGTTCAGCAGGTGCCAATTTTTATTGATCACTTTCGGAGACGATTCCACATTTACGCGCCGTATAACGCCCAGCGCGATGCTACGCGCTCCTTTGTTGGAGCGACCGGCGTCTCGCCGGTGCATTCGAGAACTACGCTTGGAAACATTCGAGCTGTGCTGCGAGCATACGTTTCCTCTATCTTAGCCAATCAGGGCCTACTGAAAGTGATGTCCTCGAGAATGATTGTTCAACAAGAATACGGAACCTGGTCTGCACCATCCTGTGCAGCCGGCTATACAATATAATCCACTCACTGTTTTATGCTTTCTTTTCATCTCTTAGCGCACTTGCCCTCTGCGCAGGGTAGCAAACCGGACGTGCGCCTTGTATACCTCCCTATCTCTTTCACCCACTTTCACTCTTGTATAGTTAACTCCTCTTCAGAAAATTATCGTACTACTTGCTCATCTATTTCCTCCCCCAAAAGCAATGCGTTCACTTTTGTCGGGATGAGGCATTGTAAATGCATTTCGCAATAAAGTACGAGAGCTCGCGCAAGCGGAGATGTATAGGACTGCATAAGATTTGCCAGAGCACGAGGCATTATTTCTACAGCGCAGTGTCGGTTCGCACACTGACAAGTGCATTTTACAGCACAATTTAATGTCGAACGGTAGCGAACAGCTTTACGAAGGGGGTGAAAAATTTGGAGGACGCTTAAGCTTGGCCTTTAAGAGTGGAACGAGATAGCATTCAAGGGCCTTTGACGGCTTTTCGCACTTCTCGGCAACTGCAGCTTATGTAACGGTAATGTTTACCGGGAAACACTGGCAGCGAACGCTACGCACGAAGGTGAGCTTTCTGGTAGAAACGCGGCCTCTTGCGCGGGCCGCGCATGCGCGGAGGCGAGCGCCAATAGGAGGCGTTGCAAGGAACCGGGCGAACCGCTCTATGAATTGTAGAAATGCTAGAAAACGGGTGTGTATTTGTGTTTCCGCGCAACAGAAATTTGTTTTTCTCGTATATTCAAATTACAATCCGATGCTATCATGTCTTTAGGTTGTGCGTAAGTAGTACTTCACGATTTTTCTGACGCATTATGCTTTGACAAGTTCAGTTAGTTCAGTAGTGTCTCTGTGCTACACGGACGGCCTGTGTGGTTGAGTATGCGTGATTCAGAATGACGTTTTCGTGAAAAGACGGTTGACTCTGGACGTGGGACGCCGGATCTTCTACGACACGGGGCATTCAACGCTATCGTGTTAAAGGGACTAACAAATTTTAATGGTAGCTATTTTTTTTAATACAATGGAAATCTTACCGGTCAGTCTGCCTAATAATGTAGTGGTAACGCGGAAAACACCGTGGAACATTTTTTAACGCGATAGCGTTAAGGAGCTCGTGTCGCAGAAAAGCCGGTGTCGTCGGCGTCGGCGTCGGCGTCCGCGGCGTTGGCCGTGAGCGATAAATCACGGCAGGCACTTCATAAATAAAAAGCAACTTCCAAGATGGGCTGGGTGGGAATCGAACCAGGGTCTCCGGAGTGTGAGACGGAGACGTTACCACTGAGCCACGAGTTCGATGCTTCAAAGCGGTACAAAAGCGCCTCTAGTGAACGCGGTGTTACCTTAGAAGGCCCAGGCGTGCGTCGCTTGCTGAGGCGCGCATTTCGTTGTCCCGCCGAACGCTGCGTTGCTTGACGCTCACCGCGTCCGATGCGGGGCGCGTTGTCGCTGCGCCGTAGCCCAATACCCCTTGGCGGGTCGACGGGAACGCTGTCGCGTTCCACTCTTGAAGGCGAAGCTTAAGCGTCCTCCAATTTTATCAGAATTTTTCGATCTGCAGTGAGGATGTAGTCGTTCACTTGATGCATGCTGAAAACTGTGATAAGCGAGCGCGGTAGTGATTATACGCCGGCATTAGTAGAAGACAGTCGACAAGTGCGGCCGCAACTGTGAGAAAGTATTGTTAGTGACACGAGTATTGGGTGGCACTCTTGTTTCTTGTGCATCACTTCCGGTTTGCCTCCTGAGATGACCGGGGAGGAAATTCAAGGTGAATCAGAAAAAAAAAGAAAATAATAGTACAGTACGTACGAAATTCATGCTTTCCATTATGGACATTATATCAGAGCATAAGTTTAGTTACAAGTTTAGTTACTGAAGTGTCTGGAATAATGAGAATTAATTAGAAACCACTGAGACGACCGGGGACGAAATTCAACATAAATCAGAAAAATATAGTGCAGTACAAAATTCACGGCTTTCATTATAAATGTGACATCAGTGCATAAGTTGAGTTACTGAAACGAACGTCTGAAAGGATGAGAATTCATTAGAAATCACTGATTACCGCACACTAAAGCACAGAATCGTAGACTTTAGAGACCCGCCACGTGAGCATTACTTTGGCTAAATTCCTGGAAAGCCGGAAGTAGAAAGCGGTAGTAATGAGGTTACTAATGACGTCACACGCAAGAAGCTCGCATGATATTTAACTGGCTAATTAATGTAAAACAGTTGCCTCCGAGTTCGGTTCGTGCGTTGCGTTCGCCTAGACTTAACCTAAAGAACAGCAACACTGAGGTGCGAGTGCCACTAAATGACACCTAAGTCAAAGATTACGGTCGCCTACCATTTGTTGGTTTATGAAGTCGATGTTCCAGCGATGTTCATGTTTTTCGTGGTGTTATAGAGTATTTCAGCGATAATAGCTCCGTGTTTTGGTGGTTTCCTATCCAACTGCTTCGGTATTCAACCAGTCAACATGAAACCAATCGGATCAAAAACGAAACGACCCTTTCACACGTGATACGCCGTTCAGCGCGATGCTTTTCATTTCTGAAAAACAGAATAAAGCGCAAGTGACTAATAATATAGCAACAGATATTTAAACTTGAAAAAGGGGGTACCAGCGAAACACAAGGGACGCGCACACAATGAAAAGGCAATTTTAAGCAATAATTACGTGTTATTTAATAACAGCCAACTTACGTACAGTAATCTCATAGACTATATCCGAAGTACCACCAGGCTTTGCCAGTTACTGGTTTTTGAGACTTTCTTTGCTAATTAAAAATTATCATTCCTACTTAAATTGCGAGCAGCGTGCTAGATTCTATCACTATAAAACATGGTCATCTCATTTCCATCGACGTCTCACAGCCCATTTTGGCCAATTGTCAGTCCCTTTAACAGGTACGTGCGCGCCAAAATTACGTAAGTTTGAAGACACCTTCCGCACCACCCTGCTGCCCTGCCATCTACTCAGTGCGTGTAATGTGCGAGATGACAGAGCACTCCCAATATGCCATTGCAGCCTCTCGACACTTGAGGGGACCTTTCTGAACGTGTTGCAGCGAATGTGCCTCAGAGATCGTACCGTGAGATTGTTAGGATTGGGGGCTCAATCCCATCCTTCGTAACCCGTTGTCAAGATTGGAGTCCGGCATGAAGTAGAAGGTAGCTGGCCCGTGCCGTCGTCCAACTTGTCCACGCTGAGGACGTTGATGAAGGGAAATGCTGCTTCTCATCGAGAACGAGGAATATGGGTTTATTTACAGTGTCTGCATGCAGTTCATCAGTCTAGCATGACTGCGAGAGAAAGTACGTCAGTCTAACACGACTGCTTGAGAGAGTGTCTCATTCTAACATGACTGCTTAAGAAAAGTGTATCAAGCATCCGCACAACAGCCGTTTATAAACACTCGGTCCTCCCCCGATTCCAAGGTGGCGGAAACGTTCGTCCAGTCATCGTAAACACGCCGCCTCTCCGCGGGACGGTTTACACACACACACACACACACACACACGCACACACACACACACACACACACACACACACACACACACACACACACACACACACACACACACACACACACACACACACACACACACACACACACACACACAAACGCGCGCGCGCGCACGCACGCACGCGCACACACACACACACACACACACACACAGAGATTCTCGGTCCGAAACCGACATCACACGAATTTCGTAGAACTCGGAGCGGACCCTCGCAGGGCGCTCGGGTAGCCATTGTCCTGCGTCTTGGTCGGCGCGTGGGAAGGGGCCTCCGCCGTGGTTACCGCGGCAACTCCCCCACTCATAGCAGAACAGGGCAGCGTTAGTGGGTTCGATAACAATAGTTGGCCCGCCGAATGCATTCAGTTACAATGGCGATTTTGTGACGCCGTGGCTTGAGGTTTGCGGCGGTGCTCCAGGAAAAGATGACACCCGCGGTCGCAACTGGTTGGCAAAACTTGCACTGCAGCTGGCCCTTCTTAACAAGATTCGGTGTGTGCTTGGACCGGGTACCAGTTGTGCACGCCGCGCAGGAAAGGCAGCTTTCACTTTTCTGCTAGGCACGTGATTTCAACGAGGTACCTATGTATGTTGAGTGTCTGCGCTATGTCATGTATGTTTATCATTTCATTAATCGTCGCATCCACCACCTAAAGCGGGAAGCTAGGCGGGCAGCCAGGCAAATCTTACTAGTTTTCAGGCACGTACGCAGGATTTTTTTTTTTTTCAGGCGAGTGGGGGGCAGTTAGAGATTCAAAGATCTCTAACTGCCCCTCCCCCTTCGTCCGAGTTTTCACTCGTCACGCTTATCGTCACTCGTCACAAAGAACGCACGACTGATAAGAAGCGGCCGAGCAGACAAAGGATCGAAGTGGCGGTGACTGCAAAATTTGGGAATACGAGAAGGAGGACGCGGCAGGAGCCGGCGAGCGTCAGATCTGCAAGGTGATGCTCGGCGGGGGTCGAGCTTCCGGCAACTGGCCCGCGATCTCCGCGGGGCACAACGCCCTTCGCCCGACGCACCTGTCGCTGCGATCTTCTTTCCCCCCCTTTCTCTCCCCCTCTCCACACTCCTGCCTTACTTTCGCCGTTTCTCGCGGCCTGTTTTCTTTCTCTGCCTTCTTTCATTAATGACGTCCCCTGCCTTTGTTTTTTGTTGCCGCTTTGTGGGGCGTAGACGATCGCGCGCCGACTGCATGCGGCACAGCACCAGCGCCGCCGCGACATGTTACCAAGCGGAACGGCCTCTCCGACTTCCTGCACGAAAGCTGCTCTGCACGTGCTTGTGTTTTTGCTATCTTCTTTTATTATCTCCGGTCTTCCTCCTGTTCTGAATTCTTTCTTTTCTCGTTATCTTTGTCTTTTCTGTTTTGTCCACATATACGGCGCGGTGTACGTATACACGCTTGACCGTTGGGCAACCTGAAGAGAAGAATGATGTCCCGATCACTGCCGCCACCTTGCGTCGAACTACAATTAAGGCTCACTTCCAGGTGGTTCGAAACAAAGCGGGTTGCAGTGTGAAGGCTCAGCGCAGTGTAGATCCATGCACACAGTGGAGCGCGATGTACTGCTTGCATGGCAGTTGCGATTGAGATAAGGCATCCATACAAACTTCTTTAAGCGATAGTGGTTCTTCCCACAATGAGGCAGTGAAGTGCTCAGAGTGAGATAACGCGTGAAGTACTGAGAGCGTGAACTCCTCAGAACGATAGAGGCCAGTGACGTACTTGACAGCATGCACAATTTATTGTTTGTTAGAAAAATGTCCTACCGCAGCACACTTTTTCTATACCGGGACTGCTATAAAAGAATCAAACTGCGTCCTCTTCTTGTGAACACCCGCCGTGGTTGCTCAGTGGCTATGGTGTTGGGCTGCTGAGCACGAGGTCGCGGGATCAAATCCCGGCCACGGCGGCCGCATTTAGATGAGGGCGAAATGCGAAAACACCCGTGTGCTTAGATTTAGGTGCACGTTAAAGAACCCCAGGTGGTCCAAATTTCCGGAGTCCTCCACTACGGCGTGCCTGATAATCAGAAAGTGGTTTTGGCACGTAAAACCCCAAATATTATTATTATCATTATCTTCTTGTGAGCGGTGCACATGTTTTTCAACCCGCTCAGCTTTGTCGTCTCGGTCAAAAATACCGTCAACTGCGGTGTGGCTATAGTGAAGATAACGGTTTGCTTTTCTTTTATTCTTGTGTCTGTTTTATTCTCCCTGCATTTCTGTCTTAGATATGCATATTTCGCTTGTGTTCGTTGCACTCTTAGTTCCTACGAGTGTTTCACAATGAATGACTCTGGCTTCCTGCAATGGGTCTTACGGGTGTACTGAACCACCAAGCGTCACTCCAGGCGAAACTTCATCTGACTGGCGTATTTTTGCATTCCACTAGACACCCCACAACAGCATATAGCATAAGTGCAGATTTCTCATGCGCATGGTGCTCTGTTATTGACGAAAACCAAAAGAGTTCGGCGATAGAAAGAAGCCGCTTTCTCCACGATTGTGAACATTTAATCAATAAAGATTTTTCGCGCATCCATATGTGATATTTAAAAAAAAACGTAACGCATTGGCAAAGCAGAGCATGGGTGAGCGAGCGACCGAGGTTAATTATTCGCCCCGTTCTTGAATACACCTCCTTGGTTAAGTACACATAAAAACTGTGCGAAATATAAGTCCACTTGAATCGACGCTAAGAAAATGTATTCGTTTCATCTGTAATAACTGTGATCAGTTCTTTCACCGACACAGGCACTGCAATCCTTGAACCTCCAACCATTGTTGCTGGGTTATCACACCGAATCTCTAAAATTTATTCATGCCGTCATTAACTCCGTCTCTGTAGCTTTTTAGACTGCAGTCATATCAAATTTGATAAAGAGAATTCTACTTGTGGTTCAACTAGCACGTTTAAATACTCTTTTTTTCATGCACAATAGAGTGCTAAAATAAATTGTGTAGTGTTCCTCGCCATAGAATGAATTCTTAGTCGGCATAGGAGAGTACATTTCGAATAGGCAATTCTCTATACTGCATATATTTTTCTTCTGAGCTTGTGTTCACTTGCCTATGTTAAGTGCTTTAATTGTTTGCTTGTGTTTGCCTTGTTTATTGTAATTTACTGTTCCCACTCCTGTTAGCGCCCTCTAATAGAGCGGCGGTATAAATAAATAAATAAATAAATAAATAAATAAATAAATAAATAAATAAATAAATAAATATCCCAAAACAGGACAGGGGCTATGCAGACGCAGAGTCGCCTGTAAAAGGTCTTGTCACTCTTGCTAAGGGCACACTTTGCACGAGCGCCTGCGTCACTCTCACTGCAAACCGATCGAAAGTAGCTTGTCCTTGGTGGCCTCATTCCTATGTACAGAGTGGAAGCACTTGAAGTTTTACTGCCCGCAACGATTTTCGTTTGTTATGTATATTACATAGCGGTGACGACTTTCTTACTTGACTCTAATCGTTTCTGGTTACGCTTAAATTGTAGCTTTCTTGAAAAACCATGTGATCATATCACCGGCAGGGAAACTACAGCAGCTGACTTAAGCTTCGGTCGAAAACAATGACTCCGTTTTGCTTTATTTGGCTGCTGCTTACAAAAAATGGATATAAGCTTTTTCAATTACCATCTGATTAGTATGCAACTCACACGGGCTTACTACACTGCCACTTGACGCTCCTTTGTATGTAAATCCAACTCCAACCACCCGTCACGTGCTCTCGCGTATACCACTTGTTGAAAATGATATCAGCAAACGTCATCGTCGTATGCTTACTTTGTCATTGACCGTGGCGAAAGTGCTAGGCCTTAACAAAAGTGTCCTCCATGAGAACGCCTGTAAGAAGCCTCTTGCTCGAAGGGCCTCTTTGCGCACGTGCATACTGGCGCGCCATCTCGAACGAAACCTACTCGCTATAGATAGCGCTGGGGGCACAACACTTTCCTCCTCACCTTCACAGAAAAAGCTTTGCTCTGGAATTTGGCACACTCTCCATGAAGCGCCCACGGAGGTTAACACAAAGCATTCATTGTGTCAGCGCTGTTTGCGTTCAAGTTACTAAGAAGAGGCACAATCGCTGTGGCAAGCTCATGAATTAAGGGCCTAAGAAAACTTAATTCCCTTCTGAAACTCTCATACCAAGCTAACATGACGAATCTCTTACCCACTGCTCTTCATTGCCTCTTGTGGCTGAACAACACTGCTTGCTTATATATAGCTACGGCGAAAAAGAATGAATTCGTCAGAGGCGACAAGGTCTCTGGTAAAAACTTGATCAATAGGTCCCCATAGTCTCCACGTCTGGGAGAGATGACGGGCAATCTATACAATTGGCAGTTTCTTCTTTCTTGCATATCTGCGCGTTTTCCAATCGCTCTTATCAGCTTCATATTTGAAACTATTGTAAAAGCGTTGGCCTATTTGGCCAAGCTAATACCTTTGTGGAATGCCTTTGCGCAAACACCCTCTCGCTGTCTTTTCTGCCCAAGGTTAGTTTGCATATCCTTTACGGTGATCTTCAGCCGAGCTATATATATATATATATATATATATATATATATATATATATATATATATAAGTAAACGACAACGGAGGAGGTTAACCGAGGGGCCCGATTTTTAATTTAGTAATCATATCATAAGAGGCCAACAAACAATGACACCAAGGAAAACATAGCAAAAATTACTTGTACTTACTAACTGAATTAAAGAAATAAAAAAATAATGGGAATGAAGGTGGAGGAAAAAAAAACTTGCCACACGTAGCGAACGATCCCACGTCTTCGCATTACGTGCGCGATGCTCTACCAATTGAGCTACCGCGGCGCCGTTTTCCCATTCACTTTCTTGGGTATTTACGTTTTACTACTAGAACTAACCCTGGGAGTTTTAGCCAGCCCCACCATTCACGAACCTTGGTGGCGGATGTGAAACATCCTTTCTGCCGCAGGAGTCACGAGCACGTGATCTTCTTTGGGTGAAGCCAACTGGTCAATAAAGCCACATATGTTACCTCAAGGCATCGACGTTGCCGGATTCGAGACCGTCGTTATGTATTAAACGAGAAGAAAGGGTGTTAACCGAGAGGCCCTATTTTTAATAACAATAGAATAGTAAAGTGTTGGGCTAGTTGGTTTGACATGATTTTTGTGAAGGGGAGCGCAGAAGCGCTGCGGAAAAAGGAGACGTGGACAGCAAAGACGTTCAATAATGATATCATGATAACGATATGATGAGAGGCCAATAAACAATGACGCCAAGGAAAGATAGGGCAAATTACTTTTACTTACTAATTGAATTAAATAAATTATAAGTTAACGAAAATGAAGTGAGTGTTAGCCAGCCCCACCATTCACAAACCTTGGCAGCGGATGTGGAGCATCCTTTCTGCCGCAGGCGTTACGAGCACGTGACCTTTTTGGGTGAAGGCAACTGGTCAATAAAGCCACATATGCTACCTCAAGGCATCGATGTTGCCAGATTCGAGACCCTCGTTTTGGAATAAACAAGGGTCTCGAACATATATATGTATAATACTTCTCATACTTCGCATACTTCGCATACTTCTGGCGAAAACAGCAGACACTTATTTTGTGACATGATCGAAGTGTCAGCGATGGGTCGTCTTCTTTCCGTCCCGTCAAAATGAGTGTTCTTTGCTTTCGTGCACTCGTATATCCTTGTGACACTGTGAAGGTGTGCGCTTCTAATATACACTCTAAGAAAAAAAGGACTAAAAGGGGTAGGGAGGTTAGTCCTTTTGGGGACTAACTGATTTGCCACAACCATTAGTCCTTTTGGGGACGAACTGACATGGGATGAACTGTTACTCCCCATGCGCTTACTCCTTCGGGGACTAACAGTTGCCCCTGCCCGATGGTCCTCAAGGGAGTAACTTTAATTCGTTCCGATGCTCCGCAAAGGTGTAATTAATTAAAATAGGCATTTATACCCTAATAAAAAAATGAATGAGCTGAAAAAAAAAACGTGCCCGACAGCAGGATTCGAACTCACGTCCTCACGCTCACAAGTCAGGCACTCTAACCACTTCACCACGCCGCTTGCTTGGCAAGACGGGCTATTTCGACAAGGTTAAGCATGGGAACTCAAGTGCGGCAATATAAACGTGACTGTATTTTGTGAAAGCTATGCAGTCAGAGTCTAACGTTGAGTGTACTTGCAACCATAAGCGACTGCGAAAAGAAATCAGCCCGAGTATTTTTAGGGTGATTTAAACTGAGGCACTACGCCATGTATACGTGTAGCGAGCTCAAACGGGGCACCGAAGACGACAGAGAAGGGCAATTTCTCTGTCGCTTAGCGCGTGCCGTTTGAGCTACACATCGCTTCAGTTCGCAACCTCCTTGGAACGGAAGGAACTTAGGTACTATAGACCAAGAAAATCTAGCCGTCTATCAATGACTTGCGCGTTTAATGTGTATCGCTCACTTATGGGGTGCGCACGAAGGGCATGCCTCTTCACATTCCAGTTTTAAGTTTCACGTAATTTTCTCACGAAGAGGCAAGGTGTTGCTTTGCATGTAGTTCAGTAGACAATGCACGAACTTCGAACCATTCACGATTTATAGACAATACCATTTTCGCCGCATTGCTCCATGACACGGACGAAAACAGCGAAGTGCCTGGGGAGTAACTGTTGCCGTTCGTCCTCCCATTGCTCTCTTTCCGAGCGGGGACTAAACACTTACTCTCCGAAATTTGCACACGGCCCGCACATTCATGCAGTTAGTCCTTTGAGGGACGAAAGCGCCCTTTTTAGGACTAACGGCGCAGTTACTCCCGTTTTCCCCGGGATTTTTCTTAGAGTGTAGGCACATAGTAAGGCACGCAGATAAGCAAATGGTGTAAGAATGTGCCTTACTCTTTCCCGGTCTTAAAAGCACCCCCCCCACCCCACACACACACACACAATGTACCATTCCAACTCGCCCCAAGGAGCAGCCCTCTTGCTACGAGGAGACTTTGAACGACCGCCGAATCAAACAAAAACTGGTGTTTCCACGGCCGTTCAGCTACGTTCTTCCGATCACGTAGTCGCACTTACGATGCGCCTTAAAGAACTAATCTGACTATACAGTTTTATTTTTGGCTACAAATTACATTCCACATAGCCATTTATATATAATAAAAGCTATATTTCGCATACGTTCTCTAGAACAGTCAACTTGGGTACGACGCCGCAGTCCCCACTATTCTAGGCCGCCGTTGGTCTGAATTCAAGCCAACTGCCGTTCCGATGTCGATGGCTGTTGAAAATTCCGCTTAACGCTGCGAATGAGCCTAACTACAACACGGGCCAACGACCGCTGAGAGGGCCCGCGTAACAGGATTATATACACATTAACCCAGTCGCGTTGAAGCCTATCGAACACAGCAACCAAATGTCAACCATCTTCACCTTGTCCACCGATGACCTTCGGATCGGGTGTCTCATGGGTCCTAGGATACACATTATTCTGACTGTAAAGAAGCAAGGAAAGGACAACTGACTCCAGTGGTGAAGGTTTATGTACAACTGAGCGACATTTATTTCTTTTTCTCTGATATCACTCTCTTCAACAAAGTTCATGATTTTTTTCACTCTCTTTCTTCCCAAAATAATATACAAATGCTGGCAGCCACAACCGCGACAGAGGCCGCCCAGCCAGGTGCAACGCACCGCACGTGTCCGTTCACAGAACGCGCCCCGCCCGCGCGCACTTATGCACGCTCCATCCGCACGCACACACAGACACAAGCACCCGACGTGGATCAAGCGCCAGTGGCATCAAGACACAGTGAGAAGATTGCCCAAGACACATGCGTCCTGTCTCCAGTTGTCCTTCTGGTCGGCAGCAGCCTCCGATCCTTGGTCTCAACGGCGCCCGGTATTTATTGCGCTCGTTCGTGAAGTGAATGCTGCAACTCCGCAGCTGGTTCCAGGTAATTCTGCAGTTGCACATCCGAAGTCTACGCTTTTGCTATGGCGGCAGATATTTTACTTCCAGAGGAAGAGGGTTCTAAGGCAGCTTCTGTACAGTTAAATACGTGTTCCATGTCTGGAAACGAACAATTTCGCTAAGGCAGCAGCTTGCTTCTTTATACAGAAAGAAAGTGTCAATGAGAGCAGCAGTAGTGGTCACTGTTCCCAGATTACGGACGTATTATTTGATCTGAGAATTTATCACTGCTCTAAGCATTTCCGTTTCTGTCTTTTAAACGGACAGTCAACTATTAAAGAAAGATCAGGCTGCGCAGGACAATCTATGATAAATATTGTTGTCCTTAACCTCGTAGAGCCGCTGAACAGGACCATCTGGTTTATAGCGCTTCGATCGAAATTTCGCAATGACGCCAATGTACGAGGTATTTATAACGGGAAGCCTGTGTGTCTGAGACATTTGAAAATCGATCGATCGCACTCAACCGATCTCCCCTAATCGGCCATCGGCATTTGCGTCGAACCAGCGGTTCGAACGCTATACCTGTTCCGAATTTTTCTCGCTCTGAATGTACAATCGGCACTTTCTTCCGTAGGTTTCTATACAATAGACAGTCGTTACAATGAAGTCGTATCGACACTCACATACCATCGTTATATCCGACATTCGTTATAAGCGTACATTTGTTACATGCTCATATCCGCGAGAAACTGTATATTCTCTGCGTTATATCAGGTAATTCGTTATATTGCTTTTATATGGAGATAAAACTGAGAAAGATTGCGCGGCGACTTTTTCCGGTGGCTTCTCGACACTAAAATCGCAATCATACGCGAAATTTGCCTAATCTTAAATCGGTGACAACTGAAGCGCTGTTATATATAACAACATGAAAAAATACTGGGCTTTTATAGATAATATCCTGGAACAAACTGTATACTGGAGTTCAGTGAGCAGTACGCAGGTTTCAAGAACCGGTTTCAAGTTGAGGCCAGGAAGCCGAGGCTGCATTCGAGTTCGGCACCAACCAGAGATTTCTCCACGGCACTGACTACCGAAACGCCGGGTGCTGCATTCACGCATTATACGTATCTGGCTGCTTCGTGTAGAATGATCGCAGATGAATTTCCGCGCGGCACTCTATCATATATCTATGTACAATGCGTGGAGAACCACGACACACGTGAGGTCAGAAGAAATAACACAAAGTGAACAGAAATGTCCTCGTCAAGTTTTCTTTTTCCTTCAGGTATTTCGGCAAAAATTAAATACTCTTTTACACGTCGACAGCATCACCCGACCGGTAGCTGTACACAATTTTCCTTCAACAACCATTCCTCGACGCAAAGCGACGTCTGGTCTTGTTCAGTCGAAACTTAAACGAGACTATTCAAACGGGAGCACAAAAAGGAAAAAGGAAATAAGCCGGGAGAATTTTCTGATGAATGTAACTGTTGTTTTTTCTCTATTGCAATCAGTTTACAGCACGATTAACCAAAAATAAAGCACTGTAGTTTGTAGCGAATGGCTCGAGAACATTATTTCTTTTCCGTGTTGTGCTGCGATTTGAATTTTTCTCACGTTCGGTTTTAAGTTGCTGCTGACTGCTATCGCTTTGGTCAAGCGAGCTCCCAACTTCACACAGGTGAACTTCCACAGACGTCGTCACAGCAGTCATGCTATTGGGCTATAAACGAAAAGCAAAGAATAAATGAAGACAGAAAATAACCGCCCTTCCTAATTCCGACCAGCACCGCACAAAACTGGTACTTCATGAACTAGTGCCCGTGACGTCACGTGGAATTCATCTGTAGTGCTGGTGGGTCAAAAGTCAAGAGCCAGCGAGATAGATGGCCATTAACTTGAGCCAGAAGTAGAACTATGCATTCTGGGATTGACTTTTGCCACTTATTGCATGCCGCTTTGCCGTGAGCGCTTGTAATAAATCTTACGCCGAGGCCACATCCCAACAACGCGGCGAGAATTATGAACCCATGGAGAAGTCAAAGATCTGTGCAAAAGGGGTGACGTCATACGGGAATAACAATGGCGAGATTCCCTCGGGATCTAGGGATTTCAGGAAGCAAGCGTACCCATGTCCTTTCTTGAGAAAGGACGTTTCGCAAGGACTCTTACGAAATTGAATTTAGACAGCCTGTAGAACGCTTCCGGCGGAATGCTTCGATCAGGAAGTTTGGCTCACTTACAGAGCATTACTCACTCATTACTCACTTGCAGAGCAGTTTTGTCGCTGACAAATAAAATAGTTACCGATGAAACATGGCTGCAATTAAGCATGCTGTTGCGGGTTCGATTCCCAGTCACGGTGACCGCATTATACGACGGGGCAGAATCGCAAGAACACTCGCGTACCTAGGTTCAGGTGCGCATCCAATAACTCAAGATAGTCAAAATCAATCCGGAGGCCCCCACTACGGCGTACCTCAAAGCCCTAAAGTTGCCTTGGGACGTCAAACCTCACAATTTTTAATGAAATACGGCAACCAAATAATGATGATTGAGCCGAGCGAATATGATGGTGGTGATGGTGAGTTGAATGTAAAGTCATGGACAAAGCCGGTTTACCGGCTTAACAAGCTCGCTTCGATGCATGTAGGATATGCAGCGGGCCAGACTCTTTCACGCTCAACTAACCGTATTGTGTGCAAAGGAGGCCGCTGTTTAAGATGCAAAAGGAGCAGTGGAGCTCGGCAGGAGGCGATGTGCCGATTCAGTCGACACCCTCTACCCGAAAGCGTTCTAGATTGCCGGATGCACACGGCAACCAAAGTCACTTTCTGTACGTCGCTCGCAGAGGACAATCAATAAATGTAGGCTTGCTTGGCTTAAGTTTATGTTACTAAAACGTTAAGCGTCAACTACATGAAGCGTCTTTTCAAGCGTCCATCCATCACAGTCACACACCGTCCGTCGGCATCTGCAGCAAGCCGATGGACATGCTCGTAGTCAAACGATGGTAATTGAAAAGAACGCTGCGAGATCGGCTGCAGAAGAGTCGGCTTTAAAATGGCGCAACGACGACGACAGAGGTAACGCGACACTGACGCCAGAAGAAGCGCTTCATGTGGTTAGGAGCGCCTATAAGGACAATGAGGCGACACCCCTGTTGCACAGTTCTTTCTGTTCAATGCATTATCCAGCCTTGCGCGTACATGTGAACGAACTTCGTTTGGGGAAATCAGAGGAAAACGGGCGTTTGTGCACCTAAAAAAAGGAAAACAGTCCACACGGCACACAAGGGCCATTCAACGGCCTTGGGACTGTTTGAGGCGTAACTGCAGTCCAAGTCCACTGAACCATTTTAAAAGCAAACACGAGCTTTCGCACACCACACCACAATCAAACATGAACGCGAATGCAATCACACGCCGTGCGCAGTCGCAGTCACGTGACACGCAGCCCACGCCCGCCTAGGCATTGCGGAAAGCACGCTACCGTTGTAAGGTAGTACATGTACCACCCTGGCCGTCACAATGTCAGACTTCTCAAGTATTAAGCAGTGATTTTTACGGGGCAACTTTAGCCGAATCAATTGGCTTACCAATGAGCTCAGCTAGACTCTGGGCTAGCGTTTATGTTATGCATGAAGGCATCTGGAGCCTACGGAGCATATATTATCAATAATCAAGCAGAGGAATCGTGTGGTCCGTGTCAGAGAATCGATGCTGTTGAGAAAATTACGAGCACCTACTGGTCGGTACGCGCGCGCTTAGACGCTGGGTGCAAGCCAGTTTTCCAAGTGCAGGCTTCTGTTTCACCCCTCGCCTGAAACAAGAAATCTGCTCTGCATTGCTTGATGTAGTGATCGATATCGACCTCTTAAATAAGCACGCCTAAATTCTGAGCTTTTCACCTGGTTTGCTTCAACGGGCACCTTTATTTAGACATCACGCTGACACTTTAAGCGTCTAACAACAGCTTGCGCGTCTACACTCCTTTATTTTATTCCATTACATTTATCTCTAAGGAAGTGAGTGCTGTATGAGGCGCACTTATGGGCCCCCTGAAGTCTGGCTTGTCGAATACCGGCTGCCGATGGCTGCCGTTCGCACACACCGCTACCCGCCATGACACACGAACAACTACGGGCGACTTGCGCCAGCACCGTGCGCGCGGTACAAGACCAGCAATAGCGCGCAGTTCTTTTCCACACGATGTCCTCACCCACCGCAGACGAGGGTGCCCACGCACCAGTTGGTGCAACGTTCCCACGCAACATACCGCGCATGCGCACGAACACACACACACAGCCACGCTCACGCACGCACAGCGAAAGCAGGAGAAAAAAAACAGTCCAGGAAAAAAACACGTCCATGGCGGCGAAGAGCGGCGCTAAGTGAGGATTTGTTGGTTCATGGAAGGGTCCGTCTGGTGGTACCACGTGTACTGCGGCATGTAGCTGGACATGGCGACGGCCTTGGCCGCCGCCGGCGACATCTCCCACGAGCCGAGCGGCGGCGACATGGCGGGAGGCGTCAGACTGGCACCGTGCGGCAGGTGATGCGGGTGATGCGGATGCGACGGGTGATGCTGCGACAGCGACGGCGGCTGCTGGTGCTGGGGATGGTGGTGGTGGTGACTCGTGGGCGGGCTCTGCGGACCGGGCGACGGCTCGCTGGGCGACTGCGGGGTGCCGGCCGAGTTGGGCGGGCCCAGCGACGGGGGCCCCGGGGTGCCGGGCGCCGGGTTCGGCGTGTGCGGGCCCTGGTTCTGAGGCTGAGGGGTTCCCACGCTGCCCGGGTTGGTGGGCGTGCCTCCGCCGCCACCACCGCCTCCGCCGCCTCCTCCGCCGCTGCCGCCTTGCTGCTGAGCCTTGAGCATCTTCTTGTACTTGGAGCGCCTGTTTTGGAACCAGATCTTGACCTGCAGCAGCGAAAACGAGAGAGGAAGGTGCTTCTGAGTCCAGAGAGCAAAAATAGAATAGGAAAAAAATGCGATAGAAAATCACACTTCAGTAACTCGTTCTGTTGTTCAAGCAATACAAAGGGTTTGCACGATCATCCCGACTGGAAGCGATAAATACTCGTCGAACGAGGGATCTGTTCGACCGCCATCGATCTATTCATGTTCTGTTGTAGCTGCTTCCTTACTTTGCACATCACCACAAACCATACTAAGACATCAACGCAATATTGCATTGACGTTTCTGTACCCGTTCACAGTACTGTTACAGTAATTTGTACAGTCATATTTGTAGAACTAGATGTGACTCCACAAAATGCAAATGTTAATTGTGAGAGTGGTTGGAGGTGAAGGCAAAATAATTTTAGAAATAGAAGCAGCAAGGCAGAACTGTTCATTCGGGGGCCTGAAATGTCCGGTGCTTTCACTCGACCAACAGGTACGCGTCTTCACCGGCAAGGCAACACATCTGTACAAATTGAAGATGACACTTCGACAAGTGGGCCGAATCAACTCAACCGACGTGCATGAGTGCATGGAACGCCACAAATCGTAGAGTACAGTCACCATCATCATCATAATCGTCATCGTCATCATCATCATCATCGTATTCATCACTGCCACCTTAATCTCTGTCCACTGCACGACGAAGGTGTCTGCCGGAGATCTGCGATTAGAACTGTCCCGCGTCAACTGACTTGCCCTTATGCCTAGAAATAATTTTATCACACAACATAATCTGATATACTCAACTCTGTTTCCTTTCTCTCGGAAAATTCGGTTAGTCGAATAGATCACCGGTTATCTGCTTTATGCTGTGCCTACCATAATTTCAGTGATTCGCTGCACATGGCCACCCCATTACGATTATTCACCCCGAGCGTTTTCTACCGTAGGTTGCGCTGTGGCAAGACTAGTTCAGAGGCTTTCCTCTTGAGTAGTAAGATTAGGATCGACACCTGCTGAACGACGCGTGCGAAATAAAAGTTTGCTCTGCTTGTTCTTTCATTTTCCTTCTCCGATTAACAGAGATAGAAGAAAACGCCCCGAAGTAAAAACGCTCATACTGTCCCGCAAAGAGAAAAACAAGGTGAACTCTACCAGTCAGTCGGCCATCAAACTTGTCCGTGACATGAGATAACAAACCAGCGATGCGTCACTGAAGTACCGAGTCAAACAGGCTCGCAAAATAAGAGCATTGTACTCATTTGTGCCAAGAACGCGCACAGCCTGCACACGAGAACCGAGCAAGAAGCTGCGGCTTCACTTCGATCTCCAACATGCCGCCGCCCTCAAGTGTACCGGCCGCGTCATTGCGAACCGCCAAAGTGCTCGTGCTTTATGCGCGGTGCACCGCACATACGTCACACGCACGCACATACGTCAATGGTACTGAGACAGAACGCGCGCGTCATTGTTTTGCGGCGCCTCGAAGAAGCACCACGCAGGTTCGGCACACACTTCTTCGAGGTCCAGGGGAGTAAAAAGGGGGTGCTACTGCCCCCAACCCCGCCTCAGCTGTGCCGAAGCCCCCGGAAACACTATTGTTAGAAAGGCCCGCGCTGGCGGCCGGGCAGGCTTGCCCGGCCGAAAAGACAGGCGCGCAATGTACACATACGCGTTGCCCGCTAGTCCTTTACTGCGGGCGCCGTAGAAGACACAGGCGCCGACCGACGCACGCCGCCGCACAGCCGTGCAAGAAGCCGCTGCCAGACGAAGAGCGCAGATCGCCGCCTGCCACGGTGAGGCAGCACAAAGAACCGCCTTCTGAGAGCGCAGGGAGGCGGGGGTCGCTCTTTTTTTTTTTTACCTCCCTCTGTCGGCGGCATGGCGCACCGAAACGTCGGTCCCGGCCCGCGAGTTGAACTGTCTCTCGGGGGCGGGAACGCCGCGTGGCGCTTCTTCCACCTTCGGTCTCGGCGGAGGCATCGGAGGCGGCAGCCGCGGGAGAGCCTTTCGGGAAATGCCCGTCATCTTCGGTCGAAAACTTGCACGCTTTTCTTTTTTTTTTCACATCTTGGCCAGGTATAGAGCTCTGCCTGAAATCCTTCTGGACACCCTCTTATTCGCCCTTGCTTCTAGACTCGTTGGTCTCCGAGCTCTTGCGAGTGTTCCTTCTTTTTCTGGCTTCACTGCAATACACCCCATCACCCCCACATTGGTTCTAAGCCGCCGTGCACCCGAAAGCCGCCTTCGATGTCTCGGACCCTGCACTTGCCGAGGCGGGTCCATTCACCACCGCCCTATCTGGAGTGCGGTAAGAAAGGGGGGAACAGGAAGACGCACAGAAGAAGACGTTGGGGCAGGCCTTACGCGAAAACAACGCTGCAGTCTCTGCAGGAATGCAAGACACCGTTATGGTCGCAACGGCGACGTGGAAGCGCAGAAGCACCAAGGAGCGAGCGTACGTCCAGCGATGATGAAAGGTTTGGCATGGAAGGTGACGGCACAATCGAAGACAGCGCTTGCGACGTCGTCGTAGGTGGAACAATGAGCGAAAGAAGACATCGCCGGTCCGCGAGCCATCACACACGTAGCGAATGTGGGCTCCCTGCGCTGTTAAACAATTTACGGCCTTAAAAGCGAGAAAGGGTGAAAATCGGTGACTTCACATCCTTACGACCAAAAATGGTACAAGGGTGTGCATTATAAACCAATTTGCACATTTTTTTTTTTTTGTTTTAAGGGTGAGTGAGCGAAACTTTATTGAGCTCTAGTAACTGTGTTCTTCTGTGGCTGGGGCGGATTCTTCAGGGGAGCCTTCCTCCTTGTGTCTTCCTCGGAGGTCTTCACACGCTGCTTCGTCCGCCCTCTATCGCAGTGGTCGGCTGCGAGTGTGATTGTGAGTGTAAGGCTGCGGAACATAAATTTCATTCGAGGAACATAAATTGACTTTGCAGCATTGGTGCTGCCGCATAGGGGGTTGCCACGTGTAATTCTGTTTTTTACACAAGCGCTTTCTTACAGTTGCATAGAAAAAAAAAAGAAGCCCCACTGAGCCACAGCATTGGATAATGGTATTGTGATTTCGTAGTGACAATAACGGCAGAGTTTTTCCATTGGAAAGTATTGCACGATATGGACGCCCCATCGCATCGCCTAGTTACACACAAGCGGAAGGAGTCTGGGATGCCACAATGCGAAAAAAAAAAGAATAAAAGGAAGCGTGCGAGCCACGGAGATCCTGCATCAAAAAGGTGCACGGACGTTTCCAATTATTTCGCCCGACGAGCGGCGACCACAAAAAACGAAAACTCTCGCCTCCCATCTTGTCTCAAGGGCCACACAACGACACGCCGCGTGTGTTGGGGTTGTTTCCGGAGCCGTTTGCCTTTCGCACGCAACATGGCGGCGCTACCACCTCGCTCTTCACCGCAAAGCAGGAAACGAGGGCGAACAATGGCGGCCCCGATACGGCGCCCTTCTGCACTCTTCGCGGCGGCGCCGCGAGATCCGTTGCCATCGAGCGGTGTGAATGACGGGGGAGGTCTCGGAGGCTGCAGGGCTGCACGCACGTTATACACACAACGCGCTCCGCGCTTCGTCAATCCATTCCGACCCGAAACGGGCACGGGTGCGAATGCGGCGGGTGATCGGGCCCGACCCCCCAGAGGGCACGTGATGGAGCACCTCGTGCCACCCGCGCGAGACACCGACAACCCGTCAGCGAGACCGAACGGCCTCGCGCATGCGCGCAGTATACGTATTGCAGTACGAGTTTGAGTCAGTTGTGTGAGCACGGACTGACCACCTGCGGGATGGAGCCTGAGAAAGAATTCGTGCGAGTCTGCCTGCAAGCGTCCGAAGGCACGGACACTCTTACCCGATTTGTCTTCCGTACAGCCGCGCTTGGAAGCTGACGCTCTGCGTGAACATTCAATTGGCGATGGTATTAAGAAGGTTTTTCTGTTCGCTGCTGTTTTGTATTACGTGAAGCTATACGTCGGCACGTAGTAGGGGCGTGCGAACAAGACGAGTTTGGCTCTAAACGGTCGTTATGAAAGCGGGAACCGTGCGGCTGACCGTCACTATAACATCAAACGCCATAAACACTGACGGCATACTGCATTAACACAGCATGAACATTGTCATACTGGATAGAAGTCATCGACACGAAAGCGTTCGTTCTCGCGCCCTATCGGACAGTTCGAAGAATTACACGGGCACGAAAAAAAAGAAAAAGGTTTGAAGCGTCCCCGATATTTCAAAAATCGCGGCTTTCGGTACATAGCTCTACGGCTGCTGCGATATTCAATCTTGCATGTGTAGTGTGCATGAATCGCACACTGAGAAAAACTGAAAGAAAGAAAGAAATATTTTAATGTTACGAAACACGTCTCTCCAGTTATACAAGCCTGACATGTGCAAGATCGAATACGTGAGATCACTTGCCAACTAAACGCGCGTAGAATTGGAAGATTCGCCAGCTGGTGTATTTCTGCTTTACGAGAGCATCGCTTTCATAACGTGACATATTTGTACTTTTCAGCACTTCATATAACGGCAGAACCATTTTCCCATGAACATATATACTCTCCTTCCAACCTTAAGGCCGGCAAGTTCAATGTTGCATAAACGAGGAACATTTTGACGATTCAGATAACCTATTCCAACAGGTACTGCAAAAGCAATGCTCGCGAGCTCTTCTCTATGCTTCGGACTCGACTTAAACAAAGTCGCAAAAAAACAAGAACAGTAAAAACATCACCTACAAGCCGTCTACTCCACCAGGCCCCCTCGCTCGCGCGCGCTGGCCCAATGACGTAGCAGGGCCGACGTTATAAACCAAAGGCACACCGCGAACGCTCCTATATATGGGCGTGTGTGTAGTAGCGCCATAAAATAAACGTAAATTAAGGAGAATATGAAACACAGCTACACACAACTACACTGCAGCGAAGACCGCCACTCTCCATCATACCGTTCCTTTGGTCGGGACAAAAGCAAAACTGGAGAACTGGGGTAAAATAAAAACATCCCTGGCGCCGAGTTTTCGTTGCCGGCTTTCTTTATTTACAATTTTCGTTTTTCATCTGATGCTTGACTCGTTAGTGCCTGCTTCGCAGGTAAAAGAAGGAAGAAAGGAAACCAGCCTTGAGGGGAGTGGTCGGTTGTGAACAGTAAAGAGGGAGGGGGGGGGGGGGTGTTATGGCGGAGATGGAAGAGCCCGACGGTCGCACCGGAAAGCGCGAGGAACAGCAGCCTGTCTGCAACCTGCCTACTTTGCAGCCCGGCGGGCCTTAGAACGGGATGTGCGTGTGCCGCAAGACACACACGGCCACGCCACCCGCCCGGGTTTGTTCCTCCCTTCCTCCCCCTTCACTAAAAAAAAAAAAATGGACAAGCAGAGGAGAACCGCGAACCTCGATGCCTCCTCCTCCTCCCACAGTCATGCTTCGTCTTTTCACCTGCCCAGAATCAGCGCTGGGGGCGTAGAAGAGAATGGTGGCGCTGCTGTAATCACCACTGCCATCCACCGCGAGTCTTCGCGCAGTATCTATCTATCTATCTATCACCCGCCGTGGTTGCTCAGTGGCTATGGTGTTGGGCTGCTGAGCACGAGGTCGCGGGATCGAATCCCGGCCACGGCGGCCGCATATCGATGGGGGCGAAATGCGAAAACACCCGTGTGCTTAGATTTAGGTGCACGTTAAAGAACCCCAGGTGGTCAAAATTTCCGGAGTCCTCCACTACGGCGTGCCTCATAATCAGAAAGTGGTTTTGGCACGTAAAACCCCAAATATTATTATCTATCTATCTATCTATCTATCTATCTATCTATCTATCTATCTATCTATCTATCTATCTATCTATCTATCTCATAGCATACATAAGCCGACACTCCTACCGCTTGAGTCGTCTCTCTCTCTCTCTCTCTCTCTCTCTCTCCGGCTTAGAGTGAAGAGGAAGTAGAGAATCCTCGCGTGCACGCCTTGACAGTTCGCTCTTCCTTCTTTTTTTTTTTTTTCCTACTCCGGAGCTTCTTTGCGAGAAAGCGTTTTGCATGTGAGTCAAGCACCCAGCCGGAAGCGAGAACATAATCGACTCGACGCCCTGTCAAGGTCTGAGGTTCTGGACAGTGAAATAAATATGCTGGGAGATCTGACATCCATTAACTGATTAATTGATTTATTGAACGGTTGACAGTGAAATACGCGTGTTGAGAAATCTGACACTGATCAATCGATCTATTGATTGATAGATTCAACACTCCGAAGCAAAACTTGGGTTACGAGTGGCGCCATACTGGAGGCCCCCGGACAAACCTTGACCACCCATTAGGTTCTCTAACGTGTACCAAAACCGAAGTAGAGGAGCAGTTCTTGCGTCCAGCCTCCACGGGAATGCAAATGGCGAGTCCGCGAATCGAACACACGACCTCGTTCGCACCTGGCCAGCAGAATACAGCTACATTGAGAAACTGCAGCCGGCGACGTCGTCGCACTGACTAAATACAGTTTTCTGAAAAAAAATAAGAGAAAGATACCAATAGGCAGACTCAAGGGGTCGACCGAGAAGGGCAACGATACGCCAGTGCAAGTGACCAACACAATCGAGACAGTAGAAACGCGGCGACTATACACCCGTAGTTCGGAAAACGAAACCGCAACAGAAATTCTCGTCGTATCCTATCGAACCACAAGGCCAACGCGGGAAAAAAAGAACCACGGCAGAGAGGCGACGACGGGCGAAAGGAGCAGGACGCAGCGGCCGGCGGTGCGGCTTGTCGACTGTC
Source organism: Dermacentor variabilis (assembly GCF_050947875.1). Classification (NCBI taxonomy): domain Eukaryota; kingdom Metazoa; phylum Arthropoda; class Arachnida; order Ixodida; family Ixodidae; genus Dermacentor; species Dermacentor variabilis. The sequence goes on along the minus strand of NC_134578.1, from coordinate 9,431,075 downwards.
GGCGGGCCTAATCGGAACAATGCCTCGACGGCTCCGGCGGCAATTTGTCGCTCTCTCGCGAGCCGCGCCAGTCGGTCGCCGCAACAACGCTTCGGTCACCTCGCGCGAGATATGTAGGACATCGGGACACGATCGTCCCCCCCCCCCCTTCCCTCTTTCTCTCCTGCACAGGCCAGCTCGCCTGCAGCTGCCGTTGTCGCAGAGGCCGAGGCCGCGGGAACGGACTAACGGGCATGCCACGTGGGGCTGGGCTGGAGAAAGTTAAAAAAAAATAAAATTTGAAAAGAAACCACCAAAGTATACGCACACCGTGGAGACAGCGAAACAACACGAAAAGGTGAAAAATAAATCGGCAACTGGAAGGAGAAAGCCTGCTGCATGACCACGAGTGGCTGAGGACGGTGACTCATACTCGAAGAACGAAGATTTTATTTTATGAATTGATTCCTCGTGCACTTGAGAGAACGCCGGGACTAGAGGCACGTAGTTTGACAGAGCACTGTGCCCGCTTAACAGTCCTGCATCGATGTCCATCACGTATACAATACGGGTGCCGCACGGCGCACTTGTGAACGCGATCAAGCCCTATCGATCCGGATCGAATTTCTCGGTCGCGATTGGCTCCTTTGCGCAAGCTGCGCGAGAGGACCAACTGCGGTCGAGAATTTCGATCCAGATCAGGTTTGATCGCGATCGAAAGTGGTCGTGTGACACCCGTATTAAACGCGTTGGTAATGAAACGGAGCTGAGAAATAGCGGAACTGCATACGCCCAATACCGAAACTGTGCTTCTTTCATCTTCTTCCTATAACTCTAGCTATCCAGCGTGTTCTCTCAGGAGGAATTGCCGTAAGTCTTGAGTACGCTTTCTTTTATTTAACACTGCGCTCGCTGCCCGCCTGTGAGAAATGTACTAATGCGCACATGCCGTTCGTGACCTGAATGCACCGGGAGCGCAGTGTCGAACAAAGAAAATGTGCGCTAGATTTATGACGAATATTGACGGAGGACGAGATAATATTTGGAGGCTTCAAATTCTTTCTAAGAGTGCATACAATGCGCATATGATAATCGAGCATGGCCTAACGGGGCGCGACAAAAAGGAAAGAAAAGGAAAGGAACTGAGGCACAATGACGTCTGTCGTTATGTCCACTTGTCCGTGCCGAGACCTTGCCTCCCGGTTTTTGCATAAGGAGGGTAACTTCCTTTTCAATTATAGCATCCGATAACACAAGTCGCCTTATGGATCAGCCACAAGCCCAGCTTTTGCTGAGCTACACCCATGAAGTCAGGATGATTATCTCGCATTGCACTACGCGATGCATGGCCTACTTCGCGGTGATCCGAAACTGCAGTCAAAGCGGGAAGGAAAGAAAAAGAAACACGAGCGAGATAACAAACAAAGAAAATCTATGCAGCCCCTAAAGGCGCCGAAAGTCCGCACGACGAACCCGAAAAAAAAAAGGAAGAAGAAAAAGAAAGAAAACCGGCGACAAGTGACGAGCGATCCGTGACTGGGGGCGGGTCCGGAACCGAACCCGCCGCCAGGAGCCAAGCCAAGCCAAACCTAGCCACGCCGCGTGCACACGGCTATTCTTCGCGCGTGCGGCCTCAAAGCAGCAGCAGCAGCAGCGGCAGGAAAGAGCCCTACTGCACACGACGACGACGACGCAAGGCACAGCACGCGTGGTTCTGCATTCAGACGCAGTTCATCCACTAATTACGGAATTCAATGAGACAGAGAGCTCATTGCTATGGCAGAACAGTCCGCATTCGGGCCTCCGCCGCTGCACATGCTCGCCGCTGGGCGGTCGTCGTGCGGACGGCGCTGCGGCAATTATTAGCCGCTGCGGGACGCGTGCACTAGCATTCGGCAGCACAGTTCATCACTTATGATAATTCCAGTCGGTGGTTCGTTCGCTTTGGCATTCGAGTCGCACCGCGGTCCATGACTCCGCTGCCGGCACATTGGGCCCTACACAGCGTGGATGGACGTTTTCCAGAAACGCCGTACGGTAGCGGTTTCACCGGCGCACGCTGTGGGTCTACTGCAGTTGCGGAGAGGTCAGGGTAGCGCATTTGCCTAACTCCCCTCTCTCTCCCACCTTTAATTCTCCCGGCGGAGACGCATACATCACGCGCGAACAAAAGGACAGCACTTCTTCGTGGTGTGTGTGCAAACTTCACTGTTCGGTCGACGTGACTTCCGCGAAGCAACCTCTTGCGCGTCTTGTCAACGCGATTTAAGCGATGGCCTTACGACGCGTACGAACCTGCACAGTACTAGCTGCAAGGACAAGCAGATAACGGGCATTCTGCGCACTTCCCCGCTTCGCCCATTGCCCCCGATTGTTTTATCCTCATAATAAAAATAATAATTATTATTTATTTATCCCTAAGCGCCCCGTGGTAAAAACATACGAGCGCGTCTTTTCGCGTTCACTCGCGTTTCTATCAGAGACCTCTGTTGTGTCAAACTTACTTCTGTGAGAGAAATGTCATGTCTCAGTTGAGCACTTCTAGCACGGTATCTTTTTTAACCACTGTGGGGTAGACCTCAAAACATATCTGTCAGTGAAATCAGCCGTTACGCAAATGAGCTGTCACATTTTACACATTGCCTATACAGAATTCTGTCGCAGACCGCTTCCCCTTGTTATAGACTTGTCCCTCCCTATCAGTACACGGTCTGTAGCCAAAGTCCTTATGTGTGTATTTCGTTTGGCGGTCCAAATATTTCTGAGTCGGTTGTTCGAGGAAACATTAATCGACGAAAAGTGTAAAGCGTAACTCTGCAGCAGGCCATGTACGAACAAGGTACAGTGCACAGAAGAAAAAGAAAAATAGCGAAGAAGACGTCTATACCATTTCGGTACAGATTGTCAAAGTAAAGTCTTCTAAGGCTGGCACAGGTCTATACACCGCCCATTGGACGCGGCAGTTGAGTTGTCCCGCACAGCTGGCTCCACCGGAAAAAGTACACACAGCTCGGGCGCCAACGGTGAAAAGGATACACAACCGGGCACAGACGCAGTAATCTGCGGCAGCACATCTACGAGGGGGCAGTTAGCGGAATGCGTCCGATGCGAGTATCGCGTGTGCGTACGCGGGGCGAACAATGCCAAGGCGATAGCACGGGCGCGTGCTGCCGGGGCCACTTTCTCATGGCTGCGGTCGCCGTGAGCCCGCTATGCAGATGAGGCGGCCCGAGGCATTCAACGTGGCCGGCAGGCAGACAGCGTGCGAAGGCCTCCCCGCGTACGTGCCCCGGGAACCAGCTGGCCTTACGCGCCGATGTCGTTGAAGAAGAAGGAACCGCCGGACCAAATTTGAGCGTGGATATTGAATGGAAACGCTAGACGGCAATATTGAGCTAAGTTGGATTGGTAAATTAGGCTCCTGGGATACTACAGAAGCGTCAGTCTTACCGTGAGCAGAGTTACAGTAAAGCAGAAGACGTGTAACGACGACGAACGGGTGGAGACACCACACCTTGAATCTCTCGTATTCTAGCTATTCGTGACGGCATAGATTTTCAAAAGTGTCCGTTCGGGACAAGTTAATAAGTTTCCCGAAAACAAGGATTGCGTTCTAAACAACATGGTAACATACCTTCGGAAGTCCGTGACGTAACTTTTACGTGCCGGCACTACGGTCCAGGCACGTAATTTGAAAAATAGAAGCTGTCCCCTTCGTTTTATCCGCTAATAAAAGAATATTTCACAAAAATTAACGAAGATTTGAGTTTCAAAGAAAAAAATACACCGCACCAGAGTAAACTGATCTAGTCTTGCTATTTTATACCCTTTTAGACTGTTGGCAAGGTCTATAAGCGTCATGTAACTTAATCCAGAGTAGTAAGACATGCTCAGTCTGACACATGCGTCAATACGTAACCAGGCTCATATGCTTCCTCGGAGAAGGTCTGTACAAAGAGCGAAGAGAACTGCAATGTCCCACCTTCAATCCGAGCGTATGCACAAGAAAATGTTGCAGCCTTTGGAAGTTATCTTGTTAATCAACAATAATCGTCATCTATCTCGCCTGTATTTCTATTAAAATGCTGCGCCTCAAGCATTTTTAGGTGGCGAACGGCGCGAGCGTATATCAGCGTGCAGACGCTTGAACGAAGGAAGTGCAACGAAGATTTATGACGATTATAAAAGAGATAAGCCCTTAAGGTTGTAAAAATTTGTTAGTGTGTAGTGAGAAGCGTAAAGTGACTGCTGCAATGCGTTCGTATAGAGGCGTATCTGCCTGACCCCGATGCTTGCTGTGACCTTCTATAATCCAGAGTTCTAGAAGTAACGAGTGCAAGCGACTTTGCGCATTCAAAGTGCAGAATCAGAGACACTGCGCATAATGCACATTCTGCTTGAGTTTTTTCTGCACCAAGAGACTGTGGCGTTCCGTAGAATTCGTTCCACAAACTTCAAAGCTCCCTATAGAACTTTGGCCCTTACTCTGCTGACGTCACAATAGTAACTTAAAGGGACACTAAAGTGAAAAATGATTTCTTCTGCATCAGTAAATTACCGTTCTACAACACCAAAAACACCACTCTTAGAGCGATAAGACGTTTGGCAAGCCACAAAAAGCGCAAGAACGAAATACGGGTGGCGACGCCTACTTAAGTTCCCGCACCTGGGGGCTGTGACGTCTTGGATTTTGATGGCATCTTCTAGGGCCTACTGATTATATATAGCGGTACAGATTGACTACATTGTGTTCTAAAGGAACCAAATATTAAACATGGCAAGTTTCGGGAACCTTTATTCAGGCAACGCGGCCTAAATGCGAAAACATACTTTGGAATCCCTGACGTCACGCTGACGTACCGGCGCTGGCGTTTCGGCGCGAAATTCAAATACTGATACTTGGACCTTAATTTTCTCATCGAATAATCAAACATTTTTTTTTGGAATGACTGCCCGCAGGGTTCTCAAACAATGCTTCATTAGTTTAAACTTATTTATTGTTTCGCTTTAGTGTCCCTTTAAGTCGTACGTACCTTTGCTTCGTGTTGTGCTCAATGTAACGCGGGTGAGTGATCTTGGATTGTAGCGCGAAGTGACACGGACACAGACTAGAAGCAGACAGGACGGGTGAATGCAAAGCAGCACTCGCGCCAAATTTCTAGGAAACAAGGAAATCTGCAGCCTGCCCGTAGTCGTGAGCAGAGTCAACCCGTTCCCCGAGCAGAAAAAATGAACAGCGCGGCGATGGAAAGGTTTTCCTAGATGCAACAAGGTAGTTGTTTTTTATTAAGTTGCGATCTTGGTTTCTGCTGTCGGCGCTGCACGAGACAGCTGTAACTAGAAGGAGAAAAAATGCACCGGTGCAAAACTACTCCGAGCTAGCGCAAACTGAAAGACTGAGGAACGCGCTGCGACCATGCGGCAGGTGCAACATTCGAACGTGTGGCCTCTCTGGGATGGACGAGACGTCGCCTAGCCGAGTCCGCTCAAATGCACGCAACTTGTACTTGAAAAAAAAAAAAGAAAAACGAAGCGCGGCCTATGACGACATGGTCTCTTCGGCCGAGGAAAAACTGCGGAAGAAGCAAGGGCCCTTTTTCTTTTTCTTTTCGCACCGCCAACGAAGAGAGGGGCAAAATAAAAAAACAAAAACGTGCAATTAAAAGCTGGTGCCGAGCACCCTGAGCGACGATGGAGGAAAATTTCAAATAAAATAAGGGGGGAAAAGGGGACAAGGAGACTACCGAGTGGTTCGTGGTCGTTCTTCTTCTTCTTGTTGTTCCTCTTCAGCACGCGCTGTTAAGAAGGAAGGTAGGACGGTGAAGAAACAGGGCCGAGGAAATGGATCACCGTGTCTTCGAATGCTGGGAAGAGTGAGGCACCGCCGGCACGGCCGACCGTGCATACGAGGGCTGCGACTATAGCTCTCGCAAGAGCGGCAAGGCTGCGGCGACCAGAAAAGACTGGGTGGCTCCGCGGGCATCCATCAACCACGGGTCGGTCGAGGTGTACGAGGCGTCCCTCGGGCGAACAGCGTATGGACTCGTGCGAGATGGAAATCGCGCCGCGTGCAGCGACGCGTCTCTTTCTTTTTTTCTTTTTTTGCGAGAGGGGTGCTCGGTTCTACAGCGAGCTCGTGGCTGCTACACAGTGTTATCTCAGAACGCAAAGCCGGAAGAGTTGCACACCAATCGGGACCGCAGGTCCAGTCTCTAATGGTATACATTCCCGCCGGACAGAGTTCTTGCGGAGGTACGAAACCCGCTGCTGCCGCCGCACGTCGCTGCAGCCGAGTGTCATGTGAAAATCGGGGATATCACGAAAAGACGCCGCCCTGCGCGATGCAAGCTTTATACAGTATAGTTCTCGCGTGGATTCAGTCAGTCCGCACGAGAACTGCTGTATAAAGATTACGTGCAGCCCGTCCTTGACTGTGCCAGTGTGGCGTGGAACCCTCCCTCCCACGACATGTGACACCGATAATTTCGAGAAGGCACAGAATTTGGGCGCACGATACGGCACGCTTCAATATGTAGATACGGCGTCGATCTCGGTGCTATACAGAGGCCAAGGAAAGCTTAAAGTGGGACGCATTAAAAGAGCGGCGGAGACGGTTACGCCTAAATCTATTTCATTTCATATATACCGCGGTACGATCGGTATACCAAGGAATACAGGGTGATCATTTTTAAGTTTTATGGTACTTTTAAAAAATGGTCTCTGGCGGTTAGCATAATTCTTGGCCTTGAGCTTGATTATTCGAAGAGGCGGACATTACTAGCACGAGAAATACATATCATTGCAAACGCCTTATTCTTCACTCTGAGCAGTAAGATTTTATTATAGAAGTGTCAAATGACGGACATGAACCAATAACCTTATATATAGAGCCCTTGCGCAGAAGCGTTGTCAGAATCTCACAAACAAATAAACAGACGTAACACAGCGAGTCCTAATCTGCGCGGTGGCTCTGTGGCAATGACGTTTCTCTGTCGCAGGCAAGAGGTCACCGGTACGATTCCATCCACGGCGACCGATAATTAATAAACGGGGACGCTAAAAACGCAGGCATACCTAGCTTCCGGCGCACGATAAACAAACACATTATTAATCCTGAGACCCTGACTACGGCGTTTCTAATCACCCCTTTCTGCTTTAGAAAGTAGCCCCCCTCCCCCGCGCGTCTAGAATGTCGAGGCACACTTTGTCGGTCAGAAAAAAAAAAAAAAGAACTAAGTGCACGTTTCTCTTTATTTTTGTTTCTCCATTGGTTCCGCATTGTATCCGCAAAATCTCTCACCAGACGGCCGGACCACGAACGGAAGGGATGCAAGCCTCCTTCTCCCGTTACGTCACACGCGGTGCATGCGTGCTGCGCTATGCAGGGGCTGACGTGCCCGGCCACCGCGGAGGAACATGTCCATCAGCCACGGCGGCCGCTCCGAAGCTTCTCTCTTTTCCTTTCGCTCGAGAGAGGGTGGAGGAGGAGGAGGGGGGATAAGGCCTATGGCCTCCTTTTCACTGGACCGAGACGTGCCTCTCCTAAGATACTGGCATGCCCGATATCGCGAGACGTCGCCGAAGCATCGGCGCCCGACAGCAGCCTGCGCAGGCTGCGAGCCGAGCGGCCGCGCGCGATGCCTCGAACAATGGCGCTTTCCTCGCCGCAGCCTCGGCTGTCATGGGCATCCGGAAAAGAAAATAGTTCCTGCGGCCCCGCTCCGCTGCCCGGTCGGTTGCCTCGAACGCCTACGTTCTCTTGCTTCTTCGCGACCAGCCGCGTTTTTTGATTCCATTATTTTGTTTCCCGTTTCATTATTCGGGAGGCGAAAGTGGCAGCTGACCTGATCGAGGAATGCTGCTGCTGCTGCTGCTTGCCGCGGCTGTAGCAGAAAAAGCCGCGAATCGAGTCGAGGCGCAGGGGGGAGGCTGACTATGCGGAAGAGGCTGGAAGCCGGCTATGCGAAGAGCACGGCGAAGCGTAAACCAGCCGTTGCCGTCTAGCGTCGTACACTCGAAGACGAGCGATAAAGCGAATCGTGTTGGACAAGTCTGTCAAAACCAGAGTTAGTGTTGAATTGGAGAGGAATCGACGTCGCTGCAACCGTACGAGTCAGCAGCCATCGGGCACGTTTGTATTACGAGCGCAATGGTGGTGGCAGTCAGCTTCGTGACGGTCAAGGGAGTTGGAGGTTCTTCAAGTATACAATGGGAAAGATTAACGCGGGATGGGTTAGAACAGCGTAATGAAACATGGGAAGACAAAGCCAACAAAATTCCGATGCTAAGACGTAAGGCAATCGCGTGGAAGCCTCCCAGTGAGAGACCCGATACCTCGAAAGACAAAACTACACGGCAGGCTCAATCAACCACATGGTGCGGAAAAGCTAACCAACTGGAGACAACAGATGACAAAGATATTGATTTAGAAAATTACTGCGCCTGTATAACAGCTTACCTTTACGAGATAAATGTGGGTACCTCAAAAAAAAAAAAATCGCGGTTCCTATAACATAAGAGAATTATCTCTGATTTATCCCTCTGGTTTTTCTTTTTTCGGTTTTTATTTTTTCATACTGCATGACCGACCCAAAAGAACGCGGAATCACGCATGATGTCCAGCGGTGTGATCCGTGCATGGTGTAAAGAAATTTGAGGTGTGAGAGGGGCGCCAAGCGGATTCTCTCATTCTTCTATGGAAATGTTCGCGAGAACCCGTATCTGACCGCGAATATTGGTTCGGGTACAGCGTCAGGAATGCAGTCCTCGTGTTTAAATAGACAGCGTTCGTACTCAATTGGAATAATCTTATCAGGCGATCAAAAACCGCGTACAGGAACACCCTACAAGAAGTTCTAAATGCGCAACCGTCAACCACGTTTAGAGTTGCTGCAAGCCAAGGATCCCTGATTAATTTTGTCATAGATTTTCCGTCAATCAGTGTTTCATATTGCAGCTTGCGTCCTTGATGGTTCAAATGTAATTTGGTCATTCTGTGCTGACATGAATAGTGCCTCCATGTCACCCCTGTATTACGTATGTTTGTAATTGTTTACTAGGCCCCAGATGTCCTCGAGCTACATTTTTGTAGCTTTCTTTTGTCTGGAGTCTATTCTTTAACTGACGGGAACGAATGAAAATGATTCAATTATTCATAAAAAGCTCTTGCCGGCACGCTCGCGAAGGTCACTGACCCTTGCGATGCCCGGGACACTCGATAGAGAGACAGGCACGACGAAATGCACGGTTGTCTCTGCAGATGAGAAAGACCGTGCGCCTTGGCTACAAGACCGGCGCGACTATCTAGATTTGCTTCGCGAGAGAAAATTATAATGAATGCGGCAATGAACCAACGTTATATTACCCATATTAAAAACAAATAAGGCCAGCGATCGGTCCATTGCCCAAAAACCCATTCTCGCAAAAGCCTTTATGAACACTGAACTCATCGCTCATGTCTCCAGGCCGCCCACAGACAACACCCCAACGAGCAAAACTCGATAAAGCATGTCGCGCACGTCACCGCTCCTTCCATCGCATTGTCGCCTCCGCTACAGTTCTCCGTGTCTTTCATTCTCGTTTTCTCTCTCTCTCTCTCTCTCTCTCTCTCTTTCTTTTTTTTTTTACATACAGAGAGGTGAACGAAAAGCTTGCAGAAACGCACGCAAATTCCCCGCGGCCTCGGGGAGACGGCCCAACAGTGGAAGAGCGGAAAAGAAGGGGAAAAAAACCCTTCCCACCGCTGGAGGAACAGCAAACAACCAAACAAACAAGGCAAAAAACTAGCTGTTTGTTGCCTTGTTTGTGTGGCGAGGTCTTCACTGGGGCCATACCCGCCCTCGTCGACGGACGGATCGTCCCACAAGAGACAGAAGACGGGCGAACGAACCGTGCATACCAGCGTTGCGTATCTGCGAAGCGATCTCCCGATCACTGTTAAGTCCTTCCTTCCACATTTCCAAAACGTCTTCTTCCCCCACCGCTCGTTTCCAAACCGCAACTTGACCTACGACCCCAAAGGCTCGCGTTCAGAAGGGGTGAGGACACAGCTGCCGAAGCGACACCGACAGGGGTGCGTCACCGCTGCGAGACGGGTCATCAGAGTGGTGTTGGGCGGGTACGACGCAGAAAAGCCCACGCTCAGACGATCCTTTCAAACCAGAATACGAGTTTGTCTACGAATTTCTCTTCAGGGACGGGGTGGTGGCACGAGCGCAGAGCAAGCTCGCAGTACTCGCGCCCCTACGCGGGACTGCAATATGTAGAAGAAAGTAAAAGAGAAAATGTCCAGTGAGCCCTACGCGCAGGAGATTTCGCCCCCCCCCCCCACCTCAACTCCCTGTACCTGTTCGCAGGTTGTGTGTGTCTTCGGAGAGGAGCTGTCAGTAGCGCCTGCTTCCGCGTGGCGGTGGACAATGAAGAGATTAGCAGGCGTCCACGGAGCGGGGAAGACGGTGTCTGTGTATGCAAGATCCCGGGTAGCGGCAAGGACGTTTCCGTTCTCGGAAAACAGGGGAATGCGAGGCACACGCAGTTGAGAACAAACATGCACGCGAAGCAGAGGACCTTGCTGCAAAGCGCCAACAAAAGCACGGCACCGAAGGCCGAACTTCGCAGGAGTAGTGTCTTTTCTCGCGAGACACACAGCGGACGCGGTCACCGAAGGATTGCGCACGCGAACGCACATTTTCCCACTGTGTGCCTCGCTCACGTTCCCCGTCCACCATTTATGTGGCGGCTGCCAATTCTCTGGCATGCCTCCGCAAGGTTCACCCCTGCATCGATGCAGTTTCAGCTCCAGTTCATGAACTAGTCGATATCCTCACTCCAGCTCTCCCCTGCATTGCCAAAGGTACGATCTGTCCATCCACAGGCCAAGCCGGACGCTCATTACGGCCAGTTTCCTCGACTCCAGGCGAGCTACGATTCGTGTACCGCCTGGCGCGAGGGTGCCTGCCGTCATCTGTAGTGTGTGCCCTTTTTGTGGCGGTCGTGAGGATTCGGTTCATATCTTTATGCAGTCTTTGCTTCTCGCAGCTGTTCGCCAACGGACTGCTAGTCTTTTTTAGTCTCCCAGGTGTTCCATATCAGACTGTTCGGTTCTTGCACCCGTTGCCTAAGCAGGCGATAAACCCAGTTCGTGCTTCTTCTTGTCGAGTGCTCATACAGTTTGCAGTTTGGTTAGCACGCTGTGATGCGGTTTTCGGGGGCGGGGTGGGGGAGCGGGGAGAGGGGCGCCTGGCCTTCACTAAGTGCTTGCGAAAGCACGGAAGGGGGTCTAGTTCCATCTTATCTGGGAGCGGCATCACTTGGGAGACAAGAAGTTTCTCCAAATGTGGGCTCGTCCTGCGGTGATTTTTGATGAGTCAGGTGGAAAGCTATCCATTAAGTTATGATGCATGCTCCTAAGGTCGATCGACTTGGCCATGTGTGCCGGTCAATCCACGGGGTTTTGTTTGACTCAGTGGAACCCAGAGCCGGAACTCGCCGTGGCGCACCCCCGTGTGGTCGCGCTGCGTCGCGGTTGGCTTTGGTTGTCTCCACGGTTGTATGCCTTGACCTCTTTTGTGTTAAGGCAATCCGGGGGTCTGTCAGACTCATGTCCTGCACGACCGACGTGGTCGTTTATGTGTTGAGTGCAGTATCTCAGTTGCACTGCACCACAGCAGCCCCCTTGTCCGGGAAGGACCGTTGACCCGAACCAAAGCTCCCCGTCCAGTCAACTCGGGTAGAGGGGCAGTGCCGGGGTCAATGTGTCGAATGATCTTGGGTTGATGAGCACATGTAAGGTCTGGAACGCGGCACCTGCGGCTGCCAAGTGCTCTTCTAATCTGAAAACGACACCGAAGGACTGCGCACGCGAACGCAACCAAGGTGACGAAAGCCCTCTTTCGGCCCATGCCCAATGACGCGCTGGCGTTGATGCCCAGGAAGTGCGTTCGCAACTCGACATTCCTCCAGGACACTATAGATGGATAGAAAAGACCCGTAGACATTTGCAAATTCGCATTAGGATTGAGTAATTAGCAAGCACGACACACCAGGCGCATCCCCTTCCCCTTGGAAACAATTTCTGCGTATCAGGATGCGTGGCTTAAAACTACGTGTGACAACACCCGCCTGCCTAGCCACCCCCGCCCACCACCCCCGTTTCCTTTCCCGAAAAAAAAAAAAAAAAAGATATGGCTGGCTACGCCGCTAACAGGTGACGCCATGCATCCCGGATTTTAGCCTCATCGAAGGATCTAGTGTCCTGTTGGCACAGCGAGCTCGGAAGAGACTCGAGCATCTCTCGTTACGCATGCGTTGCATTGGGACTGCCAACCGCGTTAATCAATCATTATTATAACGTTAGGCGTATACGCGCATTGCGCAAGAACGAGTGCGCGCGGCAGCATTCGTGCGGGCGAGGTCAGTCAGGAGATCCGTTCACGGCCGAGCCAGTCGCGTGTGTCCGCACGTCTATAGCGCACACAATGCCCATGCGAGACACAGAGACACAGCGTCGCAAAAGCCGCCGGTCTGCCCGCTTTGGGTTTCGTAGCGGCAACCGATCACGCGAGCGCGCGCACTTGTTTGTCCGCGCACGCGCGTGCGTTTATATAACGGTTTCTCGCGGAACACATGCACGTGACCAAATGCGCCGCGTTTCATGAGAAAACGGTGCAGAAGTTGAAAAAGCTGTAGCCTCAGTGTTGCCGGCTGACGAGTGGCGAAGTCACTGACAATCCGCTTCCTTGGGGAAGTTGGCAGTTGTCACTGCTGATCGTGTGCTAACGTATGGGGCAGACATTTGGAGGTTGACAAAGAAGCTCGAGAACAAGTTAAAGACCGCGCAAAGAGCGATGGAACGAAGAATGTCAGGCGTAACGTTAAGAGACAGGAAGAGAGCGGTGTGGATCAGAGAGCAAACAGGGATAGCAGATACTCTAATTGACATTAAGAGAAAGAAATGGAGCTGGGAAGGCCATGTAATGCGTAGGATGTATAAGCGCTGGACCATTCGAGTTACAGAGTGAGCACCAAGAGAAGGGAAACGCAGTCGAGGACGGCAGAGGACTAGGTGGGGTGATGAAATGAATAAATTGGCAGGCGCTAGTTGGAATCGGTTGGCGAAGGAGAGGGGTAATTGGAGATCGCATGGAGAGGTCTTCGTCCTGCAGTGGACATAAATAGGCTGATGATGATGACGCTAATTGCTGATATTGAAAACGACAACAAAGAATTGTTTGTTTTGTAACATCTCTAAGGTTACGGAGGTGTGAGATCAAGCACAGCAGCAATGGGGATGCACAATAATCACGACAAAGGATAATCGCAACATTTCCAGTCCGTGGAGCATCTAATGATTCCTTGGAGCAATTCGTGTTACGACGATTTGCGTGAAAGCAAGTAGGGATTTAACTACATTGTGTCGCTCATGCAAATATCCCCATCAGTACCCATCGAGTTCTGCCCATTGAAAACTTAGTTTCGCCATACTCTTGCATCTTCACAATCATGATAACTGTGCATCCAGAAAATGGATTAAGAATTTTCAAGCTGAACTTTGATTCGGGCAGTTCGGTTCACAGCAAGGAACCGAATAAATTTCTCACTCACTAGAGAACTGTCAATTCTTTGGTAAGTTTTTCGAGTTCACACAATGTGGACATCATGTGAGAACTCTGTGCAGCAGCGTCAGATACATGAAAGCATTGGCGACTTCCCGCCTAGCATATACTTGTAAAGAACCTATCCAGCCACTGAAAAACGTGCTTGACGGGAAACGTCAGGAAAAACTTTGAAAGTGAGCACGCTATACGTATACATTACGACTGACTGACACGTGGAGCAAACATCCAGCCCTCTACATTCCAATTATAGCTTTGCTAAAACTCTTGACGCGTACTGTTCAAACATGCAGCGCAAGTCGCATCAGAAGTATTTCAATATCTGCGCGACAATTTTATTTGTAGATATTTTCACTGCACCCCAAGGGTGTCTTTGTGCATTATCATGTATAGCAAAGGCGGTTTCATAGTCAACGCCGTCACCGCACAAGGCCGCGCTCAAATTATACCAAAACTTAAAACAAATAACGGCATATAATTCTTTTATCTTTTTCTTTTTGCTATATTTCTCCACTTGATATAACACTGCTGACGCATCACTAGCTTTAAAATAACGTTAAAAGTACTTTTATGTCATGAAACTAAAATTTGTTTCGGCAATTTGTTTGTATTTCGCGCTTTGCGTAATATGGAATGCACTTGCTGCGCTTTAGTACTATAATTTAATATTAGTGAAGTTATAAGAGGTGTGTGTCTGCTTGTGCGTACGCGTGTGTATATGTGTCTATGTATACTAGTGTATATCACTTTACCGTTGTGTAACTTTAACTCGATTTCATTTCATTTTTCTGTATTATTTTTTCACCTGTTCGTTCATTGCCGCACACTATGCGTACTTATTTTCCATACGCTATTGACAGGAGGTCCCGGCATTCACCTGGACTATATGGGGCCTCCTCCTTCTGCATCGAACTTCTGTTACATGCATTAGCGTTCGAATAAAAAAACGGCTCTTCATCGTTTCGCTCGTTTCTTTTCCCAACGGGGACGACGGGCGGTATGCGCAGGCCTCGGCAACAGTGCACGGAATTACGGCGATTATCGGCGAGCGCACACAGCAGCAGCAGCGGCCCGCCGGGTGTGTGCCGCCTCTCCACTTTCACAACAACCGGCCCGGCGAGTTTGCTGCCGCTTCAATCCTTTGTTTGAATTTCCGCCCGCCCGATGTGTACGCGGTCCGGCAGCACGTTTGTTTGTGCACGCACTTTTTCTTCACGCGCACCTCTCGCTCGAGGCCTTCCTGTCTGTCCTGCGCTTCAGTGCTCGCAGGGAAAATAATGCATGCACGCGAGATAAAGTTGGCCTTCTCCGTGAAGCTGGCGGAATTTTCTTTCTTTTTTTTCCCGAAAGCCTTGTGACGGCTCGAAGGATATCCGCGCGCGTAACGCAGTACAAAGTACTGAGACTCTTGGGGACCTTGTTCACGACGCGGTATACCGCGAACGCGTCACTACGTAGCGCAACACTGGAGGCGAACTTGTTTTGAATTTGATTAGCGCAGATTGCGCCGAGAAGACGCGACACGGTATAAGAGAGAAGAGACACGAGTACATACAAATAAGTTCAATGGAAGACGAATTGTTGTTGTTCTCTTGCACCCGCCAAGTGCATCAGAAGGCCAACTTCCGGAGGTAAGGAATAGTATAGGTCGTTATATTCTCTCGGGCCACGCGCGTGTCTGTGACCCAACCGGTATAGCATTGGGCTCTTTGTGCTGGGCACCCTCGTTCGGACCTCAACATCTAATCCCACCATTTCGTGCTTATTCAGCGATCGAGCTCGGGGTTAAACACGTTCTGACGTCAGCGTGACGCATAAACCCGGCGGACCCAATAGGCGAACGCGCCACACACTCTCGACGAGAAAGCCAACCGCACCGAAATTGAGTCGAGCCCCGGGGACGTATGAAAATGTAATCTTCGCTTTAAGAAATCAAGCCGATACTTCGCTTCCAGCGACAGCACCGCTTAGGCGTGCTAATTAATCACGTGACAAGCGATACTCCAGACGCAAGAGAGAAAGGCCTAAACTAGAGGGAACGTCAAGGTTACCTAACCTAACCTACACGAGGGGCACAAAAGCGCACGCATGGATGCTCGCAACTTCCAACCATTCTCCTCCGAAGGATGGTGACAACACCGACACCTGCTTCCACGCGGGGCGTCGGCTTTCTCTCGCCGACAGATTGCCATCGTTTTCTCCTGTGGGGGGGATTAATGAGGCTGTATAGCGCAGAGGCTTTCCGCGCTATCGAAAATTGAGCGCTTCGGTAAGGGATGAAGAGGTTCGCGAAAGCGACGCCTTCGCTCTGCCGAGCTCGCGACGACTACGACGACGCTCGCCCAGAATCGTGACGGGAGAGCGGACGTGGGGGAGAGGGGGGGGGGCACCCAGCACGGGGTACCCGATAGGCATCTCTAATTACGCTGAGGGAGGGGGGGAGGGACTCGATTGATAGCGCGGCGGAAATTGATCCGGCGAGCGAGTAATGCGGAGAGGCGTCTTCTGGGATGTTTTCTTTTCTTTCACGTCTTTTTTGTTCTCAATTGGCGGACTTGCGATCGATCTGTGCAGCTGCTGGGCGCGAATCGGTCGGCCGAGGCGACAGATCCGACGTCGTCGAGAGCTTAACTATTGGGGATGTGCGAACGTTTGAAACGTCGTAATAACGAATGGAATACTGCCCCATTCGTTTCGACAATCGAATCGAATAGTCGCCATTCGAAAACCCGAATATCCTTCGAGCAGCTTTCGAGTATTTCACGTCGCCCACCGTGTGTGATCAAATATTAAGTTTAAGAAAGGAAGTGCAAACTTGGGCCGCAGGGCAAAATTTAAAAGCTTTGCCACGATACCGAACGACCCCCAACAAGCGCAACGGTGCATGCAGGATTGTCACCGCATGCCATGGAGGCCGAGTGTTCTTGCAGTCCAGCTTGAATGTCGCCTTTTACGACTACGCAGCGCTGCCGCAGCACTTGCGAACCGATTAGCGGAAAACAACGGTATTACGTCAGGGACACCTCTTGCTGGACACGCGGGTGCACTGCGCCAATTAATTTTTACGCTTCGGCGGAGAGGACGGTGTGAGGGCCTTTCGCACCGATATTATTGCTCTTATGTTGGCTGGTATCGGGCAGGTACTTACTAGTAGTCCGGGGAAACTGTCCACCCAGCGATACGCACGAGGGTGCTGCAGCATTTGGCCAACAAATTCTGCGGCCGCGGAAACCTTTTGAAGGCTCGTTACTACAGAGGCTGAGGCAGGGCGTAGCGCAAAAAAAAAAAAAAAAAAAGAAGTTTTACATTTAACGAGCTTGGCAGGCGCTCGCCAACACCCCGCTTCAAGCGGGACGCTCATAAAATCCATCCATCTATCGGGAACACACACAGAGAAAGTTGCCGAGCCAAGCCTCGGCGCTGACGTGCGAACGAACTGCCGGCGTCGTCGCCCAGCGAAGCCAGCGAGCGACGCACTTCGCGTGTATCGCCGAAGCTGCCGTCGCAGCCATTGCTTTCTGGGTCAGCGCTCGCAGGAGGCGACAACCTTGAGCGCGGGAAAAAGAAAAATAATACCGGACACACTGTTTGCCGCGGGCAAGCGGCCCAGCGCTGGACAGCGTCTACTTCCCAGGCCGCCCGGTGGGCCCCCGTACGCGCGCGCACAGACACAAGCCCGCGCACCGCTTCACCCCCCCCCCCTCCTCCCCCTACCAACACACACACACACACTGCACCCCCTGAGGGCCTGCTAGAGCCAGAAAAATTTCCATTTCGCCGTGAGCCAGACTCGCTGCATACGCGAACGGGCGTGAGTGCGCCCAGTGTAGAAAGAAAGAAAGGGTAAAGAAAGGAAAAAGAAAGAAAGCTTCTGACGTTTGCTATCGTGCAAAACGCTGCGAGGACTTGTCGGATGGCGGCTGACACCGCACTGCAGCTCGTCGCATGTCCCCGAGCTATGTTGCGGTGCACGAGGCATTTTGTCGAAAGCGCAACACGCTGCACTTTTTGCAGCTACGCGTGTATGCATTGTGCGGTGGACTGCGGGTTAACTTTCTGTCGCACCGCGGTCGCTCGACACTCCCCGTACATGAAAACATTGTTAATCTGAAGTGCTGTGGCACAAAAATGAATAAATAGAAGAAAGAAGGAAAAAGGAATGCAAAACGAGCGTCTGTCGCTCCGTCAGTCTCCCTTTTATTTATTTATTTATTTATTTATTTATTTATTTGCGTCACAGTACGTCCGATTAGCTATGCACCGACTGGGCCCAGCACCGCACACTGAAAACATTGCTGTCGTTGTTGCTGTTGTGGCGGAGGTGGTGGCGTACGTATATACTTGTGCTCTGTACATCTGCCTTCGTTCGCATTCGAATGAAGAGCATGTTATCGACAGGCAAATGGGAATTCAGTCCGCGCGAGATTTAGAAATGTCGCGCATGCAACAAAACAAGAGCCGACAAGAACAACGCGTCGAGTCTTGCCGTGTAAACGGAAACCTCTTATCGCGAAGCTGGCAGGCTCCGCGCGGTGTGTCGGAACGGCAAGCGAAAGCTGCAACGATCGACTTATCAGCTCATGAATGAGAAACCGCGGAGTCGTGGTTGCGCCGCCTGTCACCGAGTCTCCACGACCGTCGCTAATTGCCGCTTGGTGTGAAATGTAGGCTTTCAGGTGTTGCTCACAGATGGGGAGCTTGTAAACACGCGACGAAGCTAGCACGCGGATGGTAATTTCTGTCATTCTTTAAAGGCGGATCAACTTTCCTTCCACATCAGTGCAACCTTTCCGAGGCGTTGTCCCTTGACACTGTTCAGTAGTTGTTGAGGGCGGGGATGCGAATACGCTGCTGGAGAAGGTGTCGCCGTAGCGTCGGTCCTTTGGTGCAGCGAGCGGACTAAGCGCGATTGCAGCGGTACATGCTGCAAAACGTCGCAAGATTGGAGTCATTGGTTAGAGTCAGTTTTTGTTTGTTTGGCGGCATGTGTATTTATTTAGCTTCACTTTCCCCTTTTCCCGCTGATATTACTGTAGAGATGTTAACAGGTATCTTTCGAACTGCTGAGTAACCGTCCTAACGCAAGCAAATAGAAAAAGTTTCCTGTGGCGTTTAACATTATTCCTTGACGCTTACAGCAGTACGAAATTAGCACAACTACGCGGTCCTGTATTTGATTAGGCAGTGAATCTATCCTTTTGTTTTTGTCTTTGGGCATGGGCGTGATAAAGAAGACAAAAGAAAGAAAGAAAGAAAGAAAGAAAGAAAGAAAGAAAGAAAGAAAGAAAGGGAGGGGGTCGACACATCCGCAACCGAGTTCCTTGGACAGTTTAAATCTGGTGCGACCGATGCGACTGGAGAAACCGACCCTAACCGTTCTTTCAGCTCGTATGGGCACCACTAACTCACTGGCGTATCAGCAGAACCGCAACCTAAAGCGAAAGCAGAACAAGCCTGCAAATCATACCGCCGCGAAAGCATGGTCTTTGTTAGGTTGGTCCGAGGTATATCAGCCACATATGGAACGAGTGAAAGATAAAGCGGGAGCATTAATCCCAACACGCATCGTCCGACTAGTTTGCGTGATTTCGCAGTCATATCTCTCTCTCTCTCTCTCTCTCTCTCTTTCCGGTTTACAAGTTTCTCTTGACCATGCGCGAAATTATCACTAGCGACAACAACAACAAATAAAAAAGGCTTCACAAAACAAACAGCAGTGACATTCGAACGGAGATACATTCAATCTTACCCGGAAGTAGGGAGTGTGTGCAAATAAGGAAGAAGACGAATGAGCGCGAATCGAAGCCACGACAAGCCAAGCGATGCCACGTCAAGCGACTCACGAGGAATCTACTGCTCAGCGAAGAAGGAGTCGGTATACAGCAACTCCTTTTGCTGTTACGTTTCATCTTTCATTGCCGAGCGATTCAGAGTAAAACGCTGTCGCGAAACTATGCGTGCGTACGACGCGCGAACATGGCATCTGCCATCGGCATTAGCCACGTAACTTTTTCTGTTTCCTTCTTGCCTTGTTTGTTTCTTTGGGGGTTTTTAGGGAGTGACGCAACACACCTCTGAAGCGCAAACAGCCGCAAGGGGGCTCCCGAGCTGCGGCATCTTATATTTTTGACGTGTTTTTAGCAGTCGTGTTGAGCGCTAGACGCGAGGAAGAAGGGGGGGGGGGTTGCGCGCGAACGCCGCGGGCCGTTTTTAATTGCTCTCACGTGACGTCACGGCCAGGCCGGACGGCGAGCCAAGAGCCTCGGGGCGGCTTCTTTATCATTCTCATTAATATCTTTCTCCTTTTTTTAGCTTTCTTAACGACTCGGCCGCATCCAAGCCAGTGGCGTTGTTTTCGCTTCACAGCCAACAAGTTGTACCGACCGGGTAGTTCGCAACTGCGGTTTCCGTAACCCTCTTCCCCCTCTCCTCCTTTTCCTTCTCCCATTTCCTCTTAGAGCGACAGGCGAGAAACACGAACACGTGCGGTGGTGCACCGGGAACGATAGATGGGTCATTACGTGCATAGTGCTGGCCACAAAAGAGAGGACACATTCGACTATACAGAGCGCGAGTTGAATAAGGCCCAGGTGCGCCTATTACCCTGGTCCTATATCGTAATGTCGGTTAACTAGAAATAAAACTCAATTGTTAGTTCAGCGCTCGCGGCGTCTTTCTTACGCTTCTTGCGTCTTACTATAACACCGAGGGACGCTATTTGAGGGTGACACGAACCTAATCCCGTGCGAAAGGCGGCTTCCGCGCAAAGCCTGTTTTCAGAGCTACAGCAAGTACGGCCCTCTCTTTGTATAAGCGTGACATAGAGTGGTAAGACAAGCCTGAAGCATTGTACATTGTGCCTCGCGCTCTTACGCTTCTTCCTTGTCTCTCTCTCTCTCCCTTTCGTGAAGAAATCCTAAACCTCGGTGTCGTAACGATTCCTGAAGCCTGAAGCCTGAAGTCGAGCCTGAAGCCGAGCTGAACCAACCCGACTCGACGGCGTTTACGTGCATAATTGCCAAGCGAGTTGGGCGACTCGACCCAACCCTTGCATGCGGGTTGACTGAAATCGCCCACTTGACCCGACTTTATCAGGTTCATGTAAATATAGCTACTGATACGAAATAAACCCGTGTTGCTTACTTTATGCCATCCGATTTTCTATGCTCCACATGTGCACGCATTTCACGAAGAAAGCCATAAGATCTCCAACATATTCGCCATTGTTAAATAAGAAAAGTCGACGGACACGTTTTTACAAGTACGGCAGAAAGGCTATCTTGGTGTTTCGGGAAGGGTAGTTCACTCAGAACAGTCGAGCGTCACTGCCTGTAATGTATAGCCTGGAAACAAAGGTAAAACGCAAAAGCGCGGGCGCCTTGTAGACGAGCTTATGCGGTATTCACGCACGCCCAGCCACCGCGTCAAAGCCGGCGTGCGTCGAGCTGTAATGAAGTTCGGGATCTGCAGCGCGGATCCTCCCACCTTTTCCGGAAAGAGCAAGTGAAACAATGGGGTGCTCGCGAGCGGGCCTGTCTTCGGGAAAATCGCCGTGGTATGCAGAGCGGAAAGAAGCGGCGAGAGTCTCAGAAACTGAGAGGACAACCGTGCGAGAGAGGGTGTTGAAGAACTGATGGAGGTTGACTGTGGTGAAAGTTAATTCAGACAGTCCGTTATGGATTCGCACTGACGTCTCGTAAACCGCTTTGGCTTACAATTGTATAGTTGTCATTACAGCAATGTGCGTTGTCTATTATATACTGACTAGGGAGAAAAGCCGTTAAAATGTCACTCGAGCCCCCCTCTTGGTTTTTTCCCCATATTGCGCTCAACGTGAAGGCTTCCGCGTACGCATTTCATTTCGACAGGGTCCGCAAGCTGTCTCTAGATCACCCGTAGACTGTGTATTGTATATATATATATATATATATATATATATATGTATGTATGTATGTACGTTCATTTCATCTTACTGTTCTCCCTTACCATTTCCCAGTATAAGGTAGCAAACCATTTGTTTTTCTCCAGGTTAACCTCCCTGCATTGCGCAACTCCTTTCTCCGTTTATTTATTTATTTCCTTTTACAAGGATCCTTTCGAGAGACCGCCCTTAGAGCGAAAAGATGTAGTCAGTGGACGAGAGGTTTCCGTTGCAGTGCACAGCCGACTTCCATACCTTTGCAAACGGTTCATTCCTTCAACTCGTCTGTCTTACAGCCTACAAAAAAAAAAATAAAAAGAAAGAAAGAAAAGCTTCCCAGCACGATCAGCGATAGCGACAAGTGTGCCGCTGGCTTCGCCGCCCGGCAACCGACCTCTGTCGTGCGCAGCTGCAGAGTCGCGCGGGGAAGCCCAGCTCAATGAAGCGTCGCCGCGAAGCAAGGCGTGGAGCAACGAGACGTCGGCGCCGAGACTTCCTGAACTCCCATGGCGGAAGCAATAGTTCGCCGAAGGGAAACGACGAGCGGCAGCCGAGCGTCTCGCCTGCGCGGCGTCGCCGTAATTGTGCACCCGACCAGAGGAGGGGGGGGGGGGGGTATACTCCAAAGCCATAGGAGAGAGTGGGAAATAGCTCGGTGGCTTCGCTTGGCACGGGGGAGCTCGCCCCTTACACGTAACTCCGCACGAGCGATAGGTTGCACCGTTGTTAAAGCGTGCTATAAAAACGACGAAGTTATTTCGGTGTTGGGATAACCTCGTCGCGTTCTTTTTTTTTTTTTCAGACCACTTTTAATTCGTGCAAGCATATAAACACCGCACAGAGAGCATGGAAAACAGGCTGTAGGTATTTTTGTCTGGAGAGGACGCAACCAGCGCATTTGCTCGAAGAGCAGGAAAGAAATAATGCAACGATAGAAATTATTCATGCACCCTCAACGGTCGGCACCCACTCCGATTAAGGCGCCAAGGTCTACAGTTCTGCAAATACATACATGCATACATACATACATACATACATACATACATACATACATACATACATACATACATACATACATACATACATACATACATACATACATACATACATACATACATACATACATACATACATACATAATGCGCACGAAGGCACTGTCCTGAACAGTCGTCGCACCATACAACGTAACGCGCCACATATTCGGGGGCGCCACGGGCTTCCGATTCCCTCCGCACTGTACAGTACAGAGAGCGCGGCAGCACTTTAGCCTCATCACACATGTCAGGTACATGGACGCGCGAACGTGCGGGTCCCTTTTAGCGAGGCGCCCCACCGATGACCTGAAGTGTTTTCCTAGAGCAAACACTCGATCGCGGCAGCGAAAAAGCGCCGCCGTGGCTTTGTTTGTCGGCAACGGTGCGGCCGTACCCCATTCCTTCACGCCTGCCGTCGAACGTACGAACCAATGAAGGAACGAACGAAATGACCGCCGTCTGCAACATTCGGAAGCCGCGAGGAGCTTGCCGGAGTCTTTCATCGTTCGCGACATGCGCGCCCTCTCGTTATTTCTACGAGGTTTTCTTTTTTTTTTTTCGGCTCAAAAGAAGTGCGCAGTGCTGTGCGAACCACGGGCCCTATTCTGAGCACTATTAAGTTCGGCCACACTGTTAAATTCGTCACCTTATCAGCTTCGATTGGCTGAGAGGGCAGCTAAGACCTCTCTGATTGGTTCAAAATGGCGCCAATATAAATAAATTTCACAACATGGCGGAATTCGACGATAGTCCGGAATAGAGCCCCAGATTGCGTCCTCGGTGCGCGAATAAATGCTTATTTCCGTTTTTTTTTTTCATTCTTCATTCGAAATCGCGCCCAGATCTTCTAGCCCGTGTGACAGTTCTTCAGTGTCATTTCATGCAAGCGGCGCGCAGAAGACGGCTGCTTAGATTAGAGCATGCGCAATAGAAGCGCCATGCAAAGAAGGTACCACAATATACGCCTACTTCTAATTTCTCCATTATTTCTTAACATGACAAATGAAGCACGACGTATTTCTATTCGAATGTCACGTCGTGGCCGTATAAGACGCCACCAAACTTGGCTATAACGTGCTTTAGACAATGGGCATGGTGGGTTTTAGAGTCGTATAGCTGCCGATACCACGACGTTATGGCTGTAATGCTTAAGCACGATGTGTTTTTCCCGCCTGTTTTCAAAGACCATACGTGAAAAAGTACAGTTCTGTTGTCCACATGTTATACATCCAAACGAAACTGCTAATCATTACGACATTCTTTTGCGTCTGGAAAAACTGTCTTCAGTCGATACAGAAAAAGTCATGTACAGTGCATACACTGTACGCCATAGAAAGGCGTCTCGGAGCGGTGCTCTCGCCCCCTTTTGCGACGTGAGATGTGCAAGTTGCTCGTCGCTGCACCGAACTATTATTATCTTTGCTCATTCTAAATGTGCTCTTTGCCTCTGAATGGCTCGTTGCCGCGTGTAGTTCAATTCAAGCAGCGCAAAATATAGGAGACAAAAGCAATCAGATAAGGAAGATTACAGCCGCGGTGCCGTCACCTCATTTGCAGCCGACAAGGTGTCACGGCCGCAGCTCCGCCCACCGCATATTTGCGAAGCGCACTGCGGCGTTTTCGGCCTGCGCGCCGACAGGCTGCAGCGGCGGGCGGCCGCTCCACACAGAGCCCCGCCGTGTCCAGAAACGAGCGAGCAAATATTGTCTCGTTCGTATCACGCGACCAGACGAGAGGCCACGATTTGGTGCCTCAGCGCTAGCAGAGTCGATTCAGTTGAATAAAGAAAAAAAAAAAAAACACGAAAGGCGAGCATAGGGGGACAGAGTGTACGCGTGAGGGTGGAGGGAGGAGGGGGGTGAGGAGGTAGGGCGAATGAGCGGCACTACCTTCATTTCTCTTTTCCTAATTTGGCGCAGACCAGTGTGCCTTTGGGACAAGATTCTCCGCAAGGCGCGGGAATTCCTTTACTTTCCTAAACTTACTATTTCTAGAAGACGCACGAGCAAAATCGACTCGTGCAAGTGAGAAACTGCCTGGTAGCGCGCAGACGTCTGGGCAACTGCAGGCACCTTTGCTTTTTGTGTTTTCATTGCGATTGCAATTATAATTACATTCCAAGCGGAAGTTTGTCATACTTGTCATTCTGACTTTCCGCATATGTTTAGGTATATGTACGGTACATGTCATGTCATGCTATATGACATGCGGTATATGCGGGTTATATTGCCACATCTATCTATGACTAAAGTTCCTCACACCAGGTCCTACAATCTTGACAAAATTATTCCCGAGAATTTTGAGAATGACAGCCCACAAACAAATGTCATGAAACAAAAGGAGAGCGCATGCTTTTTATCTTAAATCATCTCCGAATGAAAAGTCTGAGAAGAAGAACATCTTATTGATAGGTTGACTTCTCTGTCTTCTTTATCACTAAAATATTATTCTCGGAGTTAAATATTTTAAGTGCGAAACAATAACAGAGCTCAAACCTGAAATTTTTTGCGGCTGTGCACAACCTCCTGGATTGGCCCAGGAAAGGTTTGAAAACATACCCGATACGGAAAAGTGGCGGTAATGCCGCTGAGAAAGACGTTCGTTAAACGTTTCCCAGGCCCGCTCGGGAGCCCGTTTCCCAGGCACGCTCGACAAGAAAGGTGAGCATATATTCTCGACTGGGAAGTTACAAGTAGCGCTAACAAAAAGGAGGGCACAGAAGCGGACAAGACAAGTCCAGCGCTAACAACTCAAGTTCACGAAACGGACAAAGAAAACGTATCACATGTATAATAGAAACCGAAAAGAGGGGCCCAAGCGTGATCCCAAGATGGAATGACGATCTTGGGTCCGAATCGCGGTGTAATACGTACAGGCGCTTGCATTGCATGGCCGGCTTCGAGGGTCCGCCAATGGTGGCTCCAGGCGATGCAAGCGACCACGCGTGCGAACTGCTTAGCGGGTGTCCGGGGTTGGCACCAAGGACGTCCTTTGAATCTCGGCCGAGCCAAGTCTCGGATGCACGGTGATCACAGTGCTAAGGTCTCGAACTCGGTATGTATGTATGCGGCGAGCAGGGTTAATGAGCCGATCACGAACACAGAGAGAGAGAGCGTGTGTCAGGCGAGGGAGAAGCGATATGCCTTGCGTAGACCGGAACGGCTGAAACGGTGCTCGCGCTCCTGTGGCGTGTAATCCTGGTCCGATTCCAAACATTAGAAAAGGATCCATTGACTTGTGCTTAATTTCAGGGAGTGCCGTAAAGTGCAGCATTCGTTGTTGAATTGCTGTATTTTTTTTCTCCTTCTATATTTACTATTTAAGCACGTTTACGAATTGTACTTGCTCGCCGGAACCTGTTTCCGGTCATCTGGCATTATCGTGCTTTTATGATTGAACAAATTCTTGTTTGCGGAGAAACCGGTGACTCGATGCCTGCCAAAATTTCCGGTTTCACTTAAATAAATCACCCGGAGATAGTTGAATGAAAGAAAAAAAAACATATACAATCAACGGACGGTCTTCTGTGCAAGAGTCTACGTAACCAAGTGTTTTGTTTAATAAATGGCAAGCAAGTGGCAGAATAGGCCACTGAAGAGCCCTCTGCCGTAATCATCAAAAATAAACTTCAGCGACTACATAAGGAATGTACGCTGTAATAAACAAAACAACCGTAAAGTGAAAGATAAAGAAGAAAATAAGGAAGATAGCTGGGACATATAGAGTGTACCACTTGACCCCAGCATAGCCTGCTGTGCATGTAATATCGAATACAGAGCGTGATGTATGCATCGGCGACATACAAGCGTGCAGTCAGCTAGCGTTGTCAAAACAGTCTTGATTTGTACAGTCACGACATAAAAAGCAAAACACAGTGAAGAATAAAGTACATAACTATAGCATAGCTTCCCATACACGTGCTAGAAAAGTTAGATTGTGAGCACGGTCACAATGCCCCCTCTTTCAGTGACTGCATAAGGTCAGAAAGTCGCAAAAAACTGTGACCACGTGTTCTTGAAGCGATTTCCTTTTTCGTGCTTATAATGCAAGTACACATTCCTTCTTTACTTCGATCGGGGAACCGAAAGCGCCCCCATCTTATATTCGTGATAGTATTATACACGAGATCTTACTGTCTACTGCACAGTAATATTGATCGCTGGAGCGTATTGGGCCCGTCGGCGGTCAAGTCGTGAAGTGGCAGCATGAAACGGGGCGACCGCGCCTACATTTGCATTATATTGCCTGCAACACGCGAAACTACCACAAAATACCGCGACTGTGCCAACACGCCAGGCACACGTTGCTGTCCTCGGGATTAAGTCCGAATACATTGATTCCACAACAAACTTCCGGAGTGAACAGAAATAGCTAAGCAAGTGAAGGTCACGAAAGCGTCTCAGTGCCAATCGAACCAAGACTTCCTATGCATATGGTACCATGCAGTGTGTTCCAGCCGATTATGTTCGAACAGACCCTCGACAATAGTTTGTATTTTAATTATCTTTTTCTGCCCTACTTATGGTTTTGATGTTAGACTTTCAACAACGCTTTGTATTATTATTCTCCATTCTCCTTTTTCTTTCCTACCGATGATTTTTATGTCTAAATAAGCTTCGGGCAATATTTTGTATTTTCATTATGCTTTCTTTCTTACCTATGATTCTGACGTCTAAATACACTTTCGGCAATATTTTGTATTTCTTTATTAGACTTTTATTTTCTACCCATGATTGTGTGATAGCCAGCCCCATTTGTGGCCTAACTGGCCATACTTCACATTTTATGAAGAGGAAGAAGCAGGGCAAACAGCTTCAATAACAAATTACGCTGGTGATGTGTGTGCATATTTGTCCCCTCTACTATTGGGATAGCGAGCTTTTATGTAACATACCTTCCTATGGATTTGCAGTTATTTTACAATAGTATATATCTGCCATTTACATGCATCAAACGCACTTGCAACGAATGAACTAGAAAGTTTTAATGAGCCAACATGGAAGTTATAACGAAACAAAACAAACTGACCATGAAGCTTGCAGATGTGTTTATTCAAATAATCTCTGGCACAGATTTCACTTGCACAAAAGGGGAACATGAGCCTCGCTTAAAAACCAACCACAGCAGCGAACATTTTGAGATTGTGGTGCTTTGTTCTTTTTTTTTTTTTTTTTGAGGGAAGGGTGCGGGGGGGGGGGGGAGGGTATTTTATGTGTCCATAATTTTTTGGTCCCTGCACTCTACGTCTTTATACGCTCTCACGTGTTCCCGCTGGCTTGTTACAGTGTGCTTTCGTACATTTGTAGTTTTTACAATTGAACTTCTTTCATTTTGTCAAACGTGCTGTGCTTTGTCAACTGATTTAATCATTTCCGCGAACGGCTGCAAAGAATAATCAAGATACCCTCCAGGTACTTGGTTATGATTTATTGGACTCGTAAGAGGCGCCCGTTAGGCGTGTCTTTCGCCGAAAGACGCACATTTTCCACTTCGCCATATAACCTATCAGACTGGTTAGTTAATGGAGGTACGTGCGGCTATGCTATGTCATCTGCGCATTTTCTTCATATGTACGCGTGTGCATGTTTGAAACTCATTACACGTGTACGTGTCGGGACTCGGTACATATCGTGTTGGGCAACCTATCCTCGTCTTTCGTCTTCGTATATTCCAGCGCGTCTAGAACTATATGAATAGTTAATTTACTGTCTTGTCGAACCCCGCAATAGATTTTCCGACCCTGCGACGTTTGTTCTTATCCTACTTATCTTACCATATTTTTGTCATTATTATTACTGTTGCTTAAAAAGAAAGGAGCAGCCGTCACCATTATAGGCGACTAAACCACTTCTTTCTTTTAATTTTCATTGTATTAGAGGAAGGTAGCCCGCTTCGTTTATACAGTTCAGCAAGCAATCTCACTATTAATTTCTCCCTGTGATGACTTTTCCTTCGGCGTAAACGCGTCTCAAACAGCGTACTCGGCAATAATATATTTGGTTGTTTATCTGCATATATAGGCTTGTTTCCGTTTCTTTCCCAAATTCGGGTGGCAAGGTTTTAGCTGCAGATCGGCGCTACACGGAAAACTACCCAGAGTTACGCAAGGGACCGCTATTCACGTAACACCCCTAAGAGTAAAACCTCTTACGCCAAGAAGGGGGGGAAACGCGAAACGGCGGACAACCGTTAACAGCACGAGTGGCACAGAGAATGCGGAATAGAGGGCAAACAAAGGGACTCTTGAGAAGCGCGTAACGAAGCAGAACCGCATTACGTTTTTTTTTCTTTCGTTTGTTTGCATTATTATCTGTTTCCTTCTTTTCTTTTCCGCGCTTTCTTCCTTGCCCTGCATGCTTGCTTTTTTTTTTTGTTCGTAATGATTCCTTTTCTTTATGTTTTTCGTTTCGCTTTCCTTCCCACTTCTTCCCTCCTTCCTCCTTTCGATGCCGCAGCTTTCGAGACGCGACTTCTGATGCAGAACGAAGCACATATGATCGAAGAAAAAAGAAAGAAAGAGTTGGTCTCGCGGACGCCGAAGCCACGTGGTTCCCGGTGCCTGCACGGGCGAAGCAGTACCACTTTCGCTTCCGGAACCTGGCTTTGGTTTTCTTTTCGTCATTTCCGTTTTCTTTCTGCCTTCTTTTTCTTTGTAAGCGGTCCAACGCTTCCGTTTCCACTTGCTTCCGCTTCCGTCGCGGATACACCAGCCGAGTGGTTGCATACCCTATATATGCGTGTTGTCCCTGCCCCTGTGGAAGGGTTTTTGAAAGAACCTGCAGGGTCGAGCTTATTCGTGGGTGTTGACGTCACTCTTCTTTTCTAAACGGACCCGCGCGGGCCGCTGTGACTCAGTGCGCTATGTGTCGTTCTCGGGGCGAGCGTCAGGTTGCCGATTCGGCTCCGGGCCTCGGCGGTCGCGTCCAGATTGTGCATCGCGCTCTGGGCGCATGTTAAAAACAACGCCGGGTGGTGAAAATTCACCCGGAGCACTCTATTACGGCACCCACTTCGCTTAGGGCTTTCCACTAATAATGATTCCTAAATTATTTAAATTTCATTTAAAACATTTAAGTCTTGCATAAATTGTGCCTATAGGCAGGTAGTACGGAGGTTATGGAAAGACAGTTTTCAGTCTTCTTCGTAGCGTTCAAGTTTTTCAACCGAACAACAAAAAAAAGTAAAAAACCTTCGAGGACGCTTAAGCTTCGCCTTAGATTGGAACGTGATAGCATTCGAAGATCCCTGACTGCTTCTCACGGTTCCCGACAGCTGGAGCGTATGTAACCGTAATATTTACCCGGGAAACGCTGGCGGCGAACGCTATGCACGAAGGCGAGCTCTCTGCTATAAAAGCGGCCTTTTGCGTGGGCCGATCTCGAAGGCTGTGAACAGCCGCACCAAAAAAAAAAAAAAATTACATCATTCTCACGTTTCTGCTATTGTTTCGCACTTTTAATATTTGAGTCTGAGATGATTTAACATAAAAGGCGCGCGTTGTCGGTGTTTTGCATCGTGGCATTTGTTTGTGGGCTGTAATTCTCAGAATTACCAAGAATAACTTTCCCAAGAATGTAAGACAAGGTATGAGCAACTTTAGTGAGAGAATGGTGCGGCAATATAACCGGCATATACCGCATGTCATATCGCAAAATACACCTAAATATATATGGAAATTTTCGCTCACGAACAACTCCGCCAACGCCGACGCCGAATTTTCCGTGACACGAGGCCCTTAGCGCCATCGCGTTAAAAGCTGAATATGATGTCACGGTTGACTAACAGTTCTTAACTAAGTAGTAAAGCGGAATTAAAAGGGATAAGGCACTTCTTATGTTATATCGTGTTGTTAATATTATGTTGGACGGAGCAGCTGTGGCAAACGTAAGGCGACCACATCTCTTTTATGTTCATTTCTATGATTAAAAAAATAATTTCGTGCCGGCAAACATTATTGAAGCGCACTTGCCTTGATTTCTGTAAGTTATGATACCGCAGATGTGGAAGCTACTGTGATACATGGTTGGGAGTAGTGCTAACCGACTGAATTTCCTCTAAAGCGCGTCGTGTGGTTGGTTGCACGTATACACATCCAGCAGATATAGAGCACATGTGCTACCTTTGCAGCTTTCATCTCCGCTGCCAAGATATACTACCAGGTGCGAAATAAAGAGCACGCACTGCAGCAGGCTGGCCCCATGCTACACAGCGCGCGTTTCCTGGCCCCGAAACACGCGCCGCAGGATAATGCAAGTACTGCCTAATGGACGCCGAAGAGCGATCAGACACTACTAAGCGCATTCGAAGTTCCTTCATCTTGTGCTCGAATGAGCTGCTTCGAACTGTTACAGACACAAATGTTGCGAGTTTGACCGTGCATGCGTTAAGCAAAGGCAAATAAAAGTAAGTTTGCTGGAAGGAAAAATTTGGGAAACTTAAGCTCGCGACACAAGGTAAATGGTAGCGGAAACATGATGGCAAGCACTATCCACGAAAACGCGCCAAACCTGCAGCTGTGAAAAATAAGGGAAGTGAAATCGAGCAAACTGAGCCCCCGCTTTCCTTCGTGGAAAAAAAAAAAAACGCGGACAATGAGAGGAACCAAACGGGCAGAACTTAGGTTCGCATGCGCGAGCCCGTTTTCACGCATGGCCGAATTCTCAACGCTGCCGCCGGCGCACATCAGTACAGGGTTCACGCATTAGTTCGTTTCCCTGCCTGCAAAGCATTTCTTTTTTTTTAAATCTCACCTTTCTCCTCGTTCTGGGCACATTAAGGCCAAAAAACAAAGGTGCGCACACACGCAAGTTTACGGCTCCGCTCAGTTACGTCATCAAGCGCAACTCCCCCCCGCCTTGCACACCCTTAGTGGTGTCCCGTTCATTATGCTAATTCTTCGCGCAAGGGGGCGCTCGCTACGGGCGGCGTGTGTACGCGCACGGTGTGCGCCGACCGCTCTGTTGGCGCATGCACGGCCGCCGGGATTTCACGCTTGCGCACATTTTCCTCATCGATTGTGCCGTCGCAGCCTCCCCTGGTCCCTCGGGGAAAGGAAGGGACGGAGGGGGGTGAGTTTAGACGCACGCGGTCGAGCTAAGGGGTGCCCCGATGAGGTCTTCGCACGCGAGTTCTTCTCAGACGCGCAGGACGTGACGCCGGCGAATTAAACAGCAACGGCAAAGTGCGCGTCAAAAAATAAGGCTAAACAGTTGTCATAGACTAAGATTGCGACGTTCGTGCGAGCACGAGAGCTTTATTGCTCGTGTGGTGGAGGTGCGAGATGCGCGCTGCGCTCAAACCAACGTGGTAACGGAATTGCGCTTTCGCGAAAAAGGTCATGAGTGGGTGGAATGCGCTTTTGCAGCAATGTTGACAATGCTGCAGGGCTGACAATCGTAGAATTCTCTAATTCATAGATTTTTTTTGTAATTGTACCTAAGTAGGCGGCCCTTGGATTCCAAGGGAAGGGAAGTGTAGCAGGGGGCGGCAGAAAGTTAGGTGGGCGGATGAAATTAAGACGTTTGCAGGGACAACATGGCCACAATTAGTACATGACCGGGGTAGTTGGAGAAGTATGGGAGAGGCCTTTGCCCTGCAGTGGGCGTAACTAGGCTGATGATGATGATGATGAAGTAGACGGCGTGTACACCTGGTGGTTAGCGGATATGACGCAAATCACAGACCGTGGCCTCCGAGATTTCCAGTACGCCACGAGAGGCGCAGAGTCTCGGAGGTTCCGTGTCGAAACGTATCGCTGGTTTCCGAGCGTTCCGAGTTCTACGCTATTTCCGGCGAGAGGTAATGACGGTTTCTCTTTTTTTTTTTTCTCTTTCTTTGGTAGTTTGGTAGCAAGCTTTTCGTGATGTATCTCAAACGTCAAATTTTGCACGAATGCAGCTCTGTCAGTGCCATCTGAAAGTACGCTTTTTAAGCGGTGTAAAATTTTGTTGCAGTTGACCTCTAACCATTTGCACAGTGCAACAGCATGGAGAGGGAAGAAAAAATGTTATAAAGAATTATAAAGCCGAAGATCAACTTGCAACACCGAGAATGAGCAAGGTACTGCTTAACACACATAAACCTCTGTCTCCATTGAACACCTCCGACGCGTCTAGGGACAAAGGGAAGAGGCCAGTGGGAAACGAAAGGGATCCTGCGAAGCTATCCGGGAAAGTATCAGGATGAAAGACTAGTTTGCCGCAAATAAGATATATACAAAAAGGAAGACACGTAGACAACGACACGCACGTCTGTGCATCTTCGCATTTATGTTTGTACTGTCCACGGCAAATGTGTCTTCCAGCAAATACCAACTAGCTATAGGCCAAGAAATAGTTCTCTTGAAACACCAGGGATCCATTTCTGGGCTTCATTTTTTATGCAGATCGGGTCTATTAGTGGACGTGCCGAATAACAAGGAAAAATATGGTTCCAAGTGACTACGTATGTATACGTACGAGAAACGGTCAAAATTCACACTGTCGAAAAGGTTCACGGAAAAAGGCTGCGATAGCTTCCTTGCATAAGAAGCGACATGCTATATCGGCCAGAACGAAATGCCTATTGCCTCCGATTATAGTAGGAAGCCAGGTTGCCCGTCATCACCATCAGCAGCAGCAGCTTATCTGATGTCCACTGCAGGACAAAGGCCTCTCCCCGCAATCTCCAATTACCCCTGTCCTGCGCCAACTAATTCCAACTTGCGCCTGCGAATTTCTCAATTTCATCACCCCTAGTCTTCTGCCGTCCTCGAACGCGTTTCCCTTCTCTTGGCACCCGTTCTCAGAGGCTGAGGGTGGAGCAACGAGGAAGACGCATACATGCATAAGAAGCGAGCCAAAATGACAACGAGGCAGCTGACGGGAGATCTTGCCCCGATGGAGCTCGTAAGGTCTAGACTATAGACGAACTGTTAGTCGATACTGCAAGCACCATCACATGCTCAGGCTCACGAGCTGTGGAGTTTGACGAAGCTCGGTAACTGACGAAGCTCGATAAAAGTCACATGAACGCGCATTTGGATAAAAAGCCAGGAACTACATCTAGCAGCTTGCACCCATAATACACCGGTAACAGTAGTGGTTATTACGAAGTAGTTCTGCAAATATCAATGAGACTGCGCAGTGTGACGTTCTACAACATCTAAGGAAAGCATGCGTAAATTGTGTTCACGGTAAGAAGCAGAGTTCCTCTTATCCGCTGCCTTTCTGACTGTCGTCAACCCCTGCCGACACACGACAAGTTTTCAAGCGATTGTTGAACCCTGGCCTGTGATCTACCAATAATGCCGTCCTCCACCAGTGTGCGAAAGGTAGGGCTTCCTGCTGGGCCACTTGGTGTTGAGACGCCGTCATGTACAAATCTCCAGAAGAAAAGAAAACGAAACAGTTGACAACGTTTCTCAGAAATACTGAATGCAGGACAAGTGCTGGACAAAACGGAAATATAATCGCATCTCCTGTGTACCCTTATCTTGACTGCTTTCTTGTTCCACACGAAGCGTCATGCTGTTCATGTCAAGTGTCGACCTTCAAAATCAACAATGAAGCGCTCTCTCAATCTAGCGCGCCTTTACGACTACGTTTCGACTCCCAGCACCTCCCCTTCGAGCCACTCGTTTCGACAGCGGGTTATTTGACAACCGGTAACAACAGCCCGCGCGCGCGGCCTCTCAACAGGGAACACGACGGTAGCGCTGCAAACGGCGGCGCGTGCAGCTCGCGCCTTCGCTGATGGAGCGGTTCGCGGGGGCAGCAGCAGCTCGCAGCGGCCTCGCACACAGCGGGACGCCATCACCGATGCCGGCGGGAAGCCGCCAACGAGCGCAGCGGGGGGAGAAATCTCTCCTCTGCCTCCCACGTCGCAGCTAAGACCAGATAAGCATAACCGACCCGGTCGCACTCCTCTTTCCAGCGCGGGCGAGAGCGCCGGCGGTAGGCGAGATATCGATTGCTGCCGAAGCAGCCGACTGCTGAGTGGCTTCTGGTACGGCTAGGGGGAGGGGCCAGTCCCCGGGTGTCGCTCTGGATGGAGATCGAATGTCTCCAGCGCGGTGCAGACGGCGGTGGTGGCTGCTGCTCGGGGTGGGGGACACAGAGCAACGCCTTTCGCCTGCTCTTCTTACTTTACTGTTTTGCTCTTCCGTTTCGGAACAGACGCAGAGCGCATGCGCGACTCGCTTGGAGAGCCGGCCGGCAACAGACTACTCCGCGGCAGCACGGCACAGCCCGGCCCCACGACACCACCGCTGGCGTCCGCCTTTCACGGCAGTCAGTTCGATCGGCGAGATGCGAAACGCGAAGGCGTCAGCTGCAGCCTCCACAAGCGTGTTCCGTGCTATGTGGCGCGCGCGGAAGGCGGGAACTGCGATGCACGCTTGTCGGCTCGATCTGAAGAGCGACGCCACGTGGCAGGGGCAGGATGGACGCTGGACAACTTGGTGTGATTCCGCCAGATTATACGCATACCGGCTAGAAACTTTGACGACTGACTGACGTGAAATACAAATCAGTTTAAACTGGTAAAGTACATTGACCCGCAACTGCGTTTCTTTGTCGCAAAACCGTTGACTTCAAGCTGAAAAAATAAAGGGCAGGCAATTTTTTTTCTTCTATCCGCATGCCTGTTTGCCCGGGAGCACGACAGAATGCAGTATACATAGGGAACAGTAGAACTTTCCCTTAAGTTCGCTTGAGCACTACGATGTGGATGACGTCAGCGCGACGTGGCCGATTTTCCTGGAACCTTTCAGTACTTCAGTCGTTTTTGATGCACGGACAATTGACAAAAGTAATCACCTTTGAGTCTAAGCTCACTTTCAAGAGTAGCGTATGAATAGTTCATAATTGATAAGAACTGGAGCAGCTGGTGTCATAAGCTAAACGTCACCAAGAATCAGTGCAGAAATTACAAGCTGCCGGCGCACGACGGCATTTACCAAGCGTCTAAGCGCGGCAAGATGTACAATATATCGCAGAAGTGCAATTATAATGCTCTACATCTATATAAGCTAAGTAGCGGGGTTAATGCATAAAATCTGTTAATTATGCAAGTCACCGTGCTTAGAGGGACGCGTGCAAAAACGTATGTTGCCTACCAAGAACGCTTCAGTGGACGGTCTGCTGTTAATTATATCTTCAGAATGCACGCACCCTGGTGCCGGAAATCAAGCCCTCCCTTCTTCGCATTCCGCTGTGTCTTCATACTTGGCTCAGTATTCTCTCAATCGGCAAGGACAGTAACGACGTCGCCATGCACAACCCACTCCCGAAAAGAAAAAAAAAAAGGCACAAGGTACGGCAAGTTGCAGGACCCAAGTTGCCGCAACCGATAGCGAGGCATGAGCAAATGCAGCGACGCCTCGCCTGGAGGGACAAGCCACGTTATTAATCACACGAACTGGGAACCGCTCCCATTCACGAGGAACAAGCACGCTGCTTTCGATCGTGCAATTGAAAAAAGAAAGAAGAAGAAAGAAAGACGACAGATGCGAGCGAAAGACAGCTCCTTCGTCTTCGTCGCGCGCAAATAAGAAACTACCTGCTCTGCCAACCCCCGAATATTTCGAGGTAAGGTGGGGGAGGGGCAGCTGGTTTTGTCCAAGAAACGGGTCGCAACGTCCCAAGAACGCGCCAGCTACGGCACGAATGGATTCCTATACACACGCCGAGACCACCATCTGCCCACGGTAGCCGCCATGTCATTAGCAGCTCTCATTACAACCGCCGCCGCTTACATGCCACGGTTGTCGCGTTCGCTTAACGCAACCCTAAATCAAGGCCCATAGAAGACTCTCTTCGCCCTCCGCTTATTCAGTATGAGGAAGCCGGTGAGGACGGAAAAAACAGGAGGCCTCGCAGTAAGGGTGTCTCTTGTATTACCAGTGCATGGTATAGGTGTATGCAAGGACTGCGTAGCGCAGGTGTGAACGCCAAAGGAAATGACCGATAACAGTTAGCCTTTCTCTCTGTAACGTAGTCGTGGACGGCTGCGGTGCAAACAGAAGGAACGACGAATGAATGCAACGACGAATGAATGGCGAATCTCCCTGAGAGAGAAATGTAGATGACCGGATGCCACGACGTCGTAGTCCTAAAGAGCATGCAACTATCTTCGACGCGGCATTGACAAAGACACGTCCCTTTGTCGAAACGTCGGCTGCTGGGATTATACATGGGGATCTAACTTCGTTTAGGTCAGTAAATTACGCGACTGGATTTGCGCCAACCGCGCCGTTGGCCACCGCGCCCCACCCATTCGATTTACTAATGATGTCTCCTGCTTATTATCGTCTTTAATTATCTTCCTGCCAACAGGACACGTAGGTATCTTATAATTCGTGGCGTGCGCAACACGAAAGCGAACTCCACGAAAATAAAGAAAAGCGTGTTTTATGGCCGTTTTTTGGGCCAAAGGAGGCTTCACTGAAGAGCACGCCCCTCGCGCGTTTCCTGCAGCGCGAGGTGGTACGCTGACCGCCAGTCGCGGCCAAGAGAAACAGCGACAGACATCCTGTTGAAGAACCGCGAAGCACAGACGGGCCCCCCTCACAGGTCCTACGGTAAACACGATCGATCAGCGATCGGCGTGTCGTTTCCGGAACAACAGACGCACTCCCACCCCGACTAACACTGTTTACGGCGGGATTCCACTATACTGCCACGAGTGCCAAGCTCACAGAGAACAGCTTGAGCCGATGTCTGAATGACGGGCCGGACGCAAATAACTGCGCGAGCCGTCACGCGTGGCCACGTCCTTCTATGCAGAACAGCGCAGGCTCCGGTTGCAAGTCTATATACAGTCCCTGCTCGTATTTCGACGCGTCGCGCGGCAGTGTCAAAGCATATGTCGTAAAGGGTCGACGACACGTCCAGAATCATCGTGCGACGGCAGGAAAGGAGATTGATCCAGCAAAAGGAAAAGTACAACATAGTGCAGACGGGGATGCGTCGATCATGTGTGGGCCGACGACACTGAACGATCCGGAAGTCCCTGTCAAATGACTAGTGCACACATCAAGATCCGTTCGTTCTTTCGTTATATCCTTATTTTACATGTTAGCAGCAATGACTTGAATCTCCTTGCAACATGCGTTTATGACCAGCAGTGAAAGCTAAAAAGTGTGCCACGAACAAAAATATACGCATGCTTTAGGCTAAGTGAACGACACACTGTCGTTTAAGATACTACTTAACTGGCATAGAAAAATTCTCGTGATGATGGTCTGGCGACTCTCGTTCTATATTTGGGAGCTTTCAGTGAAGCTGAGCAATGAAGCTGTATAGTTTGAATACAAAGCTTCGCACAGGCTGTGATCAGCTCAGGTCTGATCCGGAGTATAACCGCACATCGCCTGTAGCAGAGGAGTACGCCACAGACAAGATCAGCCACCTCACACTAAGCCGCGGTGGATATAGTACGCAAAATCCCAGCACACTCACATGATCCAAAATTATCTTCTCTCTCTCTGTTTACCCCATACCCCCTTCCCCCAGTGCAGGGTAGCAAACCGGACGTGCGTCTGGTTAACCTCTTTGGCCTTCCTGTCTTCTATTTCTCTCTCTCTCTCTCTCAGGCAAGGTATCACTCGTCTACCGGATCGGCATGCAACGTGGCAAACCGCACAGCGATAAAAGCTCGGCGGAATAACGGATCTTTCGCGCTCATAACGGAGCCGCGCGAAACCGCACCGGTTCGTGCGGGCGCATCATAATCGAGCGCTTACAAACCCAAACAGGCGAACGCACACACGTACATAACGTCACGCACAACGGCGATCCGGCGCATTGCAGTCTCGCCTGGTCTTGTAATGGTGGCCTAATGAGCCGCTCTAAGTGGACCCTCCGTAAGCATCGCCGAAGGGGGGACCCCGTCGTTTCTTTGCCCCGTCTGTCGCTCTCTCTCTCTCTCTCTTGGATTGCCGTCCTCCCCTCATCCGCAGCGTCCACTTGTTTTCTGTTTTTCCTGCGAGCCTTCGTGCATATGCATAGGGTCGCCCAGAAGCCGCTACACTTTCGAGAGGGAGGGGGAGACAGGGACACCCTCCGCTTTTGCCCAAGGACACGTCTTGCCGCCGGGCATGGGCAGCGAGCAAGCACCACCGTCCGCCCGTATAACCAAGGCGGTCAGGCATGCAT
Source organism: Dermacentor variabilis (assembly GCF_050947875.1). Taxonomy (NCBI): domain Eukaryota; kingdom Metazoa; phylum Arthropoda; class Arachnida; order Ixodida; family Ixodidae; genus Dermacentor; species Dermacentor variabilis. Next base: position 9,392,392 of record NC_134578.1, on the reverse strand, counting down.
GTTGACGCCAAGGATCGCCTCCGGCATACTGTATACACAGCGGACGCCGGAAAGAGAAATGCGCAGCCTCAGTACTCAGTGCTCGAAACAAAGGGCATGTCTTCGTTCGCAAGCCAGCTTTAACGCAGCCGTACAGCAGTTCCAGAGACTCTCCGAGCTGCACAACAATATAAGAGGACCCTTGTCGAAAGTCGTTGCCGTAGGCTGTTTCTTTTAGTAGGCCTTCGATAGTGATAATCGCCTCGCCATCGTGACGGCCATAAAGGTTCTAAAGAAGAGAAAGCGCTTCCACCAGTTAAGAATCGTGAAACTTCCAAACAAACAAACAAACAAAATATGACGATACAACTAACTGCATCGCAAGAACATCGACGAAGCGTGTGCAGCGAAGGGTGAGTAAGCTATACAGGGTGTCTGAGCGAATAAGTCCATTTTTTTTAATTGTCTGTGGCAGATGACACAATTCTAGTCCATGAGCTGGTCTACTGAAAAAGGCGGACATTACTTGCACAAACAGTTGAAGTGCATAATCGACAAATTAAAAAAAATTCTAATTAAGCTTTTTGTAGTTACCGTATGACACATGTTGCAATTTACAAATTCTAGCAGGTGAGAATGCAAAGTATATCCACTCGAAAAGAATTGTGTGGATGACACCATTTACGACACATGCGGAGTCAAACTTGCGGTAAAAATGCACTGCGGTTCCACTTAAAGCGCATAAGTAACTGGAACGCCAATGCATTTCTCCGCAAGTTCGGGAATTAATATCCCGAAACTGGCGTCATCCTAAGAATTCGTTCCAAGTAAGATCCGCCTTGCGAACTCCCCGGCTAGAATTTGTCAATTACAATGGGTTACATAAGGCAATTAGTTAAAACTTTATAGTTAAAACTTCTGATAGTGTTAGCCGAAGCACCCGGTATATCGCATATATCGCATATGCGGGTGCTGAATGTGTACCTCTTTTTTTTTTTTTTTTGCAATGGAGACGCATTGCAATGGAGACCTGGTGGGCAGTGCTCTCGAAAAACCAGTTGCGTTGCGCCCTGCGGGGAGTAGCCAGCCAGACTGAGTTTATCCTCCTGTACTGGTCACTTCTCGGCTGGTTAGCGTCACCTGTGCATTTACCTATGTGAGTCTGGCAAAGGCACCACAGAACGGATAGCCAGCTAGTCATGGCGTCGTCCGTAGCGACTCCGCGACTCTCTCTCTCCAGCAGCAGCCAAGTGCTATACGTCTACGAGGGTGGCTAACGTTGCCCGCAACCGCGCCTATTGTTCGCCGTGTCGTGTTTGTATGTGCGTAGCTCGCAGTCACGCGGCTTGGCTTGGCTCTCTGCGCTGAGGCGGCGAGCGAGCCGGCGTTTCTGTTGGGGCCCCCCCATCCGTGAAGCGGCGAAAACTAAATTTCGGATGGCTGACTCTGAAAGCAAACTGTGTCAGACCGGCCTGAAGCACTCGACCCTCTTATACTCTGCGCCGCCAAACATGAGAGCGAAAGCATATGTACACTCTTCCGTACGGTTATTTCTTTATTTCTTGCTTTCTTCCGTGCTTTTCGACAAACCCAAAAGAATAGGGTGGTATTTCTTTTCTCTATTTTTTTTTTCTGAGTATGAGGAGAGTTTCCCTGCGTCCATTCAGAGTCGAGCCCAGATTAATGGTGGTGTGAGTCAAGTGGGCGTTGAGGCACTGTGTATAAGCATACGCGAATTGAGCTGAAGCCTGAAGCCTTGCATAAGCTCTCGGCGTGACGAGCCAGGAATGGCACAGAACCCCTTGTATACGTTGTAGTGATTCGGAAAAAGAAAAGACAAGAAAAAATTAGCTTGGTCATGCTAATGGTTCTGTTCTTGCGTAAGTTCGAAATAGTGCTGAACACCGCTAGTCGGCACAACCGTGGGTCACTGCCCGATCCACTGGGGTTCCGCCAATATTTTGGTTCATTGCACTCTTCATCGAGGTCAGAAGTCCAAGGTCTTTTTTCTTTATTCTGTCGATGTAGCTTTTTCTGCCCGTCTGTTTCCAGTTTTACTAACAAAGCACTGGTGGACCTATAGACCTTATAAAAAGTGATCTTTGTCGTTTTCTTCTTCGCGCGTCTTGGTCACATTGCAAGGTTCATGCAGCCGGAGAGCCTCATACATCTCTTTTTTTTTTGTATATGTATAATTTTAAGAGGCACTTTTGGCAATACACTGGTGTGCACTCAGCGTCACCTTTGTGTAGAGAGCGAGAACGGCGGCCTCAGGGGCACTCGAGAGCCAGCCATCGACGTCAAACGGCAGTTATTTTTTTTTTAATTGCGACAGCGTGCTTTCTGGTATAAAGAATTATTTACACGTGTAGATACACGCCAGATTCTCGGAGGAAGTCCAGCAGTGTCCGGTGGTGGGTGCCCACGATCCAACTGTTGACTACTGGTGGTCGACCTGGGGGTGGTCCACATCAAAGCAGGTGTTTCTGGCAGAGAGCGTGCAGAGGGGGGCAAGTCCAGAGGAGCTGCCCAGTGTCCACCTCGCAGACAGGAGCGAGACAGAAGGGGGCAGGAATCGCGTCTAACGGCAGTTGCTGGACCCAAACGTGCCCAGCATAGCTACCGTTGCAGGTCGGGCCCAGCAGCGAGAGTTAGACGTCGTTGGCGGCAACTACTGTCGGAGGAAGCTATCCTCGGCCCATGGCCTGACACTGCAATTTAAATGCGTGCAACAAAAGTATTGTTGAAGTTTCTGCAGGACACCAAGCTCGACGAGCGGCTCTAGCTAGGCAACTGTCTCATGTACATAAGCACTCACCACTTCTCTTATCATCATCATCCATTCCAATACTTTCACTCCCCTTCCGTCTTCCCCAGTGCAGAGTAGCAGACTAGAGCGCACTAGCTCAGGTCGACCTCTCTGTCTTTCCTATCAATAAATTCTATTCATTCATAGACGTCGTTGGCTGCCTCCGGAGCGACGCGGAGGCCGCCGTCCACGGTCTCTACACAAGGGTGACGCCGACTGTACATGTATACGCGCAGAAAATATAGACGATTTCTGTGTTCTTGTGCAAACATTTAAATGAACTGTATACGAACACATTTCGGCGTCACATCCGGTTTACTTAGCGGTACGTCCCAGCCCACTGTAGACAAAGGACGAGCCTGACTCACGAGTTCCGTTACCGCGTGCACATCAGCCGACTCATGCGTCTTTCTGCCACAGTCTTTCGCAAAATGCTGCACGTCCAAGTGCCAAATATCACTCGAGTGCCAAACGAATATAGCGCCGATATAAGACGTACAGCGCAAGCACTAGAAGCACGGCAAGCCAGAAACGACCAGAGGGTCTCAAAGAACGGGAAGAGGCGCGCGCGAGCACCGTTGCCGGCATAAATCACACCGCTCTCGCTTGAAACGCGAGACGACCGCGGGAGGCAGCAATCATCCAATTAATGAGCTCACCTTCCCCCCTTTCCTTGATGCAAGTTTCTCGCAACGCCAGCGAGCTCGCCCGTGGCAAACCAACCGTTAACGCCCTGCGCCGCGGCACTGAGCAGCCCACTGGCTCCCCACGGCCTCCGCCGCCAATGACAACCGCTGTGTCAGTCGCTGTTACATCCGCGGACAGCTTTCTTTGGTAGGAGAAGTAACGGAGGTAAAGCGCGCACAAGTAACAGCGCTCCCAAAATTGCCCCGCAGTCTCACTCAAGTTTGTTTAAACTTCGAAACGTAGATGATGATGAAGGTGATGATGATGATGATGATGGTGATGATCTATAAAACATGTCGGCCATGACATGTTTCCGGCTCCGTAGTCACTTTCGGTGCATGCAGCCAGCTAAAGCGGAGCCTTCGAGATCTGTTTCTGTTATTTAGAGGACACCATAGAAGAATTATATTCAACTAAAAAAAAACAGTTCAATGATTAACGTGTCTACTCTTTATGCGGGATGTACCGACCATTTACCTATAACTGGAAGGTATATTTCGTCGTCTCGGCCTGTGCTTCCCCACCAGAGATGTTGTCAAGAGGATATAATGCACTTGATGAAATAGATGGGAGGCAGTGGGGTGACGGAACCCTGATGGGTGACTTGCAGCACTGTTCCAAGTTGGTGCCCTCGATCTTCGAGTTTCAACCCATCGCCGGTGCTAGGGGGCACCCATTATGGACTCACGGGACGTTGTGAAACCCACTGGAGACCGCATCTACGCGCCTTGTGAAGCTGGATGAGGCGCCTCACGCAGCGCCATCTAGCGTCCATCGTGACTAGCGCAGGACGGTAGATAGCGGCTTTGATGGACCACAACGCCTCCGTCTCGCGGTTGGAGGTATGTTCAGGGCCCGAGTTAGGTCCTAGTCCCCTGCTAGGCACCCACTAGCACTGGCTATGACTGCACGAACCCCCCTGCACAGTGATGAGGATACAAGTTAGAATTTTAGTTGAGCAGTAAGGTTTACTCATGAGACAGAGAGAAGGTGAGACTAGGTGAACTACCTGCTTGACTTAACTATGTCCAATCACATGCACCTGCCACATGTAGAGGGACAACTGGTGGAATATAACGGAAATGCACGCTACGCGGCGCGCACGTTCCATCGCGTGTCAGTCAAATGGAACGATACAATGATAATGATGATAATTTATTCGCATCACCTTTCAAGCCGGGTAGTGACATAGTCAATAGCTAGCTTGATTGATTTGACAAGTGGCACGATACGATGGTGCTGATGACGATTTATTGGCATAACCTCTGTAACGCGGAGGTAACAAAGTCACCTAGCCGGCTTGATTTAATCAGATACATAATATATATTTTTTTCAAGCATTCTTGCATACATCTCCATAAACTTCTTGTTTTCAAACCTTCTTTACCGACCTTCTACCCCTACGTGGGTATCTGCTACGTGGCGTTCTATCTGGTGTAATAATTTGCAACTGCAATGCAAAATGTTCACGTATCGACGCTACGCGGCGCGCATGTCGCATCGCGTGTCTCCTCACGCGCAAGGACAGCGTTTATAGGGCATTTTCCAGCTGCATGCTAGCAAGCGCGGGCGTAGCTCACGGGTGGAGTAGTTTGACTCCCACGAATCGCGCTCGGGTTAGATCTCGGTGGGAACTGGGGTTTTCTTTTTCTTTTTTCTCATTCCCGGCAATAGCTGCTACGCACACGGGACACTGGCGGCGGAATCGGGGGCGGACACAATCGCCAACCGAAATCGCTATTGGAATGCGCCCATATAGCAGCTTACGCTGTAGACGTATTTGGCCTGGCGTCAGGACGCGCATTTGCTTCGCTGCGTATACGTGTGGCTCGCTTGTCGGCTCAAGTCGCCTCGGAGTCTGAGCAGCTCCTTTCGCTTTCGTCAACGAATTGTTGTCAAAAGTTGACAAATTGTTGCCAAATTGTAAAAAAAAATTGTTGAAAAGTTGTTGAAAGGTTGTTGACAATTTGTTGAAAAATTGTTGACGAATTGTTGACTCTCGTCAACAAATTTTCAAAAAGAAAACCAGATGCATACACGCCAATCCTGTCACTACGCTCTAGCCTCCACAGGGAGAATAAACGTCACAGACGCGTGCAGACGTATGCCATATGGCAAGACCGTCAGGAGCTGTGGAGGCGGCCGACGCTGGCAACAACTTTTCCTACGTGCGTGGTTGCCCAATGATTGCTCGTCGCTTTCCCTTTCCTGTAAACTGTGTATATGTGTATATGTGTTCAAAACAAATAATAATAATAATAATCCTTAACTCTCGGTATTTCTATCATTTACAGGAAAAGGAGCGCGTAAAGCAGCTCAGGCACTTTAGGCATCGTTCAGAGTATGTGATCGGCGCGTATTCGGCGAGAGATACACGATATGACGTTTTCCTTTTCGGTCCCATATTCTTATACGCTTATGAATTCTGTTGGTCCCCAAGCAAGGAATAAATTGCGGCTGCTTCTGCACGTTTCCGGCTCAGTCACCTCTGGAAGCCATGGCGCGGAGGGGTGGTGAGTTAAACGGTGCGCATCTAATCGGCAGCACGCAGTTGATGCGCGGCGCTCACCCGGATTTGTTTTCCAGGAGAAAATATGAACATCAGAAATACTACGTCGCATTGACAATGAGGCATAATGTATATACCGCTTAGTGCTAGATGTTAAGTTCATTTCATCGCTTTATTCCTCCGCGTTTTGGCAGGTGCGAAACCATCGCTAGTATAGCAAATTACGAAGATTCATTGCCTGCTTCGATGAACTCAAACCGAAGGCGCTGTCAACCTCTGCCGGACTATTTTAGCAAAAACACGTGCGCAGGAGCTCCGCCACTTTATAGCTTTTCGGTTTCCTTCCACCAGCGCAGAAATTTATTCGTTAGTGTATACAAGCGTGCATTCGCATTGGCGGAGTAAGCCTGTCACAGGTAGACACCGATACGGACTTCGGAAGACAATATACAACCTTCTTTTTGATTTGTATACTAAAAACCAGGGGAGCGCTGAAGTCTACTTTTATCTTTTTTTTTTCGCTACTTTCACTACACTTTCATTGCACTGTTTTCGAGTAAAGCCTAAACCCAAAGGGGTTGTTGACAACTCCTATAGGCGGGTGTACGTAACAGCCTGGTCTCGCGTTCGACAACATTTTCGAGAGCTACGGTACAGCCGTCGACTGAGTACATCTAGTCTGCAACCACAGCTGCCTGACAGGGGAATATGGCCAGGAAGAAGGTGCACTTTAAAGGGATTGGCCGTATACCTTATTATGGTGATACACGTATATATACCTAATATGTATCTGCTGAACGCCACGACAACTTCTACGTAGTAGCAACTAAAATCCCTGTCGGCGGACGTGTCAGCAACACGAATGAGCCCTCACAGCTCCTATATCGAGGTACATGAGAACAACGTGTATGTCAGCACGTTGCCAGCTTCTCACGAGGCAATCTAGGGTGTCGCAGTTTTCTTCGCATACTGGTTTTCTCAGGGTATCGAACCCGGGAGCTCGCCTCGCGTGCATGTAGCGGTGGGAACTCAACCGCTGGAAGCCAAGCGAGATGCGAGAGACCTGCCGAGCCGTCTGTGTGAACGCCGATCCTGCGCCATCGGCGATATTCAGAGCTTCTTCGATCGCGTCCTCACCGACAGTCCACGTATCAAGTGAAAAAGCAAGGCCTGTCGCTTTGTTACCAGTCGTCCATGGGAAACCTATCCTGGCCACATGCAGTTCTCTTGGGAAAGCAAAGCACCTCGTTGCGTCGTAACAGATCCGAACTAGTTTGACGACGGGCAAAAAAATGTATCACCCAGTTAAATAAGTAGGCAGCCCGAAATAAACGCCTCCCTCTCCCTCGGATCTTGTCGAGCGACTGTTTCTCAGGTCCATGTGGGCAGTCCCTGACATGCGCCGCCACGCCGTCTTTCCTTCTCGCTGTACGACGCTGACGGCCCGAAGCAACGTTCTCAGATATATCGACAGGCATATCGCTTGCGTAATCAGAGAGCAATAATTAACGGCAGTTCGAAGCCCCTCCGGTAGCGCCGCTCACTGCGACCAACCAAGAAAAAGTCGGTTCTCGCCGGAGGCCTTACAACGTACAAGACACCGCAGCGAATCTGGATCACACGGCTGAGCTGCAGAGATGCGACCCCAGATATCGCGACTAGAAAGGAAGGAACGGAAAATACTTGGCGTGCTAAGGACGCTCTCAGCGGCTGAGCCGCATCGTTGGCGATCTTTAACACGAGGTCCTGGGTTCGAGATATATATATATATATATATATATATATATATATATATATATATATATATATATATATATATATATATATATATATATATATATATATATATATATATATATATATATGGTCGCGGGGGCCGGGGGGTTTTGTTATGTGAACATTCTGTGAAATTTGTCGTTATGTAGCCTTTATCAAGCATAGCAGCTTTTTTCTCTTGCTACCGTTTCTGCATGTAATAGAAACAAACGAACTTCAAACACTCATGTGGCAAGGTTCTGGCATACCGGCAGAGCCGTGACGATGCAGTTGCATGGAAAACAAGATGCTGTCCCTCCAGTCCTTGATACTCTGTGGCGTGGCGACGCAATATCATGGGCCAATGGTGGCTAAGTGGTTGAGGCATATGCTGCCACACGGCAGCACGTCGTGGGTTCGTATTGCGACGCAGGTCCATGAGATACGAATACCACGACGACACGGTTATGCCCAGAAAGTACTCATCGATTCCTCTTGGTGTCGTGAAAGCTGCGCTGCGTCAAATAACTCGCAATAGGGACGAAAACGATCGACTTTAAATTCTGGCCATGCCCATCACAGCTCCACAAGATCGTCTCACGGCGCTTCCTTTCTTTTTCTTTCTTTCTTTCTTTTTTTTTGAATTTTCTTTCTTTTTTTTCCCCTCAATGCGGCATGTAATGTCTAAGTGTAAGTGCTTGATTTGCCGTTCGGCCCGCTGAAACAACTGCGGCTGGGGCAATCCTGCCAACGTATTCATGCTATAGAGTGACGCGCATGCAAGCTCGATCACATGCACACGCGCGCACGCAATGCACGAGGGGGCACATTTTCGCGTCATGACTTCATTACAGCCATGCGCAGTACAACACGGCCAGACCACATTTATCTCTCTCTCTGTCTCTCTCTCTCTCTCTGCATGGAGGGTTTTCTTATTTTTGTTTTATATTTACATTCTGCGCGCGTGCCATTTCACGAGCGACGTGAACTGGGAACTGCGAGCCCTGAACCACGCAGCAACAGGGCGTCATGTACACGTGGAAGCCAATCCTGTGACCTCTCAAGAGAGAGGGAGAGAGAGAAAAAGACAGCAGATACATAAATACCCGCCATCGTGTGGCGAAGCGGCCTTTCGCTTTCACGTATACGACACACAGGGCGCACGGTGGCGAGCGCAATCATGGACGGCGGTTCTCCGCGTCTTCATGGAGGCTTGGGGGGAGAGGGGTCAGAATGTAACACCTTTCGCGTTAACTCGTCGCGATTATGCGTCGCCGGCCGTTTTGACTCCCGCTCTGTGTAATCCTCGTAATCGATTCCGAGCCACGATGATTGGGCCGTAATTGGGCGCGCGCGCGCGCGCTCGTAGCACACATTCATTCTCCGCGCCAAGTACAGATGTGTGCCGCTCGGAAGGATAAATCCCGGCGGCTCAATTTCGCCCATCGTCGCGGGCACGATCTCTCCTCTGCGCGAGCGATTACAAGCGTCTCAAAGCGCTACAGCTTGCATCACGAAGGAAGGCGAGACCGGAAAGGTTGTTATTCGCTCGTACCGCTAGGCGTGGAAGCCTGCGCGTTCCTTGCGATGCCGGTGTTACACAGAGATGAGCCGCTCGGAGTCTCCAGATATTTTGTTTCGGAGAACGCGTAACGAGTCCGTAACCAGCAGCGCCGACGACGACGCCGCGTTCGTAATTTTGTATGCACACGGCAACCAGGTGCTGTAAACGTTCGTAATTGCGTTATACTGCGTCCGCGACCAGTTACGCGCACGAGCCCCGGTGGTTACCGCTCCAATCAACACACAGGTGATAACTGCCCAAAGGCTTACTCGTATAGTCCACACGTTGCATGCGTGCGGCATAACGGCGAGCTGTGCGCGCGTAATTGCATCGATGTATCAGCGGCTTGTTAGTTACACGCGAGCCTGCAGCAGTTACAGCGCTGAATTAATATACTAGATAGAAGCGGACGCACCTGCCTCCTCGGCAAATTTATTAGCGCTGCCCTGTGAGAGACTGCCGCGTCGAACGCCCCGGACGGGCTGTTATTACTTTGCATAGCGCTGCGCCGCAATTGCGGTTAATTTTGAAACAAAGAGAAAGCTTTTCGACGTTTCCGAGTCGCTGCAAGTGCGCGAGTGATGCGAGGCGACCGTTGCGCGGATGACAACAGCTTCCGCGGTGTTAAGCAACTGCATCGAGCTTTCAGCACGGCGATGCCGACTGCAATTTGCGCACATCGTCGTGGTTAACACAGTGATCTGCTCGCGCGCACCAATTTCAAGCGCGGATGGCTCTTTCTTCTCTTTTTTCCTTTCCACAACAGATGAAAGATCAGCGACGTAAAAAAAGTCATTTCAAGAAAGCCATTTCAAGAAAGTCATGTCTCTCGATACACACTTCTGTCGATATCTCTGACGTCATAGGGATCTGGTGCGAGAGCATCAAGATACAGTGCCACCTCCCTTGTCGTTTCTACGTCATTATTGCGTAACCAAGCCTCCCCTATAGTGGAAATTACTGAACTGATTCTTAGTGTAGAACTATAATTTATAGATATAGTTTTCCTAACCAACTTTCCAGCATCCCTTCAATCACAGTGCGTGCACGTGATGCAATGACCGATGCGAGCATGGGTAGCTTCTTTGCAACGACGCACAGCTACACGGCTGGTCGTCGTCTATAGCAAAATAATCTCATCTTTCCGATTACTGCTGCGTCCAGTTGACGGAAATGTGGCGTCGCATTATATCGAGCAGTAAAGCACAAGCACTGCGGCCAGTCGTCAGTAAACCGCGGGGACATGGCTGCCCGCTAACGAGCTAGCCGCCAGGAAGAATTCCTCTCGAGCTAGGCAAAATAAAGATGAAATAAAAAACGAAAAGATAAGCACGTACATGATCAAAATGGCGCAGTGTGAGCTCCTCCCTTCCTGAGAAAGAAACCATGCGAAGAGGCATGGCAGGCCACTGCCTCCTTGCTCAAGGCAAGCCGAGCCGACAAAAGACAGAGAGAAAAAGAAAAAAGGCGAAATGCATAAAACAGACGGACAACGCAGCGAGAACAGACGATCCAAGACAAGGCAAAGAAGGACGGCAGCAGACGACCAGGAAAAGGCGACGAGAAGAGCAAAAAAAGAGAAAAGAATAAAGGGTGGCTTCGCGAAGTGCGCGGTGCCCCGTAGCGGATGAAAAATGGGAGTCGAACCTCCTTCCTGAAGAGGCAGCGCGGCGGCGGGGCAGATCAGATTACGTTTCGCGGGTCCGGCGCGTGTTGTGGTGGCTGGCCACGGCGCGGCTCGCCGCGCCGAGGCCGATTCTTCTTCCTATGCCCGACCGCGCGCGCCGGTGCCAGTCCCCTCGTGGCCCACACCGAGCAAAAGCCAGAGGGGGCATTCATTCATTAACGGCGCTGAGAAGCCCCCTTGCAGACCGCTGGAACCGGCCCTCCGCAACCTTTCCCTAGACTCACCCTTCACCCACCCCCTTCCTCCGCGCCCCTCCACCTGTGTACAGCGATCTTTTCTCATCTCCGGGAGATCGAAGTGGACCTAGCCGAAAGCGATCGCCGTATAAATCGTCGTTTCTTTGGCGCCTTCGGGAGAAAGGTGCTATCGCATGTCCGATGCTCACCGAGCCGTGCTCGAACAGGGTTTGCTCGTTACCAGAGTGCGCCCGAATGTTAGACCCCCTTCGCGTGCATTGAGGAGCTTGCATTAAATGAGACGTAGCTTTCTTTAGTGCTGCTTGTTTTCGAATATATTGTTGCGTAACACGCAATTCTTGTTCTTTTTGAAGTAACTATTAGGTATTATATCTGCACTGATTGGACTATAGCAGCTGTATCCACTTTGAACATGATCTATGCATACTACACTGACCACACAAGCGTTTCGATTTAATTTACTATACTGCTTATATTCACTGCTACCTACTGTTCTTGCTTCGTTTAAACGACCAATTCGAGGTGCTGTAAACATTGTATCCCCTGAAAATGTAAAAATATGTATGACTTTTTTCCCTTCTGAGGGGAAGCTAGTAAAATAATTTAGGGCTTTCTTCCCCATCGTTGTCTGGATGGAAAATAAAGTCATAATAAGTTTTTCCTCATTCTCTATAATGATAGACGGGCTCATGTGTAGCTAGAGACAAACCATGCAGAACGTTGGAGCTGATAAACCCTTTTCCCTTTTGATACAACGACTTCAACGGCATGGCGAAGGTAAAGAGAAAATTGACTGCCTAAGACACACTGCGTCGCATGTCACTCATGTTCGTATATATGTTAAAATCCAAATGCGATGACTCCTTTGATTGACGAAGCTATCCTTCTGTTTTGGGAAGGACATCAGAGTGGAAAGCTGTCCTCCATTACACCCGTCGATAAACCCGGGCTTGGCAGCGTTTGATCTTTTTGTTTCTTCAGCGTAAAAAAGAAAAAGAAAGGCAGACGTGATCGATTTTATCGTCGCTTGCAATCCTAATTGAGTTTAGTTTTCATCACCGGACGGCATCTCGCTAACTCGGAAGGAGCGTATGCTTTCGGCAAGTCTCTGGCTACAAACGAACGTGGCAACCGCAAGACGGCGCCCCAGGCGAACGTCGGACGAGGAAGGCGAGCTGCGCCGCGCTGCGGCTACACACGGGGCCAACGAGATTAATGGCCCATGCGCTGATGAAGTGGGCGAGTTCGCAGCTGCCGAAAACACGGCGACGTTCGTACGGCCATGGGATTATGGGCGGCGAGTATGGACACACGCTTGCGCGCAAATCTGATGAACACATTCATCAGGGGGGGGGGGGGGGGGAAGCGAAGCGGCCGCCTCCGGGTGCTCTCTGTATTGCGTTCGGTTTGCATAACGCGCCCAATATTGCATTTCAATTTCGCTTTAGTCATACGCGTATACGACATGCCCGCAAGATGTGACAAGAGGAGAAAAGCGCTGCATGCAATCTGACAAAGGTCAATATCCCGGGTGTAGTTCAGAGCGGTCAATATCCTGGGTACGGTTTACAGTGGGCAGTGTCGGCCGTTAAACGCAAACTCTCCAAATCGAACGGTACATCCCCATCATGAGTACGCGACACAGTGCGCATTAGACTGACCTACGGCCACGTTATGCGTATGTGCGAACACTTTCACTTTCACGCGCTCGAGGTAAAGAAGGAAAAAGCTCGAGATTATAGGGGCGGAGTCGAAAGGTAGGGGCTTCCGACAAACCAAACGTCGTCACGTCGCTTTGCTGCTTTTTCCCGCCATCGATCTCATTTTCCTCTGCTCGGCCGACTTTGCTGCGTGCTCCAGCATGGCGTCCCCAATACGGCCTGTCCGTCAGCGAGCTTTGACGATCGAGAACCCTCGCAGACGCAACACGTCTGTCGGGTTGCCGGCTCCGGAGAAGGAAGGCCGTGCTTGCAAGGGAGTCTCGCAGGAGCCTTTCGGAGCCACAGGCGCCGTATGTAGGCCACGTCTTCTGGTCCCTGCCGCCGCAAGGAGCACGCAGCTAGTCTCACGCGAATGCCTCGGGCGACGGATGATAGCAAGTGGAGCCGGCTTGCGAGACATCGAGCCAGCCGGAAACCTTCCGGCCGTCCGAACACTGGAGAAGCCGGTGGGCCCTTCTTCCGGTGGCGGAAAGCGACAAGCAATGGATGGATGTGGCCGTCTATACACGCAGTGATCCTCCGGTGCTCGAGAATATTTGGTTTTCGGAGAGAAAGCTTTGAGGTAATGGACAGCTGTTTAACGACATGTTAAGAAATTGGAAGACAGCAGTATATGAATGTGACAGGAAATGCGGAATGACGATATTGTGGCGTTGAGATATTTAGAAGTAGAAATAGTGCGTGGCAGCTGGCGAGGAGATACCACGTGGTAGACTATAGAGTTTAGAAGTGCAAGTGCCGAAAAAAGAAAAAAACACAATCGAGAATGGCAGAGAATTAAGCGGTATGATGACACACACACACACACACACACACACACACACACACACACACACACACACACACACACACACACACACACACACACACACACACACACACACACACACACACACACACACACAGTTTGCAGGCATAAGGTGCAGTCTGTTGCTAGGGCAGCAGATGCTCAATTGCAGATCGCTGTGCCATCGTACTGCAGTGGACATAAATGGAACGATAACGACAGCGATTCATTGGAAGAATTCGGAAGCGCGACCATTTAGAAACTTGTCGACGCACACAGCGAAGAAGTCTCAACTTGTGAGTCGACATGAAGACTACATTTGCAAGCGTTGAGCTCTGCCATTGTTGGTGGGACATCTATTCTATTGTTTAGCGCAGACTGTAACTTGAGAAAAGACTTATAGGAGACGAGAGAAGTGCCTGTGTTTGCTTCGTCTTCTGTTCGTTTTTTTTTTTTCACTGGTTTCTGGGCTGAACATTAGAATAGATCCCCTCTGGCTACTCTTGTGCCCCTGTACACGCGTCGTCTCACGAAGCTACGTGTTCCTTCGCAGAGTGGTCGACTAAACTTGAGAGACGTAAGCGAATGCGGAATTGACTGCGCCGTTTAGTATATATAATCAATGACAGCTAGACACCGCAAAGTCAAACCTGACTTCGTGGAGCTCACACGACACTTCGCCAAATAGTGTGATTATTCCAGCCGAGTGCTATATATGGATTGGCGAGTTTATCAATACGAAGAGGCGATTCCCTCAGGGAGGAGACTAGCCACGTTAGAACAAAACTGGCCACTTATTGCGGGACCACAGGCAACGAATGTCCGCGGTATGCAGCAGCCAGTTCAGTACAAGACATCCGCTGGCAACCAGCCTTGTTATTCCGGACGTGTCGGAGGAAAATTCACCACGTAAGTGTATTGCGAATCCCGGCGGCCCTAGTAACAGGGCTATAGCAGAAGGTGCATGTGCAGCAGAAGACGCATGCGAGCCAGAAGTCGTATGCACGACCGAAGGCACGTCTATACATAAGAAGATCTATGGGATGCAGAAACAGACATGACAGCACACGTGAACAGCCCCGTGTTAATCTGAAGACACGTGTACAACAGCAGGGGACAAATCCATGTGTAGCAAAAGACCCACGAATGTACATCGGAAAACCAGAAGTACACATAACACAACGCAGCGTCCGATACGATGTGCGACGCGTCTAAAAGGCATCTCAGAGCCTGCCAGTAACGCGGACGTTGCTTGCTGGTATACGACGCAACAGTCCTTACGCCCGAACGGGCGCCGAATCGACCTATGCGCCTGCTTCAGAGCAAACCGGCAACCAGGCGCACTGAGTTCCGCAGTATGCGGCTTCGAAGTCAAGCCTCAACCCCTCTGGCAGCGCGCCCTCATATCGGGACTCGCTGGAATCAAGAACGCAAAAAGAAAAAAAAAATCCTGGCCGCGCATACGTATATGTATACGGATGTCCGCGGCCGCATACACCGCAGGGCCGGCCTGCGGCAGCCTTCAGCCGTCCGCGGCACGCACGCCGGCATCTCGCCGTGGCCACGCACGCACAGCGCGCGGCGGTGTTGGCCCTCGGCGGTGTTGGCCGAAGCGTGATCGGCTGGCGCGCCGCGCCGTCCGTCGAAGGCGGTTCGCGCCGTTGCATGCGCACGCGTCCGTCCGTGAATTCTCCTGTCTCGGAACCAGCGACCGACGTCAGGGGCGTGTTTGGAAGCTCTCCAGGCAGCCCGGCCGAGGGCCCGGCGCTCTCTGGTTTTTAGCTCGTTTCCTTTCGTTCTTATACTTTGGCGTTCCTCTCTCTCTTTCTTTTTTTTCATTCGCCGCGTTCTTGATCCGCCGGCGAGCCTTGCGCTTGCACTCCTGTTGTCTGCCAGGCGGATACGCAAGAACTGCAACGTCAAGAGGGCCGCCGATCGGACCGTGCAACCTGCCAATGGACAGGACGAAATAAAGAAAGCGAGAGAGGAGAAGCAAAAGAACGAACGTGACGAGAGGAAAGCCAAGAAGATGGACAACCAAAACAGACTCCTCCGCTTGGAGACCTGTAGAGCGGAACGGCGCCGCTGCCGCCGCAAGAGGGCGTCGCATTCGAGATGTCGGGACGAGATGCTGGCTCACTTGGCCGAACCAGCCACGCCAAGGGATGCAGGATATGTTTGTTTGTTTTTATATCTTTTTATTGGGATATAGCAATTATATGGACACTCCAGGCGCATTTCTGTTGTCGGCGTCGCCGTAACGTTCCGCATAAAGTCCAAAGGCGACAACACCGTCGCCGCGCGCACTACGCTGTGTGTGCGAGTGAAAGCTTGCGAGGAGTAACCCGACGATCGCGGCTCAATCTCGCCCGCTCGAAAGGGCGGAAAGCGTGGAGGTAAGCCAGGAGAAAACGCGCCGTCTTCCGTCGCGCGCACGGCGAGGCACCGGGTGGGAGGGGAGGGAGGGGGACGGCGTTCTACTCCAGTTACAACTGCGTATGTGGTTGCTGCACGTGGTCGCGCGGCCGTATCTTGAGAGCGATCTGCGTTGGTCGTTGAGCCTAAGTACGTGTGCCGACGGCTCATAGCTTTGTGCATGCTGTGTGTGCTCTGCACTTCGTTTGCGTTGAAGCGATAGACAGCACGAAGGTCACTTCGCTCGCTGCTGCGGTCGCGCTTCCTAACGCCAGCATTTTGAGAGCGAATGTCTGCGGTCATCGAGTGTGATGTGTTCATATTTGCTGTGCTTGCAGACACCATGCTTGTTAGTTTAGTTAGCAGGCGGATGTTTAAAATTTGACACGAGCGATAAAAATACTATCCTTACTTTGTATGGCTGTCTGCTAATTTGCTATCGCAATCGATGCTTCGCCTTCTGGGCGAAACTCGGGACTTTTTCTCTGAATATGAAAAAAAATTAAATTCACGGATGAGCCTGTTACTTGGTTTCAGCGAAGCTGATTCATACCGAAACTATGCGTCCCTGTAGTAGAAGCTCCGTGAGGTTGATACACATGCTCTTGCGTTGAGTCACGCCAGGAACTTTGTCACTGGTGTTTTTTTAGACTCTCGCACATTGAAATGAAGGCGTTGTTGGCAAAGTAGTAGTATCTTTCACTACCGGTATATTTCCTGCAATCTCGAAATTAAAGGTGCCATTAAATCTAGGGTGTGACGAAACTCGTCTGGTCGTTGATTATCACCACTTATTTTAGTTGTATCGAACACCGACGACAGAAATAAGAGTTTAATAGAAAACACAAAAACGTTCCGACTCCCGTGCCGCAGCCTTTTTGTTCAGAAATAGACTGTGAACAAGGCTCTTGAGAGCCTCCTTCATGAAATCCGAAACTTGTCTTGTTTCTTTTAAGCTTTTATTTCTGTTGTCGGCGTCCATTATTCCACAGTTGTGTCGAAAGTGCCAATGTGCTCAGCTGACTTTTCTAAGAAGGAAATATTTTAGCGGAACAGGAAATGGGCCTCTTTGGTATTTACTGAGCGTGATTTACTGAAGCGCGATAGAACAATTCGTACACTACGTCCACTGTCATAAAGGTCCAAGGAGACGTGAGGATTACGTAAAACGACACCGCAGCTAAAGACCGCAGACGAGATGACCTCGCAGTGTCGTTCACGCCGCGAGCATGCGTAATCGCCGCATCCTCTCCCCAGCTCGATGGTAGCCACAGGGCCCTTCCGGCCCTGCCCGACGCACAGCGCTTCTGTACACCTGAAGGCGCGTCACCCAGAAAACCCAGCAGGACCACTCGGCGAAGTCTAATTCTGGCCGCCAAAGCGGAACGCCCTCTTTTATCGCAGCGTTATCGGCGTCAACATCGCGGCTCAGAAAAAAAAAGCAAAAAAAAGCGAAGATTGTCTCCCGGGACACAGGCTCCGCAGCAACGAGGTACGTAATGCCGGGAGTCAAGAAAGAAGGCAACGGAAACAAGAAGGAAACAAATACGAAACGGAACAAAAGATCCCCGACGCGGCCACCGGCCGACGGAGCAAGGTACGGGCGAGCGACAAAACACACGGCCGGTACCACATTAGGAGGGAAGTCTTTTCCGCTCTGGTTGCAGAAAAAACGCCGCCGAAGGCGTCGGAGCACGGAACGGGCCGTCGACGGACGACGCCGCAACGGACGACTGTACGAGAGAGAGAGAGAGAGAGAGAGAGAGAGAGAGAGAGCCCAGCGGGCACGGCGGCAAAGGAGGCGCGCTACCCAGAAACAAGGCCCATTACTCAGTCTCGGAAAAAAGAAAAAAAAGAACTCGCCGACGGCACTTCTATATGCCTACACCACCACCCTCACCTAAGTCTTCTGGCTACCTCGCGCCACCGCCACGCTTTACCTAAACCGTGCAAGCGTAGCTACGCGGCTCTCCCTAGCTCTCTCTCTCTCTCTCCTGTTTCTAACAATCGCCCAAAACGCGCCGAAAAGAGAGAAACGTCGACGGGTTCGAGACCAAAGCGGGCGCAGCGAAACCATTCGCTTTCATCGTTGCTGCAGCCAGAAAACTCGGAAGGGAAGGCTCATCTTTCTCTCAGCCTCCAACTGTCCTAAGGTGGCACGGGCACGCGCGCGGCCGGGGCAGTCAAGTATCATCGCCATCGTCATCACCATCATCATTATCCGCGTCGTGAGCGCATTGCCGAGACGACGACGGGGCGCCGAAGGAGGTCCCCCGCTAAACCCACTTTTTGTGGGGCCGTATTTATACACCGCTGCAGCAGGGAGCGGAGGCGCGGTGCGGGTTCAAAGGGTTCGGCAGCCAAGTTTACAACCTCCGGATCGTTTTTCTTTTTTCCCTTTTTCTTTCGTTTTCATTCCTTCCTCCTTTTTTTTTTTCGGTTTACGTTTCTGTGTACTTGTGCCCGCTTCAAGGCCACCATAGACGCCGACAGCTCCGCCAGCAAATCGGAAAGATTTGTGCAGCTCTGTATATACAGTGCCACATTATTTCTTTGCGTTTTAGTCTTTCGTGTCTTATGTGCTGCTCCTTTCTTTATCTAAACGAATATTTCGGATACGTCGGAATCTTCCTATATGCCGGATAGCTCCCTTCCTTCACGTCACCTCCACTTCGTCCACGAGACAGTACGGGTGCCCCGCCTTCTTTAATAAGGAAATGCTAGTTCGAAAGCCGCAAACTTGGCTTCTTTTAACGTAAACGATACCCGACGTTAGTAGTAACGGCATCGTGTAATAAAAACGAGGAGTCTACAAATGAACCGTCAGGAGAGCTTCACGCTGTACAGTACCAGTAGATGCCGAAACGCCCTTAAAGGTGACAATGGACCACAGTCTTACAGCCCTTCCGTGTGGCTATATACATGGCCTACGGAGAGCGCACACAGCCAGCCCATGTAATCTCCATAGACTTTACACAGATTTATGATTTAGCAGTTTGCCGTAGACAATCTATAGATAACGAGCAGACTAAAGAATCGCTATGCAACGACTTCTAGTGCTGATGGCGCGGGGAGTAGTCGCGTGGCGTAACATACGCCATTTTGTCTCCTGTTCACAGCTTCTATTGTGGTTCTGGATATGAGCGGATCGAGATAAAGTGCAGTTTTGCTCCGTGCTGGCTGTACAACGATATGGCGGTATTCATGACGTCACTACATACTAGAAACCGATTAAAAGAAGTGCATGCAGGCAGACTTGTCTACATAGGTTTATACATATTTTACACCATATATATATATATATATATATATATATATATATATATATATATATATATATATATATATATATATATATATATATATATATATATATGTAGCAGTCTATATCGGAAGTCTTGCAGATTATCTAAAACCAATCAACTACACCGTATGAGGCAGGGACTGCCACTGCAGAGCCTTCTTCGCAGCCCTCCTTTGCCGGTACGCAGAGCCCTGTTGGGGGCTACACGCACCAAACTATAGCAGAGGAAATGTCGGCGCAGACTGACCTGCGTCTGCGTGAGTCCCAGGGAGGCGGCGAGCTCGGCGCGCTCGGGCAGGGCGAGGTACTGGGTCCGCTGGAACCTCCTGTTGAGCTGCTGAAGCTGGAGGCTAGAGTAGATGGTGCGGGGCTTTCGCATCTTCTTTCCCTTGCCGTTCACCCTCAGCGTATCTTCCAGCTGGGACTTGTCTGCGCAGACCACACAACAGGGGCCCCGTCTCAGAAACGCGCATACCGCATGCTGTCGCCATTGTGTTAACACATACGCAGAGACGCGAGTGTTTATACCTTGAAATCGCAAAAGAAAAAGAAAACATTCTGTGTTTACCGCTGCTCTGTTCTTGCACGGATTTTGCAGCAAGGTCGAATTTCACTGTCCGAACCTTTCGGCATATAAGATGTGCCACTGTTACTTGCGTAGCTTGTCATTTAAAAAAAAAAAAAAAGTTCGAATTTCCCTTCGCGTGCGCCTCTTGCACTGAGTGATGCTTAGTACGGTAAAAAGAAGGCCTTCGTGATTGGTTACCTATAATCACTCGGGGTTTCATTCGAGAGGCGCGGGCGAAGGCAAATTCGCAGTTCTTTTCTTGACAAACCACTGTTACTAGAGGTCAATTGTCAATTCAGTAATGAACGTCTTCTTAAACACACACAATCGTGTCAAGGAAAAACAGGGGGAAGGTGGAAGATGGAAATTCAAGAGGATGAGCAAAACGAAACTTTCAAGGCTACGTAGTCGCCTTCAAAGAGACAAGTCCACTTGTCGAAACGTTGGCTCCCGCTTTCATCTTGTCCTCGTTTTGCACAACCGTATCAAGTGTTATGCTGAATGATTCAAACTACAAAATGTGACCATAGTGCAAAATGTGAGCAAGAAGAGAGCAAAGGTAAGCGCAAAAAAATTTTTTATGTAAATTTAATGGGGAAAATGGACGTCCCTTTACTGAAACAGATCACTTAAAACGTGAAGAGTCTAAGCAAATGTGACCACTCGTGTTGTTTTTATCCTTTATTATATCTGCAATCGTTGTTCCGGGGGCTTTCTTTCACTTCCAAAGCAGCATGTTAGCGTATACTTCTAAACAATCTGCGCGGTTGTAAACAAACAAGCATAGAGCAGGCAAGGCGACTATGATATCACTTATCTCTTTTAGCTTTCCATGTCACCATCGCCAGTTCAGAGCAGCAAACCAGAGTTTCTGTTCCGGTTAACTTCTGTGATTTTCCCCCACCCTCTCTCCTTCTACACCATTCACCGCATTCAAAAATGCATGCTACAGTAAAAATCAAGCTTCTTATCAGTCTCTATAAGAGGCATCGATTAAGGAGTGTCAAGATCCCATTGGCTCTCCGGATAAGCGCTGGTAGTAATGAGTGTAACGGCATGGGATACGTACAAAATTCGTCCAGAATTCAGTCGTTTTAGCTTTGCTCGCTTGTTTGACCAGCTGTGTTTCAAAACATCGTGAATAGTACCGAGAAAAAAGAGGATATAAAAAATACAGACTTTCCCGGTCATCAATCACGCAAATGTACAACCGCCGGGTCGCAAATGTAGCCGAAGAAAACATACACCGGCATTATAGGTATACGAAAGGCGCCGGCATGAGTGCTCTGGTCGTGTCGTTCAGGTATTGTAAACATCTATGTAGGGGTGTGCTTCGCGCGTCATTTATAACCACGACGCTGCCTGGGGGTACGCGTACGCGGGAAGGCTGCTTGCACTTGCTGAGCACCACACGCGCTACCGGCGTGGAAGAAACACGGCGGCGTCTGAAGTCGTTTTCGTAAGAGAAAGGGAAAAAAGAACCTAGTACACAAGAACATGGAGGCCGAACGCAACACTTATGGCGTTAGCCGTGTCAAGCTGGATTAGTATCGTCGATAAACTTGCCGCGGCGACATTTCGTTGAGAAAACACATAAAAGAAAGCGTCGCTGAGTCACTTCTTGCTAGAGTACGAATAATTTGAAGCTATAGTCATTCTGACTATATAGTAACGGCGATCATTCGGACTATATGTAGTAACGGCGAGTGAGTGAGTGAATGAGTGAGTTAATGAGTGAATGAGTGAGTGAGTGAATGAGTGAGTGAGTGAGTGAGTGAGTGAGTGAGTGAGTGAGTGAGTGAGTGAGTGAGTGAATGAGTGAGTGAGTGAGTGAGTGAGTGAGTGAGTGAGTGAGTGAGTGAGTGAGTGAGTGAGTGAGTGAGTGAGTGAGACTATATAGGATATGTTGGCATAACACTCTTCGTTCTTCCGCTTCCAGATACAACTCTTCTTCGTTCTCTCCGTAACGACGAAAAGTTGAATGACTGGTGAAACGCTGACAAGGGCTGGAATGAATTCCTGAAGCAGTGAGCAAAGTATATGTATGGGAAACGCATTTGAGTTTTCGTCTGCCAGAAAGAACTCGACGAGTTCAAAGGCGGCAGTGTCCGCTACTGCAAGCGAGAGTCTTTACCAACAACTTCGTCCTATAATCACTATCGACATCAGACGCTACTCTCTGTCCCACAGATGCGTGACCACCTCGACCGGACTTTCAGTTTGAGCTGGTGCAACCCCGCCCCGCGGCGCTGAGACCTTGGTCCGCGCTCAAGGGCAAAGGTGACGGACAGACGCGACCACGCCTTGGTCAAACATTTCGTCACAGAAGAGAGCGAGACTTCCGCGGCAAATTGGGAATCGATGCCTTCGCAACGTTGCATTATGCACGCGTGCAGTACGCGGACGCCATGAGCAGTTTGTTGCACAGTGCTATCTCGGTAATATGTATTGCGCAGCGAGGTCATGCACTATACCTTCGAAAAGCGAAGCCTGGCGAATTCTCGCGGACATAACTGTCGCGGCATGCGGTATGCTTGCTGCCTTGCCGAAAACAGCTCATCCTCAGAAAATAATAATAATAATAATAATAATAATAATAATAATAATAATAATAATAATAATAATAATCTCCACCATGGTGGGATTGAACAGCCCAGTGCTCTAACCGAAACCGCACGTCTACTATTCTCCCTGACAACGTCAAGTATATCTTTTCGAGACAATTGGCGTCGCGTGTCATGCCTGTGTGCGAGAAAACCACTTAATGAAGGATTCGCTTCACATACATTGCAACCTGCGCGTTGGACCTGCGTATTTTTTTTCTTTGTTTACTTGTTCCCTGTGCTTTCTTTTACAAGAGTGAGAGAGAGAGAGAGAGAGAGGGCTCTTTATTAGAAAAACAGAGAATTTTGCCGGCGCGTATATAGCCGCTGGCATGCTACTCTGTATAGGGATGGGGAATGGGATTAAAAGATTCCGGAAAAGAGTGGGACAAAAACAGGATAAAAATAAATATGAAATGTCCGAGTTGACCTGATACTAGTATTTACAGGTGACACGGCGGGTAAATTTAGACTTCTATTTGACCAATTTCTGTCAGGTATTTTAACAATAAATCCAAAACCCGTCGCTGTTTTGAAGGGCCGGGCATTGGACCTTGGAAGAGTGTAGATGAGCGAACAACCTAGTCAAAGTCCAAAAGTCCGGCGTGTTCTGCATATGTCAAATTGAAGAAGTAATTTAAACGGACACTAAAGAGGAAAATTATTTCTGTTGTATCAGTAAAGTACCCTTCCGCAATAACAAAAACGCCACTCTTCGCGCGAGAAGACACTTGGTAAGCAAGAAAAAGTCGAATGACAAAGGCGACGCCTCCTCCGAAGTTGCCGCACCAGTTCGCGTAGACGTCATGAATTTCTGCGGCGTCTTCTTAGGTCTAGTTAATTATTTAGCTGCAAAGATCGACTACGCTGTGCTCTAACGGAGCAAAAGAGTAAACAGGGATAGTTTAGGGAACTCCTACGGAGTCAATGCGACCCAAATACGAAAAAGAAATGCCTTGAAATCCGTGACTTCACACTGACGTATACCCGCGCTGGAGCTTCGGCGCGAAATTGAAAAACTGAAACTCTGACCTTCATTTTATCTTAATATAATCAACCTAATATTAAACAATTAACGACAACAGAGCTTTCAAACATCGTTTAATCAGTACGATGCACTGATTCGCTGCTTTGCTTTAGTGTCTCCTTAATGAATGCTTGGAAACCTTGCCGGACGCGTCTTCGCATGCATATACACGTTTCTCGAACACCTCCAGGTCCGCGAACAAAGCCGCCCCGCATGCAGCTGCCGCCTGTCAGAAGGCGCTGCACTGCAGCAGCGCCCTTTCTTTTCTTTCTTTTTTTTTTCTGTTCTCTCTTCTCTCGTTCTCCTTCCGTCACCGAGGCTGTCTCCTCGGTGTCCGTGCGTACCTGGAGTGTCCACGCACGAATGCGTCCAGCAACACGCGACGACGACGACGACCACGCAAGGCGGCGCCGCCAGCGAAGCCGGCGGCCATCGTCGGGAGTGACCAGCCGGAAGGGGCGAGCTAGACGCCGAGGCGAAGTCATAACGCCGAGAGAGAGAGAGAGAGAGAGAGAGAGAGAGAGAGAGGAAGGGAGCGTGGCGGAGCCCAGAAGAAGAGAAATGTTACGCGCACGCGGCTGTGTAGCAGGCGTTGCAACGGCGGCGGTAGCCATGCGGCGGAGGGAGCCGAGACCTCCGAAACAGGAAACACGTTCAAGGACTTCTCTCGGAGAGGCTTTTCACTCTCGGCCAACTTCGTTGCCGGTCCGGCGGGCGGACAGCCCCGGGACCGCCGGACAGCGCGTGCCCGCGGCACCATGCATGGGGCATGTGGCGGCAGCGTCCGAACGGCATGCATGTGTATATGGCACGAACCGGCACTTGCGATGCGCCGCTCGGAGGCATCGTAATATGCGCTGTAAAACACGTCGTGGGGCTAGTTGGTGCATAGCTTTCAATAGATGAAGCGCCAATATTGACGGCACGCTAGGAAGAAACAAAGACAGGACATGTCGTTTCCTGTCTTTGTTCCTTCCCAGTGTGCTGTCACTATTAGCGCTTCATCTACTGAAAGTAATGTGCGCAGAGGCGCCAAACTGCGGTCATCTGCAACGCCTGGATTTCGGCGAGTTTACCGTCTGGTGAACCTGCTGCGACTGGGAAACGTTTCGATGTTGAGGATAGTGCGCCTTGCGCTGCAGAAACTCGCGTGTCTTATACGCGACAGTGAACTTCTGGACACGTGGTAAGCGTTTCGGAATAGCGCGTGAGAGGCACAGGCGGAGCACTTGCCGGCCCAGACTGCCAGGCTAACTAACCCTGCCTGTGGTAAACATCTTAACTAACCAACTAGCCAGCCATTGTTAGTTAACGGAGCGGAGCAGAAATTGGAAAAATGCATCATACGCCCACGCAAGACGGCGAGCAGAACCACTCACTAGCCGGTGTTTATTGTCAGGGGGACACAGGAGTGCTTTCAGGCAGAAAACAGCGCACGATATATATATATATATATATATATATATATATATATATATATATATATATATATATATATATATATATATATATATATATATATATATGCAAAAAGAAGCAAAGCCTACACATATACATCCCGTTCAGTTATAAGGAAAAGGAGATCTCGGTTTACATATGGTGTGAACCTATCGTGAAGTTTTGCTGATGCAATTGGAAAAAAGCGCCGTGCGTTTTGATTCTTTGCCTTTTTTTTCTTCAACAGCCAAATTGAATCGTGACCATGCCAAGTGTGAGATACTCCTTTATTTACGAAGTCCCACGTTATTTCCGCAACTTTGCCTCCTCGATTGAGTGACGAGGCTTGACACCCCCAAGACAATAACACGTAAGCTGCGAGAGGTGCCTGTACAGTGAAGGGCTCTGCATGGAAATATACAGACTGGCGTTTTCTTAACGTGAACCCCCAAAAAAAGTGCAAGTAGACGAACGTTTTTCTTATATATACCACATGTGCACCGCCGTCGGAAAGCAGACAAGCCTCGATAGGGAAGCGAACCGGCGACCTCGCGCTCGCACCTGAATGGAGTGGTAGCCGCTGAGTCACATGCGCCGGGTAACTTTCCTTCCTTCAATATTTCTCCAAGGTCGTTTCACGAATTATATTCCTTTTACTTCGTTGGTTTTCTTTTTGTTTTGTTTTTTTCATTCCAGTAACACTGCGTGTCTCAACCTTCACCCGGGTTTAGGCACTGTTTTTTTCTTTTCCTCGACTAAGCAACGTCGTCCGCTGCGTACGCCGCGAAGCGCGCTTCAAGCGAGACAAGTGCCCGGCCGTCTCCTAAGACAATGGTGACGTCCTCGTCAAGAAAAAGATGATGCCATAAAGAGGAGGAGACGGAACGAACGAAGAGCAAAGAAAAAAAAAACAAAGTAAAAAGAAAGTCGAGAGCGGCTCTCGCCACGGCAGGCTGTATAGCAAGGCAGGCGGGCAAGCCAGGCCGAGCCTTTCTTTGCCAGCAGGACGGCCAGCACCACCGCTTCGGCAGCGTGGCCCCCATACAGCGGGCGCGCACACACACACACACTACCTTCGAGACTTTCTCTCTCCCCCACTGCCCCCCCCCTTTCCCGCTCGCAGCGCCAGCGAAAGAAGCCCCGCGGGCATCGCCAGCGTGTACGCGTCCTGCGAGGAGGGCGGCCCGTCCTTGTCGTCCCGCTCGCTTCAAACCTTTCTCTCGCGGCTCCCGACGCAAACGCTGCAGTGAACCGCCACCCACGACAACATATGCCAGACGTGCTGGCCGCCTTATAATTTTTAAACAAAACATCAGTCCAATCCCCCCAAAAATATATTCATATTATTCGATTTTTGTTCTTTTATTATTACGCGAAATCTAGACTTTGGAATATCAGAGAGGGTTTAGTTCAATAAAACGTCTCTCTTTCCAATCGGGTACCTGGAGTTACGCTGTATTAGCGAGTCTACGATAGAGAGAGAAAAAAACTTTATTGCTCTATAGCGATACCGTAAGATTACGCTTGATTGGTGCAAGCCATGAAAGATGCCAGCACACACTAAGAAAAAAAGGAGTATCTCTTACTCTTTTCGGAGAGTCTGGACTTGCCACGTATACGACACACTTTGTGGGAGACACGCGAACACTCTTTCGGAAGAGAGTCCCGAGACTATCTGTGCTCGATACAAGGTGGTTACGTGACTCCACACCCAATAGTCATGCACACTCTCTTGTAGTAGTCTCCTAACCCTCTCAAAAGGGTCACACGACTATTGCTGAGGGAGTCCGTTAACTATTCTGCATGAGTCAGACGACTCAAGATAAAGGGTCATATGACCGCTGCTGAAGGATTCAGGTAACAATTCTTGATGAGTCTGATGACTCCAGCAGTGTGTGTCGAGTTACCCTTAGTGCGTGGTGCAGGACTCTTGCAGATAGAGTAAAATAACTAATCCATGTAAGTCGTTTGACTCTCGGATGGCAGTGTCGAGCCGCTTTTCAAAATGTGTCACCAACTTTTGCTGTAATTACACACGACTACAGCTAGTTCTCAAGATGACTACTGTAAAAAGACAACATATAAGAAAGAACCCATAGCAAACTTGCCAAAAAGGACATGGCAGGTTAGCAACAAAAAGTTAACATTTCATCACCGTTTGTCGTCTTCTGGAAAATTCAAATGTATTAGCACAGAATCACCATGAAAGCAAGACAGTTCTCATTACTATTAAACTGGAATCAATAGCCAACCATGCAAAACAGTCTTAAATAAACATCCAATATGTAGCCTGCAGGTGCATATGCATGATACTGCAATGCAACTCAGAACCATAATGAGACCCCAAAATATTATGTAACTCATGTAGAAGTTCAATTCAGCACTGCACAAGTCTCTAATGTCAAAACATTTATAAGTTAAACCTATTTCACTGTTCTTCGAGACGTGTTTTTATTTAGAACTTTTTAACATTTTAAGCACACAAGCTACACATAATAAATAAAGAAGGCTGCACTTATGTACAAAGGAGACCCAGATAATCAAGTGCAATAAAAACAATATTCCAACTTAGATTACATAATCTATGCATTATACTATGCTTGCTGAAAACAACTGGTTGGCAATTGATAATCCAATCTAACAGTAAAAAGAGCTGTCTTACCTTATGGTACTCTTGTTGGCACTTTTCCCCCACAACATGTGCGTGTTAGCGTCAGTTGAAAATTGATCTGAAAAATACCACATTAAAAAGTTGTGCATCAATTTTATTCTGTCATACAACATGCAACAGTGTATAAAAGCTTCACAACAGATAATATTACAAAAATAGATACAGCAACATTTATACTAATTGTTTATTTATGTTGACAAACATACTTTTCCAAGACGAAGCTTAACAGCTGACACAGACAATTTCACAGATTGCAATAACCACTAACACAAAACTTGCCATAATGCAAACACGCTGACAAAATATGTAACACAGGTCGCTGTATTTTGTTACGGCAAAGATAGCACATGAATAATGAGGACAAGGGAGGAAGCAGAACACATAAACAAAATATACCCAGCTGCATGCACGCAGCTGTAACAATACACATTGTGCACCAAGATCCAAAAGAAACAAAGAGGAAGATGTGAGGAAGGCTTTTTTTACTCATCACAAGTTATCCTGTAAGAGCAGATTATGCACTGGCTGTAATCTACCCTCAGCACATACGTAAATAAGTTACATTAGGTGCCACATTTACAAATCACTCATATGATGTTCTTGTGATTGTCGTTATTCCGATTTTTAACTTGGAAAGCATGACTGAGTTACGTAAAGCCTCCCAACGGCTTGGCACATATACAGAAAGAAGTGTTTCTATAAACACTGGAGGTCATGGAAGGATGACTGGCACATACCTCTTTTAATTCTTTTGTCTTTGTCTTTATGATTATCTACCACAGTAGTCTTTTGTAGAGTGAAACACATCCAGATAATACGCTGTGGGCAACAAAGTGTGAATAACTGTTCTTGATATCTACCTTTCTCTGGTGTCCCGCTAAGGTAAGATTGGTGCAAAAAATTGTCTTCCCAATGTATGCGTTCCCACAAAACAAAACAGGAGCAGATGATAGGCCACATTAATGCTGCGCGAAATAACACATCTGTTCTTAACTTACCACTGTCATTCCAATCTGGTGCGATTTTCTGCTTTGTTGTGCACTCTAGCACAGGTGCTACGCAGTTCACTTGGTGCCCAAAGCAACTCTCACACCATAGCATGATGTAAATTTTGTTTTTCAAATTCTAAGCGAAACTCAGGTTATGGGGGACAATTGCAAACTTACAGTTTTGCTTTGTATCTTCATTATGTTGTAGAGCAGGGTAGAAAGCAAGAACAGATATTTATAATTTGGGTTCCCACTGTGCATTGCATGGATATGTTTCAATGAATGATACAAGTCTACCATATCAGTAACTGGGAATATTGTATGTAATTGAAATTTTGCGATTCCCAGTGAAGAAACAGTTTTGACAATATGTACCAAGGCAACTAGGTCACTCATGCTCACAAAGGAAAGAAAATAAAAACAAGCAAGATTACAAGAAGTTCGAACTTGCAACCTGAGGTGAGACACCTCGCATGACTGATTTATGTATTTACTGAGCATAAATTACATCTGGCGCATAATCTGCTTGTACAAGATGACAAACAACAAGTTACTCTTGCTTTCTCTCTGGGGCATTTGGCTCTTTTGAACACATGCACATTTTGTGGCACAGCTGTGTGGATGTAGCTGGGCACAGCTGTTAATCAGCATCAATCTGTTTTTATGGTCCTGTACTATTATTGTTGTAATTTATAATTAGCAAATAGCCTAACTATTGGGTTGATCAGCTCCATTTTAAACAAAACATACTGACAGATTTCCCTGTTTATCGCTAACAAAGAGATGGGTACATCATTTCAGATTTCAAGAGCTGTGGAACAGAACAAATGCCAAGGACAGAAAATCTACAGACCAATACCTTTTTTTATTAAATGCCATGTACTAGCCCTTTCTGCAACGAATACCATTATTACCAAAAATTGTAGCCTGAAAGAATAATTGGGAAATATTTACAAGAAAGTGCACATAAAAATATTTTGCCACTATGTAGGACATAACTAAAAAACACCAGCTATACAAAAACCAATGACAATTCAAATCTACATAAAACTCCCCATGAATGGCAGTATATTCAAACCTCTAGTACAAATAATTAAAAAGAGTTGTTTCCAGAAGCATTTCCCCTTAATAAGTGGGTGTTAGTGTTCCTACAAAAGGGTTAGAAAATGCCTTCAGGCATACCATAGGGAGTTTTATAAATAGCACATGCACGCATCTGCCTAAAAAGCCCCACGCCCTGCTTGTATTCCTTAGTCATTTTTCTGCATTCTGTTGTATGTCACCGTTTGGATCCCTTAACACTGAGTGCGCAAAACCAAAAAACAGCCTATTAATACACTGAATTTTTAGCCTGTAAAGGGGTTGCGTGGCAATGGGGGCAGCCAACTCTAGTGTGAGAACAAACAAATATTTGTTCTCGCGTTAGTGAAACCAGTCAAAATATAATCTCACAAATTTGGAAATGAATGCGCAAAGAACCTTGCTGACTGTCACATTATTGTCCCGAACAAGATCTTTTGGTGTTTACAATTCCTAGTTTAATTCACTTACCTCTAGTAAATGGGCTCTGACCTAGAATACTCAGTGTAGGAGACTGACCAAGACCTGGAAGCCAATGTTTAAATCTGAAATAAAGACATTCGTCCCCCGACCACATGGCACTGCTTCGTTATCAGAAGAAGCATGCATCCATGGTCATATAGTCTGTAAAATTATTTATACATCATCTGTGGCGTTAAGCTTGCATTAACAAATTCTGAAAATTAGGAAATACATCTGCTATTTAAAGCACTGCTGTAAACCTGTGTGTTTGAAAAATGCAATACTCAAAAGGTGTAATTTAACCAATGTGTGCATGAAACCTATGCTGCCTTTGACATTCGTCAGTGTGGCAAATAAGCACTGAGAAATGCCAAGGGTATCATAGCTTTTATGTCTCAAACTTTGCATGCGAGTACCACTGGTATCTTTGCAGCGAAAAAAAGTCACATTACTACCAGACTTTTGAGGGGAACCCATGTTTCTCTAGTTTAATATTTTCTTTCTTGCGCTCTTATATCCTTGAGTTTATCAAAAATAACGGGTGTTTGAAATAAGTACTCCATATTGCTCTTAAATTTATCCTGCACCAGAGCCCATGTTAAGTTAAATTTCTTGAACACATTGCAGTGCTGTAGGTTATCAAAGGAAGAAAAAATACTGTAAGTTTGCATTTTAGCCTTCTGTACAACAAGAATTAAGAACCTATCAATTACATCCACAAGTACAAAAGAACTATGAGAAACGGGGCATAAAGACGGGTATACATTATAATAGCAGGAGTTGATGGTGAGAATTCTGCGAGAAAGGAACTATTAAAACTAGGTGTAAGAAACATATGAATTATAATATTAGAAATATTTGCAAAGAATTTGAAGAGACAAATAGAATGTCTGTTCAAATCACTCCACCCCAACATTCATCCATGGTTCGATAAGTGATCGATAAGATAAGAAACAGCTGGTGATGCTGTTTGGATAGATGGAAACTGAGGTACAGCTGTGAAATAGACGGAACAAGTAGAGGGGTCACCAAGTGTTGCGCGCTGGTTGCACAGCAGGTTTCCTTGATCTCTGGACTCACTCGACACTGATGCATTGAGCCTGGTTATATGTAGTTCGCAAGAGGCCTGGCCCGAGTATGTGGCATGGCTTGGGTAAAATTTCAAGGCAACCTGAAAAACACAGATCCAAATATATAAGCGCCAAAATATTCTGCACCATAGGGCAAATCTGAAGTTTACCATCTGCACATAGCAGATGATGAAAACAGATACAAGTCACCAGACTCAAGGTATATAAATGTGCAAAAGTGTAAATGAATGTGAAGAGCTGCTTGTAGGATGGAATCCTTCATTTTGTCTTTTCTAGATCAATAATAGTATCTTAACATAAAGTCAAGTGTACACGACCCTCCCTATTTGTGTCAGTAGGCTATTCCATGCCAGCTGTTCCAACCTGGCACACGACCACTTGGAATTTCTTTTTGAAAACTGGGGGCCCTTCAATATAGAACAAATCTCAATTTCACGCAATACTTAAAGCAAAAAAAATTTTACTGGCGTAAACACTGTCACATTTTGTGTAACGCACCAAACTATGCATGATAAAATGGCATAGCCAAAAAAATTGGTTCCTTCATTAAGAGGGCCAAATTTTTTACGACATTGAAGAGAGGCCTTACACCAAGAACTTGACTGCTTATTAGCCACTGCTCACTTTATTATGGCCGATTAAAATGGACCAAATGGCTTATTAACATTATTTTCACAAAAGTGACCTACAGCAAAAGCTGTAAATTTATGTAATCCATGTGTTTAGGACTTGTGCTGTGTGCAAGAACTGGTTTCAGAAAGATACATTATGCAGCAGAGCAGAGAGAGGAGGATGAACTTGGGAAAGAAGTCAGTTTTGGTGTACGTTAATTGGCCTACTTACCATTGAGGCAGCCCTAGTAAATTTATGCCAAATACCATGTATGAGAGTACACTGTATTGTTTTTAAATTGGTAAAGCTTTATCAAAGTAGTTTTTGTGTTACGCAAGAAAACAATTTTACAATTGGTCCCCTGTAGTTTCAAAATTTGCATCGCATTTCGTCTAATACACACAGCCTCTTGGAAGCTAAGACAAAATGCATAGACTTGAGCATCCCTGCACAGACAGAAGGCGAGTCTAAACTGCTTCGAAGTTACTTCTTTCATTGCTGAGTGGCTACAAGCCACTTCACTCAAAAAGACGCCGCTTAATTGCAGGTATTTACCTGAATATTTGTGTCTGCTGTCAGCCTACTTGGCATCATCACTAAGGCTGCCAACTCCCTAGTGGACGTGGTCGGGGCATGGTGGTGGCACGATGCAGTGGCAGAAGCCGCCAAAGGCTCCCAACTCCCTAGTGGACGTAGTCGGGAAAGGGTGGTGGTAGGACGCAGGGGTAGGAGCCGCCAGAGTACCTGCAACAAATTTGCACAAATGTTCTTAGTTCTACCACGTCACGATTTACAATAAAAATTTTGCGGTCTGTGTAACATGGCTACCAATACAAATAAAGGCAAACAGTTAGGTCCTACTAGACAACTATAACCCCGACAAAAAAGAAACGGTACTTATAGGGACACTAAAGTGAAACAATAAAACAGTTTAAGACTAATGAAGCATTGTTTGAGAACCCTGCAGGCAGTCATTTCAAAAAAATAGTTTATTAGATGAGAACATGAAGGTCCAAGTATCAGTATTTGAATTTCGCGCCAAAACCCCAGCGCCGGTACGTCAGCGTGACGTCGGGGATTCTAAAGCATCTTTTCGCATTTGGGCTCTGTTGGCTGAATAAAGGTTCTCGAAACTTCCCATGTTTATTATTTGGTTCCTTTAGAACCCAATGTAGTCAATCTGTACCGCTAGATATAATTAGTAGGCCCTAGAAGATGCCATCAAAATCCAAGACATCACAGCCCCCAGGTGCGGGAACTTAAGTAGGCGTCGCCACCTGTATTTCGTTCCTGCGCTTTTCATGGCTTGCCAAACATCTTATCGTTGTAAGAGTGGTGTTTTTGGTGTTGTAGAACGGTGATTTCCTGATGCAGAAGAAATCATCTATCACTTTACTGTCCCTTTAAGTTTATGAAAATCCAAACAATGAAAAAAAATGTGCAACCGATTTGTGCATGGAAGCTTGGTTGAAGTGATCTGCTAGTCAACTGCAAGCCTGCCACCTTAAAATGTCATTGTAAATTTCTTTACATGCATTATGTAACCTGCATTAATACAAGTTTAAAATCTCTTAACATAAGTAAATCACCAAGCTAATTCAGTTAACGAATTCCAGTGGTCGTTAATGCAACAAAGTGCAAGCTCGGAATGAAGCTGGCCAAACTGGGCAGTGAAAAATAACAATGTGGTTCTCTACATCTTGTTTTTCTGGCTTTCGCTCTAGCGTTGGAATATACAAGAATTTTGACATTCCTGATATTTCACCCTGCTAATTTCTATTCCATAATGCATAATACTTGAGCAAGAGCAATACTGCTTTCTTTTAACCGTAAATAGTGATAGAACAAGAAAATTCGCTGGAGCCAACGTTTTGAGAAAGATCTCCCTTTTGTCGAAACATTGGCTCCAGCGATGCTCCTTGTTCTACGGCTCTTCATCATGTCAAGTCTGTCTTCCTGTGTACCTCTGTACTTTCAATGTTATGTCAATGAAATTGTAATAACAGATCATTAGTAAGTGTAGCTGCTGAGGAATTTGGGCTTGTTGGTAGATAACAACAGCATAACTGCGCAACATAGAGATACGGACAAAGGAGGCTTGTGTGTGTTGTCTTCTCCAACCATGTCTCCCCTTTTGGCAATTACTCTGTCTCAATGTATAACTATTACCCTTTGCACAATAATACTAAAATGCATAAAGACAGGAAGGTGGACACAAAAATTACAACAGATAGCATCATATGCTAATGAGATATGCAAAAGTGCCTGCTACAATTTGTCTCACCCATAACGTGCTGGGTAAGATGGCGACTTCTGGCTGTTGCCATTTCTTGAATACCTAAAATAAGATACATATCAAAATTATAAAAATACACAGGACAACAGCAGTAGCCGAGGACATAACGCATTGTTTAGTACAAGTGAAACTAAACTCTGATACACGGCAGACAAAATTTCCTTTTATTAAATTAGTAGAAAAATACACCACACTTCATTTCATTCAATACTGTCAGCATTTCTTGGTACAAAAAAAGGTATTTCTGCATGGAAGCAGCAAAATAATAAATGGCCTTCTACTTTTACAAAATATGCTGCAGCGATTAAGCCAACTGCAGCTGTATATACTTAAAATTGTTGTATGCACATTACAATAGCCAAGACAGGATAACCTTGGGTTCATATGCAGCTCACTGGAAGGTACAACTTTGCAATCAACTCATTTCTGCTTGGCAAATATACGCACTAACATAAAACTACAAATAAAAGGAACCTTTTTTCATAAAACACCGGACTCGATATAAAAAATCCAGTAGCAATATTACAATTTCACCACATAACACAGCCAGGTTTTGTAAGCCTAGTAGGATTTACTATATAAATGTTGCAGCAAGTTCATGCTTTTAAATATTTACAAGCGTGAAAATAAAGATTACGTAAACATAATACATTATATATAGGCTTAGATTGTGAGCTAATGTGTTTTCTACTTACAGCCAAATGCACATAAAATTTGTTCTGTTTCAGCGCTTTTAAAGCGCTGTGTCTGTTCGCTTGAGCAGGCAGCCGCTTTACCGCTCTTAAAATATCTGTGCTCCCACATCGCCTGACACTGCCATACAGCGTTGTAGCGCTTTTATTATTCGCCGTAATATACCTAAAGCGCTAGTAAATCTTCAGAATACACAAGCTGTCTTTTCGACTATCTGTCTTCGCCAGCGAAAGTCACACTGGTGCGAGTATTGTACCTACACATCCAGTTACGCAGTACTTGATATTCTACGGATTTTTCGATGCGACAGGCCACTCGTCACTAGAGTCGTTAAGAACGGTGTTTCTCCTGGCAGTACAGCTTTGCAATAATTTCAGATGCTCTCCTGAGGCTTCCGTGTGCCAGTAGTATTTTCGCATACATACGCGCACGCATGCCTAAGAAACGTCTGTGAACTGCCAAGAGAAACGTGGCGCAAAATGTAGCCATACCGGAAGGGCAGAGTACGCGCCGTTTGTAAACTCGGAACAAAAGCTGATATGCTTACCTGAGACGTTAAGAGAAATATGGCACAGGTCACTCCTCGCTGGTAGTCGTTCGTATGCATCTGGTCGTCTCTGTTTGTTGCGATCTCCCATATCACAATGAAAGATGCAATGCAAACCGCAACACTTCGGGCGCTTGTAACGGTCCGGCGAGCTGCGCTTGCTCGATGTCGGCAAAGACGACATCGGCGACACGCTGCTGCTGGCGGCGGTCCCCCTCGTTGCAATCACACAGCACGGACAGAAGCTCCCACCGTAACTTGCCGCAACGCCTGGTTGCAGTCGCCCCTAACGCAGCGATTTCAGAACCACTCAACGACAACGTACTCGCGCGTGATGCAGCGCAACTGTAAAATGGCGTCATGCTACTGACGGCTTCGGCTTTGGATCATTTTGTATCTGCACAACTGAGCAAAACAGTTGCGCTAGTTTCGGTTTTGTTTCCTCGCGTTGAGATAAAAATTGTTTTGCTCACTGATAATTTTACGTCACTTAAGTAATGTTCACGAATGAAACAGCCATGAATTTAACACGCGTCTTGAAATACCCGCTACGTTCACTTGGCAGAAGCAAAATTTGCTCTTCCGAGTGTGGTTGCGTATGAAATCTATCGTTGGGCTGTCGGAGCGTGCTCTAAGTGTGAAGACGCGGCGTAATTGTCCTTAATTTGCTTAGATATAACGGTGCGGCTGCCCTTGATTTCTGTCGAGTGCAGTTTGCTCTGATGTAAGGTAGAACTACAAAGCCGCCCATGTTACTGAATGATCTTGTGCACCTGAAGCTGCCAGAACTCCGGTATTTCCTCTACAAGTTCTTGCGACTGTGTGCCGCTGTCACCAAATGCGAGCGTAGTCATTTGGCGGAGATTTAGCAACACATTTTCTAGAGCTATAGTTCACCGCTCTATCACGACATGGAGAAGCAGCGTGGTTGGTACTTAGTAAAATTTTTTATTTATTGCGAATTTTGCGATAGCAATTGTATGGATACAACCGCCGAAATATATCTGTCGGTGTTGCCGTGAGCTTACGTATATAGTCAAGTGCGATAAGATCCTATCCTGCGCCGTTGGCTGTGCGCGTTAAAGGAAGTGTACGAGAGTGAGCCGAGACGTATAGTGCCTGGATGGGTGTCCCAAGTATCTATAGGTGGTCACGTGATAAAACGCGCGCAAGCCGGGGAAAGGAGGCGCTGGTTTAGCACGCTCCTCCTCTGGCCGTTGCTCTAGCCCGGCCTGGCGCCACTCTCGCTCTGTCTTGGAAGGAGATTCTTGAGTATGGGAAGGAAAGGTTGGAGTAAAGTGCAGCGCAGTAACTGTCTCTCAGCAGAGGACACCTCAACCGCGCTGCACAGGGGGTAGGGAATGAAAGTAGGGGGAGAGAAGGAGCACTTGGCGATAATTTCCGATAGGTGCAAAGCGGGGGAGAGGGGGGAGAGGGGGAGGGCGCTTTTATAGCGCCATTTCAAGTTTCGGAGACGCTTCGAAGGACGAGGCAGCAGAAGCGTTCTGTCCGCTCTGTCCGCGCCCTTCATCACGCCGACGCTGTGACAGCGAGTGTTCGCGGTCATTGAATGAGATCTATTCATGTTTGCACGCGCGCGCGTGACCCCATGCTTGCTAGTTTACTGAGTA
This sequence comes from Dermacentor variabilis, assembly GCF_050947875.1. Classification (NCBI taxonomy): domain Eukaryota; kingdom Metazoa; phylum Arthropoda; class Arachnida; order Ixodida; family Ixodidae; genus Dermacentor; species Dermacentor variabilis. The sequence goes on along the minus strand of NC_134578.1, from coordinate 9,355,271 downwards.
AGCGATTGTTTACCGCACTTTATTCAGGCGATGAAACTACGAACCTTGGTTCGTGCAGTTGTTCGTTCAGTGGTTCATGCAGCATTGGGGGGAAACTGCTACACTTTTGTTTTTACATTTCTAGGGGGTTCAAAAGCAGTGCTGCGTACGCTAATGTTTGTTTCTGGTCGCGGAACGCAACGCACTGCGGTAGCCCAGTGGCTGCGGTGGCCCAGCTCGAGGTCGCGGGTCCAATCAAAACCGCAGCAGTCGCCTTCCAGTGGGGGCATAATGCGAAAACGCGCGTATACTGTGCATTCCGTGCACATTTAAATAACCCGAGCTGCTGAAAATAAATCTGCAGTTTTCCATTACCGTGCGCCTCATAACAAGATCTTGATTTTGGAACCTAAATCCTCAAAATTTAATTTTACGTAGCGCAATTACATTTACAATCGGCACTGTTGAGTGCGCCTACTGAACTTGTTATCTCGTTGCAGTGCTCTCTTTAGTAGCCAATGCTTTTTTTTTAGATTTACTTATGGTCAGAATCCAGTGTGACAAATTCGGGTATTCCTTAGTATAGAAGCCAGCTATCACTTAAGTGTGTGAGATATTAACAAACATGTTCAAGGAAAATCGATATTTGGAGTTCGATGTAATTGCAGAACATGACAAGGACGAAAGAATGATACACCGCATTACAACCAGGACAGGAACCCGAGGGCCTGCCTAAAACAGAAGACGTTATCTGGTATTTCTTTTCCTGCATTTTAATCTGTCTCTCGCCAGACTCATCTCGAATATCAGAGGAGTCGTGATCTTTCACGACGACTCTTCGCGTGTTATTAAGAGTCAAACGACCCATACACAAATGTTGACTCTTGTTTTGTGACTCTACCCGCGCGAAAATGGGTCTTCGTAAGAAAAAAGAGAGTCAAGTTGCCGTGACTCACTTTTTACTCTCTTTTTTCTTAGAGTGCAGAACGAAGGACGCGTTGGTGAAGCAGCCCTCAAGCGTGAACGAATTACTGACAAATCATCCCATCACCCAAAAATAACATCGGAAAGCACATCTTAAAAAATATATATATATATATATATATATATATATATATATATATATATATATATATATATATATATATATATATATATATATATATAATATGCGCCGAAAATTTCGGCCTCATAACCTACTGCAGTCCTTTAAAACGACAAAGAAAGAGAAATAATTCGATGTCGATAGGATCATGAAAAATATCATGACAAAATCGGATCCGCAAGAAACAAGTCACTGTCACGGCAGTGTCTGATGCACGACGCCATTCGACTGAATGATTTACTTGTTATGTAGGAAAACTCATCAACATGTAGAGCATATGTCACAGCTTGGATTTTGTATAACGTTAAATTGTTAAATATATATGAATGCTGATGTTCACAGGGGAAGCGAAACATTAGATGTTATATATATATATATATATATATATATATATATATATATATATATATATATATATATATATATATATATATATATAAAGCTTTTTTACCAAGCGCGCTAAAGCACACACGCTAGACGTATATTACATTCCTTACAGCCGGGGATGATAGCTACGTACGTGAGAAATCGAGATTTTCCGCACTGACCAAGAACATCGGTATTCTACTGTTGCACACGGTGGAGCTCTACTCGCGAAATGGCTGTCCCTCCTGGACAAGCGTCGAGGCGCACTTTGTTCGCTTCGACGACAGTCGCATAATCACTCGACGACATCCGCTCCTCTGCGACAGCGAAGAATACGCGTAAGAAAAAGTGAAACTAAAGAGTAAAAAAAAAAAAAAATATCGGCGCGCGTCGGTCGCGGCGGCCGTGCTAATAACAGGCGAAGGCCGGCGAGGCGCATCGCCAGGCCTCGCCACTCAATCACGTAACGCGTCCCGACCGCACTTTGCTCGCCGCCCAATCGGGGCTGATGCGCACGCGCAGATGAGACAGAGAAAGCGGAGGAGGGGAACAGCGCCGGAGGCTGGAGTGGGGGCGAGAGTGGTCGCCAGCACGTGCGCACCACCTCCGCGCATTGGCACAGACGTCTAAAAACACACGCGCGCGCGAACTCTCACCTAGGCACATGTATGCACGCACGGTCGTACGGTATTAACTGATGATGATGATGATCACCATTATGATGAACCTCTGCCATGCCGTATTAACTCTCGTGATGGCCACATCCCTGTTATATTCTGTCATGCCGTATTACCTCTCGTGATGGCCACATCCCTTTTATATTCTCATTTTCTTTCACTTGTGTGTGTGTGGAAACACACACACACGACTATCGCGCAAATAAAGGCATCAAGCTCCTGCTTTGGTTCGATTTTTTTTTTCTAGGATGCGGGGAACTGTCGTGTCCCCGCCGAATGACCATACAATAGCAGGATAAGGGGCAAACACAAACCCCATCGCAAGCTTTGCCAATTGATGGCGGCACTTTATTGCCGAGAGCGAAGTCGCGAGTCTGATTAGCGACAGCCGCATTGCGATGCGGGCGGAATGCAAGCATGCTCGTCCACCGCGCTTGGGGTGATAAAACTCAGATGGTCTAAATTCATTCGGTTATCCCCCTACGAAATTCGGTGTCCCTCGTAAGCTCTTCACCCAGAAGACGGTAACATCCCCCCGCTCCCCACAATTTAGTTACACGCACGAAATGGTTTGGTCAACACACACACGCGCACACACACGCAAGCGCCCTCTAAAGCAGGCACACAATTGACGACCGCGTGCAATCATCGAGCAGTCAGCGGAGCAAGAACGCCGACATCGCGATCGCCCACCACCGCGCACCCAGTGTATGCGTTCTCTCCCCATCGCTTGAGGTTTCGCCTACACGGAGTGTATACACACACTCGACCATGCGCGCTCCCAGGTGTCGCGTGTCCACACACACACGCACGACGCAGGCAGCGAGCGTTTCGTGTGGGCGCTGGGGTTGCGTGCGTGGTGGTGGTGCGCGCTGTTGCGTGGCTGCTGGAGTGCTGGCAGCGCTGGCTCTGTTCCCTCCTCCCCCTCCTCCTCTCCCGCAGCCCTCGGGCGACTCTGGCGACGCGCCCTTCGGCCCGCTGACGGAAAGGCCCACGTTCCGTCTTTCGGGCCACCGCGCGAGAGCGAGGCGCGCGCAGCACGAGTCCCCCTTCGAAGGCCACGGCGTCTCTCGAGGGGATCGTCCATCCAAATACGCGTTCTGTCACGGCCCGCGTCTCCCTTTTCCCTTCTCTCTCTCTCTCTCTCTGTTGCTAAGTGCGTCCAAAAGAAGGCGAGTGTAAAGAAATTAGAAACGGCCCTGCCGTGATGCCACGGTCGTCACACACCGACACAACCCGCTTAGCATCATGCGCATTCGTCGCCTGAAAACTTCCCAGGCAACAACCTGCGCGATCACCTTGGGTTTTCGGGATGTTTTTGTCTGCACGGGCCAGCGGGAAGGGCTCCTGGAGCAATTTTCACATGGCGAGTTGTTGATGCTTCTCTTCAGAACCTTGGAGCTGTTAGAACCGAACACGGACCGCTCTACAGGGCACGCAGTGAAGGCGTTCGTGAACTCTGTGGCCAGCGAACCTTGGACCTATATTGTTTGTACGTATGTATTAGATTCTAGGCTTTTAGGTGCCAAAACAACGATCTGATTACGAGGCACGTCGTAGTGGGGGACTGTGGAATAATTTGGACCTCCTGGGTTTTTTTAACGTGCACCTAAATATAAGTACGCGGGTATTTTCGCATTTTGCCCCCATCGAAATTTGTATGTATGTATGTATGTATGTATGTATGTATGTATGTATGTATGTATGTATGTATGTATGTATGTATGTATGTATGTATGTATGTATGTATGTATGTATGTATGTATGTATGTATGTATGTATGTATGTATGTATGTATGTATGTATGTATCTTTAATCGCACAGGAAGGCCCAAGGCCTTTGTGGGGCTAATGGAAGGAAAGGGTAGATCAGTATTAATATGACGTCTACAATCGGTCTACTGACAAATTTAGCCAAAGTATCCATTTTATTATGTTTCCAGTGGTTCATTCAAAACCGAACGTTTTGCTCACCCAAAGCCTATGGTTGTGGATAGTTGAACAATTTAATTATTAATTAATTAATAATTACCTCGGAAAAGTAAACATTTCATCGCATTTTCTGTACGAATGTGTAGTAAACATTCGTACAGGTGAACAAGTTCGTCTTATTTTTTTTGTGTGTGTGCGTGTGAAACGTCTGTGACACCTTCTGTACACGACTCGCGTGAGTGTTTCTTTTTTTTTTTTTTTCAGTAGCAGAGGAAGGTCACTCCATCTGTTCCGAAGAAGTCGCGCGACGTCAGAGATAGCTGAAAAAGAAGGCGAGCGGAAAAGAAGACGAGCGGGCGACCGTGCGTCAATAGCGGAGAGACACCTCAGCGAAAAGGAAAATAAAATAGAAATATATTTTCCAAGACAAGACACAAGCGGGGCGAGCCGAAGGCGAGATTCCTTCAGGCGCTCGGAGAGGGAATTCCTTGCGCCACCGAAAAAGCGAGACGGCGTACGCTCACACGAGACGGGCTCGCCTCATCGGCCGCCGCCGCCACGCCTCGACCCGCGGAGCGCGTGAGACCTTCGGCGTCGGCCGCAGACCTTCCCGCTGGCCAGACCTCGGGGTCGCGCGCATGCGAGGAAGGAAGGGCCCGACGATGCCGCCCCGGCGTTTCACCCGCACACGCCTGTGCACGCAGCCTCCGTGTCGCGTCGGCGCATCGGCTTCTCCGTAATACCGCGTTTCATGTCAGGTAACCACCCCTCCACTCCTGTCATGCTCCCCTGGATTTGATTCGCTTGATGTTGCGGGAAATGCAGATAAATTTCGTCATCGGCTTTTCAGCGAACACACACACAAATGACAGGAGATACAAATGACACGAGGAAATCGGGAATTAAAATCAGAATGTTCTTAAAGGCAAAAAAGCAAGGATATTGTCTGTGTGTGTGTGTTTTTGTGTGTTACTGGCCGTGATCACTTGATACAACATGCTGCTCCATTTGCTTTCGGTGTGCCGTAGGAAATTGTCCCTGTCACATCGGGTCTGCTTGGGATGTCGCACACGTCAGTCGGTTATACGACGTGCCGCGCCTTGTCTTAGGGAGCATGCGTGGTTGATCAGAGCTCCTGACTTTTATTATTATTATTATTATTATTATTATTATTATTATTATTATTATTATTATTATTCCTTGTCACTCTGCCATCGCCCTAACTCTCGTCGTGCCCGGTATACACATCAGGACAAACTCCGGTCAACCTCCCAGCTTCTGTCCTCTCTGCGACACGAGTGCCAGTTGTCTGCATTCAAAAGTATGGCGTCCAGTAGTGTGCGCGACATAACCTTTACGCGTGCACCGCCGCGGTGAAAACAGTGAACGAGGTATACGAACGCACCACGAGAGTCGAGGTTGGTAACGCGCGAGAAAATTCGGCACGCGGGAGCAGACCCGCCTTGCACGTCGAAGACGCATGCCAGCGGCCGTGTTTCGGTTTCCGAACTGAAACAAACCTCGCGCACGCCACAATGTCGGATCCCGTGGAAAGGCACAGACGCCGCCTCGGCACTTCGTAAGCGGCGCCACGGCCTTCCTACCTTCTCGAAGACGAACGCGCACTCTGACTCAAGCACATGTCGCGAAAAAAGAATAAAGAAAAAAAGGAGGAAGGAACCAAAGGAAGAACACGCTATAGCGCTACCATTGTTCCCGGAGAGCTTTCCGTTTCTGCCCTTCTCGAGCTCTTGGCGCTTTCTTTTATGGCTCCATCTCTTCCTTTCTTTCTCTGCATTGCCTCTCGCCGCGTTGCCAGCCGTGTCTTCACCTCCAACGATACATGCGCAGCAAAATAAGTCCATGAAGCAGCGAGGCTGTCAGACGTAAAGTGGGAGGTGTGCGGGATATCACTCCTGGCTCGCTTTCTTTCTTTCACTGTCTGCCTCAGGACGGGCTTTGTTCTGTTTCTTTTTTTCGTGCTCTTCATTGCTGCAACATTGAGGCGCTTCTTCTTGACTGAGCTTCAAGGAGACCTGCAAAGGTGCGCCAAACGTCAGCGCTGGAAGGGAAACTTTCTCAGCTCCCGAGCGCATTTCGAAGGAGTGGCGGTCATGCGTCTTGGGTATCGAGCGTGACAGAACTTCGGCAAGTTGCCAGCGTACATATAAAGAACGGCGTGGTCATGGCAACGATGTATATATATATACACACACGATGGGTATCAGAAAACTGTAGGGGTTTTGTAAGACCCTCATTTTTCGTCTGCATGCAGTTGTCATCAGTTGTACCAATGCTCCAACGCGCGCAGTTCGTGCACATACTGACCCGCACTTCAACGACTGACGAAAGGAAACACTCGCCGTTTCTGCACATAACACGAAGATGCCCAGAAGCACTCACAGACGAAGCACTAAAGATCTCTAACGAATTTTACGTTGTGTTCCTGTTCCAGAGCTGCATCGCGGCGGGTGCCCCTCCTCCGTTGCAACACGGCTTGCTAACCTCCGGGCAAAAAGAAATCGAACGCCATTCAAGACGTAACTGTAGCTATATGTGCGTTTATTTGAAGGGATTTAGCATGTCGTAGGTACATCGACGTGCCGAGAACATTACTCAACAAAACTGGTTAACGTCTGTTCTTATACATTTCGTCGCAAGCTGCACTAGCAATGGACTTTTAATCTTCCCTTTTAGATTCCGCATGCATCACATGCAACCAATGCCTATACGCATTCCATCGGAACGGTTCCTTATACAGATGCCTCGTGGCACGCTGTTCAACGGTAGACACACGTGCTTGGGTGCGCCACGTGACTCAACAATGGACACACCACCATACGACACAGCCATAAAAGTACCCCTCCCTCCCCATTTCTTCGCTTCAAACAGGCGTGTCGCCCCCTCACACGAACCCACTTTTCCTGGAAAACGGTTTCATGGCAAAGCGCATGCGCTCACTGCGTCACGGCAAGCCTCGCGATGCGTTCACGGCTGGAAGTCAAAAGCCGACACAGCGTTCACGCAACACGCGGATAGAAGAACCGAGACGCTCCGCCAAAGCGTGCGAGGCATGGGAATAAACGAGAAAACGAAAAGGGAAGAGAAATTCAAGAAGAAACAAAACACGGGTCCTAATGGTTTCCGACGTCTGCAACGAATATAGCAGACGATTATACGACGAGGGCATCGTGGTGGCTGCATGCGTGGTGCCGCCACATTTGCCAGGTCAGGAGCATCACGCTGCCTGGAAAACCAGCGCTGCCGACCCTGCCCCTTGGGCCGCTAATGGTAAACAGGAGGATCCCCCTCTATAGCAGATATCGCCAGTGCCAAGCCCACTGTGCGCCTTGCTCTGTCTGTATCGGAAGAACCAGATCTCTTGCCTGCTATAGAAGTACGCCGTGGACGCGATGCGGTCGTGAGCATAGGTGCAGCGGGGTGATCGGTGGGTGAACACGACCCAGACTCGAAATTCGAGATGGAATGCAGGTGGGACCCGTTCTCTGAGATGAGGCGACGATACGCACGGGCGAGCGAGGCGTCGGACGTAAGTCTGCGCATCTTGCTACTGTAAGTACACTCTGCAGCAAAGGCTTGGAGACCGTGACATCGGCAACGAAATTTCAAAAAAAATTATTCTAGCGCCGCCATGCAACTTGGAATCGGGCCAATGCATCGACGCGTTGTCAACTAGTCCGTCTCGACAATTTTGATCACTTTTCTAACACGCAAGCGGCTGCTTTCATCCAGGTTTATGCTTCTTACGCGGTCCCGATGAAAATTACCCAGTATCAGAATTGTTAGCCGACGGAGGAATTCCTGGCGACGTTGCGTCTTCCTCATACCAGCTGCGTCCTTCAACCTTGCAGGTGTTGTAGCTCTGACACGTCGGTCTCATTAACGGTTCATGGCAAAGCGTGTTATAACCGCACACGGTAAATCATTCCGTCTTGCAAAACGAAGCACAACGAAGAATGTCGATTAACTCCCCATGAGTCCGGAATGGAATTTTTCCGCCCTACTGGCAAGGTGAGCGTCCGCTATTATTATTACTTTCGGACAGTGCGCAAGCGTTCTCACGCCCACGCTACGGTAAGCCACGTGAGCGCGTTAGCGCGCCGGTTACGTGGTTCCCCGCAAACGCTGACGCATAAGCGCGTCCTCCCAGACAATGTCGTCGTCCGCGCTTCAGCGGCCGTGAATGCAAGCAACGGTCGGGCACAAAAAAACCGGACCCCTTCCCTCCACACCCTCGCCACTTTCGCCGCCTTGTGCCAAGACAACGGCAAGGCGAAGGTTCCCCTGCTTAGGAGGTGCCTAAAGAAGAAGAAGAAAGAGAGAGAGAGAGAGCGTCATGCAAAACGGCCACAGAGAAAGCCGGCCGACACTTGGACCGTGGGCAGTGGGGGTGCACTTCCTTAGGAATGCAGCCGGCCATCACGACTCGGAAACCACGCACCAGAGGCCAAGGTATATAGACCCACAGACCCACTGGTCTGCTCGGACGAGACTGCGAACAACGAAAGCGAGTTGGAGGGGAGGACGATGAACAGGAAGGACGCAAACAAAAAACGGAGACCGCGTCGTTTCCACAAAGTCAGGGTCGTCGCCTATTGCGCCAGAGGAGCAAAAAGAAAGAAAAGAAGGAAGGAAAATAAGAACGGAGCGTGAAAATGGAAGTACAGTCCGACACAAAGAGCGAAGGAAAGAGCGAAAGTCTGGACGGATGCGCCGGAACGGTTATGGTGCGCCGGGCCTTTCGCAGGCGTCGCTAATCGTCCCGCGACGCCGGGTGTGATGCGCGATGCGGTCGGAAATGGCAGCACGCCTCCTCGGCCGCGCATAGCACACAACAACACGCACTCGCAACCGTTACTCAGAACCGCGCGAGAGGCGCATCCCGTACGAGCGACACGACATTCGGAACTCTCTCTCTCTCTCTCAAGACTGCACCGCTTTTTGACCCAGACTGGTGGGTCGCGCCAGCACTTTTCTCGAGCAGAAGTCATTCGGACGCTCGCCAGTTCGTTTCTGATTTCAGCGAGCGTCCAAAGAGCCCGGAAAATTTAAGAAGTCGTTCCGCTGTAGGGACCACTGGTCACGACAAGCCAGCACCGAGGCGAACGAATTAATACAAAGCGAGCGGCATGAAGCAACATGCAGAATAAATTAATAGGAGGAAGAAAAAAAGCTCTCTCTCCACCACCGGCGATTGGCACTTTTATGAACAAAAACGACTCGAACTTCTTCTAGAAATTGCTGGCGTGCATCTACGCGTATTTACGCCGACGATACCACGGTGTACAGCGCAAAGTCTTCGGGACCATATCAGCGAGCACGACACGTGTCCAAGCACTCCGAAAGTTGTATAAGTGCTCAACTATTTCTATCTCGCCGTTTTAGGATTTCAATTTTATTCAAACGAGGGGAGTGTCATGAGGACAACTCCCCAAAGTCAGCATCTTCTTTCCTACTGTACTTTGACAAAACGTAAGAAATAAAGCTGATTCTCTTAACAGGGATTATAGCGCGCGCTTCGTACACTCGCTCTCACCATTTCTTCACCATTCCCTTCCATATTGACTGCTCTTAAAGTGAAAGTGGAAAGACGCGAAACACTGGCCGGCGTCTCTTTCCCTCATGCAGCCTCTCTCCCTCTCTTATTAGGCAGATACAGCGCGAGCTTAGACTTCCTTTTTTTTTTTTTTTTTACCGTTTAACCCAGAGATGCCGAAGAGCAGTTCCCCTTCGCGGTAAATTAGAGCTTGTCCACATTTATTCCTGCGCATGGAGACATTTGTACAAAAACAGCAGTGAAATTTCATTTGATTAAGGGCCCAATAAGCATTAATAAGTAATTTGTCTGCCGAACTATTCTCAACTGAAAGCTCGCTCCACGTAACGCATCAATAACGCTATCATGTGCTACGCGCTAAGTTCCCCGCGCCTAACCGGAATTTCGAGGTATATACCAAATCCCGAGTAGGAGAAAAATGACGCTTTGGACAAATAAGTCATCGAGAACCGCCGAATACCACTCGCAGTAGTTCTTTTTCTCGAAAGCGCACGTCGTCATTCAGAACACGTCCACAGGAAAGCACATTCGACGAGGCGAGAACAGTAGCACCTTCCTGAGAGAAATAAATAAAACAAAAAAAAAACGCACTCGGGCCCACCGCCACGCGCGCGCCTCGTTCGACCACGGCTTATCTTAATCGGGGCCGATAACAAGCCGCGAAGAACACGCGCGACACATCCCGGCGAGGGGAGGGAAACGGCTCAATCGGCCGAGCCTTGGCGCCTCGACCGGAATACGCAACGAGCCAGGCGCGAAACACAATGTGCAGCATCAGACGTAAGCAACGACTGGCGCACACGCGAACATTGCCCGGCTTCACGCGTTGCAGGGCGTCGTCGGTGGCGAGGAAAAGCGATCTGGTTTCTTGTTATTATTTCTTAATACGGGTGGGCGACAGACCAGCAATAAGACGTTGAGGTAATAAGGTAATAGGTAATACTTAATACGGTAATAGGTAGGTAATATGGTGATAATGCGTTGAGGTAATATGGTATTGTGCTCACTCTGGAAAGAGCACAATTTCCGAAAGGTCGCGATGTTGTGTATGTATTTTGTTTCTTTCCATGTCTCCGAGAGGCACTACGGGGATTAATAGTGGCGGCTTCGGATCAGTAATTTACGTAAAATAGCACGACAGCTACTCTCGTCGCTGATGGTAAAGTCGCTTGTGCAAGTTTCGCAGCCCTCTGCGACGACGGCTTATCAGGTCGGTATACTCTGAAATCATTCGTTTTGACAAGGGTCTGGCGGTCACCCCGAGCTATGGGGCAGATCGCGAGCGATTGTATCTGTAAAACTGTATGGAGGACAGTCACACAAAACGTTTTCTCGCGACCACAGTCACCACAACTGAGCAGTGTTGTGAGCTATGTCAATATGAAAGGAAATATACCGGGTGGATCAGCAAACACTTAAAAAAAATAAGAATTTTTAATAATTTGCCTGTGGTATATAGCACAATTCTAGTCCATGAGCTGGTCAACTCGAAGTGATGCTGATTACTTGAACAAAAATTGAAATGCACAATTGATTAACGAAAATAAAATAATTAAGTTTTTAACTAATTAGCGTATAACCCATATTGAAATGTGCAATTTCTAGCCGGGGAGTTCGCGAGGCATCTATTTAGAACGAATTCTCAGGATGACATCAGTTTGGAGATATTAAGTCTCGAACTTTGCGTTCCAGCTACTTTTGTGCTTCAATGCATGAAACGACATTTTGCTAGGAAAGTAAGTTGAACAACAGTGCATTTTTGCCGAAACCTTGACGGCGCATACCTCGTAGATTGTGTCATCCATACAATTATTTCAAGTGGATATTCCTTGCAGTCTCACCGGCTAAAATGCATTAATTGCAATGTGTACCACAATGTAATTCGTTAAACCCCAATTAGCTATATTTAATTAGTCAATTACGTATTTCAATTATTTGAACAATTAATGTTCGACTCTTCGGATAGACCCGCTCATGGACTAGAATTGTGCTATCTGCGCTGCCGGTAATTTTCAAACATTTTTGAAAGTGTTCGCTGAAACACCTGGCATTTTTTAAGGGCGAATTCCACGCCATAGTCGGCATTGTGTTAACTGCCATCTTGTGCTGTAACGGCTGTGATCGTGTTGGCTGCCTTGAAGCTTCTACACAGCTTTCCATGACATCACGATTTGACTGCGCCTTACCACATCGGTCTATATATATATATATATATATATATATATATATATATATATATATATATATTGTCTTATCGCTAAACAAACTGCATTCTACTACACAGGAACCATGCACTGAACCTGGAAAGTCCAAAGACATTTCTTTGGTTTCAAGACGAAGCAAATACGAGATACTTCGAAATCCATGACGCCATATTGGCGCACCGTCGTCGAAGTTAAGCGACAAATTGAACAAAGGGAATCCTGTCCTTCAATTTCTTGAGTAATAATCAGCATTGCTCCGCCAAGTTCATGAATACAGTTACGAAAGGATATGTTATCAGTACAAATATTTATATTGTTGCTATTTGCTGCACTCGGAAACGATAACTGCGTTTTCTCGTCTTCAACAGAAGTTGCGCTTCATTCCTGGAACAGGTGGCAACACACACGCACACACAAAGTGACTCCCATTTCCTGTCATGCACCTTAGCCATGAACACATGTAGCCGCCCCCGAATATCACACAGCACGAAGTATGAAATTACAACTTTTCCCGGATTTTAACCGACGGGAAGAAACGTTACTATGCCGCCTGCGAGTTGGAGTTTCTTTTACAAACGCACACTCACTCCTAATTAGAATGGCGGACAGCGCCAGTCAATTGTAGCACATCTGGTGTTGAGTCAAGCACCGAACATCTCTTGTGTGACTGCCCCACATACGAAGACGAGAGGAGTGCCCTTCGGATAGCTTTGCGACACTTAGGATGACAGGCCCTTTGCAGAGGAGAAGAGACTGGGCACGCGGCCTCGTGTGTCTGCCATGTGCGAGGATACAAAGACGCTGCTGCGTTTTTTTTTATTATTGCACCAGCCTGTACGACCGCCCGTGACCAACTCAGCGATGAATGCTTGTCTGTGTAACTGTGCAAAGTGTGAACTTCTCTCTTACCCCTCCTCTTTAAATCCCCCTTCTCGAGTTCAGGGTAGCCTACCGGGCTCAGCCAGGTTAACCTCCCTGCCTTTCCCTTATGGCTTCTCTCTCTCTCTTTATACTTACAGCAATTAGAGGCCCCGAAGTGCTCTAAAGTGACAAAAAAGAAAGAATGTTTACCGCACAGCTTGACAACCACTCGCGGTTTCATGCCCTATCTGCCTCCAACACTTTCTCGACCACAGAGGTGGCGCTCCTGGAGGAAACTTACTGACTCAGTGCCGTGTCAGGGCTGAAGCTGGCGTGTACATATACGTATAAGCAACCACGGCCATCGCTAATAATAAAGAACGCCCCGTAATCCAGTAATTATAGAGCGACGATTCGAGCCGCAATTAATCGCCGGCAACAATCGACGCACCTCCTCGCCACTTCAACTCACTCCCTCGCTGGAGAATCCTCTCCCAAAGGCGAAGGAGGCCCGCAAGCGAGGTACAACGAACAAAAAAGAAAAAGAAAGAGCTCGAGCGCGCAAAAAAAAAAAAAAAAAACTACTCGGCACAGGGCCCATTGTTTGCAAACGGCCGCTGTCGGAATGATTTGCACACGGCGCAACCCACCGCTGCCTTTTCCAGCCCCCCTGTGGGCGCCCTGTTTAGCATCTATGCCCTTATCAGTCATTACAAAGCTTTCACGATACACCCCGTGTATGCGCGTTCGCCTTCGCTTGTAGGAGCAAAGTGATTCCCCGCGTTCATTCCTAATCGGACAGAAACGCGCTAGATCAAATTAGTTTTCCCGCACAAAAGTTGTAAGTAATGACTTCTGTTGTGTTTCTACCGACACCCTGTTGCGTTCCATAGACTTTCTGTTGAACTAACATTGAATCTCATCATATTTATGGACGGAAATGCGAGAACCGTAGTTCATATGCGTGCGACTGTTACATAGTTCGTCGGTAAGATGGGAACTACTTTGCTTAATTGGCTTTATATTGCATACAATAGGACTCTCGGTTGAACTCAATCAAATCTCGTTTTGCAGGTGGAGGAAAGTGAAAGGCGGTTTTCGGATGCCTGTGTGTGTGGGAGCTCGTGAGTGAAGTGCGTTCGTTAAGCACTGTCGCGCTTTTGTTTACCTTGCGGTGCACTGAATAGATTTTTCCCTTGAAATTTAATTGAAATGCCACGCATTATTTTTGCAACGAGAGGAACATGAAAAGGCGGGGTTCGGGAGCCCGCGCGTATGTGTGTGAGAAAGTGAGTTCGTGAGCGAGTTGGGCACGGGGGCGATAAGCACTGCAGGCGCGGCTAGCGACGACTTGCTCGGCCCGGCCGCCTTTTCAGATATGCATCTTCATCTCTTCCTATACCCACGCAAAAGCGCACATTTTTTTTTTCTTGCGTGCATGCCCGAGAGACTTCAGCTGCCGCATGCGAAGCACGTTTCACCTTACAGCAGGCGACAAGCATGGGAGAGAGCTTCTCGCACCACAATAACAAACGCCCATTGTTCTTGAGCAGAACCAGCATCGCGGCTTCTGGACAACTTCCTTTACGACTAAAACCCACCGCGCCGCCCTTTCCCATCGGTGTGAGCTGGCAGAAGCAAGGGCATGCAGAGGACGCGGGACACTTTATAAATATTTCCCAAGTTGCGAAAATGGGCTCTTAGAAGGAGCTTTCTTTGTTTTGTTCGTTTCTTGCTACTCTAATCCAAGTTCCCTGGATACTTTCCAGTAAAGCCTTCGAAACAGCATGTGGTCAAAACATCGCTTCAAGCGTCGTGGTCGAGAGAGTTTCTATTAACTGCGAACTCTGCGCTGTAACAAAATACTCGGCGTTTTTTAGTCTTTCATCGTATGATCCCCCACGCGTAGGAGTGGTAAATATTCCGAACAAATCAGGAGTTGCTACATTCATATTGTAAATTTGGAAAGCTTCAGGCGCAGAAATCGAAATGGATTATCCACCGAAAACACGACTGCACTTCCGTAAAAGGCACCGAGGACTGACGGCGCCGAATATATTACCCGTACTGAGGTGCATCGTCAAGCGATGCACCTGAGCAAAGATAAGCCGACACACGCATTTGATTATTGACTGCAGCCGGAATCGTTCCACTTTAATTTCCGTCGACATCAACAGCAAAAAATGGTGGTTGTCCAGTGTAACGCTAGCGCATTGAGCAAAGAATTATGTAGGCACTGTTTTCTGGCATTCCATTTTTTTTAACCGTTTCACGAGTTGTCTCGCAGAGCAGTTGTTTAGGTATAAATGCTTTCGCGAGTTCCATTCAAAAGCAATCGAAATGTAATTTCTCTTCTCCACCGCTGTTACTTGGCTTTGAATTAGGCTCCAGTTGGCAAATGATTATCACTTTGCTAATTATGACACTCCAAACCTTGCGATTTTCACAGATTTCTTCAGACTGTCGCCCTCTTTCTCTGTGCCAAATAATGTATCCGCCTCTAAAGCTCGCACTTCAGCGCGCTAAGCTATACAGTGTGACATTGCAGAGGCTATATACTCGGCCTCCTTGAACATTACTGCTTTACGCAGCAAAAACAAAAATAATAATTTTTTTTTAACCACAACCAACCACCACGCTTCTTTTCGCACGCTGCTGCGGCTGCACAATAAACAAGATGCGAGTGATGTTCAATTAAGCCGCAATAGCTCGACCACAGCGTCGTACCTTCGGGGCCTCCCCGCTGAGCCCGTAAGAGGGTGCCGTCAGGTGTCCCGTGGAGTGCCAAGACACGGCATCGTCTTCGCGCGAAAGTAGCGCTCGCAAGCGGCTTGTCAGCGGCCTGGCCCACTCCGCCGCTCCCCCAGGAAGCCACTTCCCTCCCCCCTCCCACTTCTCTTCCTTGTCACTTTACCGGTGAAGAAGCCGCGAAGAACATTCCCCCATTAACTAAAAGAAAAACTCAGAAACATAGCCAGCTTTCCTTGTATTTACTGACGCATAATCCGCGATGCCTCGACCCGAATCCCCTGCCCAACATCACGCGAGACGGTAGGCGCGCGCGCTAATTGCCTGACGGGTGACGTAAAAATTGTGACGCCAAGAACTGCGTATCGTGGCGCGCCAGAAGTGGCGTCACCACTCTTTCGGCAACGACGAGTTAGGCATCGGGCTTGTCTCCAATTAAAGGGTCACCAACAGCGTGAATACGCGAACTGGTGCGAGCGTGCCTGAGGTCAATCCTGTTGCTATATAACTGGCGCAGTTCACTGTTATGAATGGAACTATGCACCACACACGCGAACGCACACCCACCAACGTATACACACCGACGCTCTCGAGTTTCTGGCTGCCGTATGTTTATCACTCTCGTTAACTTAAACACCAACTGCATAAATTTGTTGGAAGGACCTCGTGTTTGTTGGTCTGCATCTGTGTGCCGTCGTCCTTTTTCGCGCTTTTTGCCCCAAGACTCGTCGAGTAAGATTGGTCTGTAAGTGCGTGTCCGACAGGGGCAGCAAAGCAGCAGCCGCCGCTAGGGCCAACAAGTTGCCATCGTCCGGGCCACGGCCTGCGTGCGGCGCTCTGCAGACCAGCTGGCCTCATTGGCCCCGAGAAGGACGCGAGCCCGCCGACACATACGATCTGGCACACGCACAGAGCCGGTGCCAGTCCGAGCGCGCACTACGCAACGCGTGTTCACCGCGCACGGAGCGTGATCGATGGCCCACCGGGGCGAGGGTGCGAGCAATCCATCGCCGGCGTGCACTATATGGGGGCAGGCCGGCCAGCATTCGTCGCTCGGGTGGTGCTGCTCGCCGCTGCTGCACCCACAGCCGAGGTGCACCGCGAACGAACTTGGGGACGACGACTGCGCGCTCTCCGCCGATATCGAAGGGAACGCTTCGTCGAAGATACTCGGACCGTGGTCCCACCCATCACTGGCACGAAAAGCGATTCGTGCACTGTAGTACACTACATGAAGTGCACCGGCTTAAGAGGCCGTTTATAGTGTCCCTGTGCATCCTTCCGCACACATTCAGTGCTCGCGTACGCTCTCCCTTTTTCCTCTTTCTATTCCCCTTTCCCCCACTCCCAATGTAGGGTTGCAAACCGGGTGCTCGTCTGGTTCACCTCCCTGCCTTTCCTGTCCTTTCTCTCTCTATCGTCTGCCTTGCACCTACTGCGACTGCCATACGCGAGAACAATATAAAACCACACGCGCATCCCATTTGGTTTTTTTTTTTTCATGAGCAACGACATCATATCTATTTCCATATTTCTAAACAACGTCAGTAGATTTTGCTGTGTCATGACCTCACAATAATGTCGACGACAGCAGGTGCGTCATCAAGACACGAACTTTACCAGTGCAGGGTAGCAAACAGATCGTGCATCTGGTTAACCTCCCCACCTTCCCTCTCATATACTTCTCTCTCTGTCTCTTTCGTATCAAATTAACGTAATTTGCGTTTCCCAACATTCATACTCGCTGTGTGCCATCCTATCGCGCGCGAGAAATGAGCGGTTGTCTTACAACTGTCAGAACACGTGTTGTCAGAACGCTCCTTCGAGGCGAAAACGGTACGGCACGCACAGCGTTCATTATTACGGCGTGTTGATCGCGCTTTGTGGCGAAGGCCGCGCGCACTCGATCGTCGAAAGTAAGCCCGAAATGCGCTCAATGTGGTTTAGCCGCTTCAAAGCGTCTACATCGCCCCGCCAAATGCCTCGCGCAAACAGGCGCTCGAGCAAAGTTCGCCGCCTGCGCGAAGCCCGCCCTCCTCGTCCAGCCTGCCCGCACACACAGACAGACAGTACGCGCCGTGGATAGGCGGCGGAGACGACGCCGTGATAGATGCCGCGGTGCGAAGCTGGCGCTGATGGCTCAAGGTGGACCGGCGGCGCGCCGACACCGACCACGGCCAGCCCGCCTCGCGCATGCCGACCGACCGACCGCCGCGCCAGGTAAACCGAGCACTCCCTAACGAGCCCGGCCCGAACCGCCCCTAATGGAGCCGTTTCTCAGAAGTCGTGTCGCGCCTTTTTTTTTTTTTTTTCTCTCTGCCGACAACGCGCCGCCGGAGACGCCGCGAAATGACGAAGGCACCACGGCGGTGCCGAGGCAGGCGGTGTCGGTACGTGTGCGTGTACCATACACCACCGGGCGAACAACGCTGTGGCGGTCCGCGGCGGCCGTATACGTGTCGATGAGATCGCGAAACGGAGAAGGATCGGCCCGTTTCGAAACTAAAAAAGCGAAGAAAGAACGGTCGGCAGGGCAGAAGGCGTGGATACTCGGCGGCCGCAGGATGCTTGCAACCATTTCTCAAGAACGATGTGTGACTACGCGGCAGTGGGCGGGTGTGCAGGCGTATATATATATATATACTGTATGCCTGCGCTGCTGGGGGAGCTGGGGAAACATGATACGGGCAGTTTGTTTGCGCGCTTATAGTAGAAGGGGTGCCCAATGCGCTGCCTGAACTCCATTGCGGACACCGTTGCAAAAGCCGATGTCTTCAATGCCTGTCATCACTGGTGTGGCTAAGGGAAAGGCTCTAGCTTTTGCGTATATGCAGAATGGCTTACTTGGAACCATTTGATGCATTGTACGGAGTTTGGGCGTGTTAGTCGCTAAGAGACTGCAATACAGATGTAACAGCAGGCCATTTCTGCCCAGTTCTATATAGATATGTAGGGACGGTATCGCTTCCTGCCCCTATGCCGTGCAATGGGCCGGAGCGACTCGGCCTACAATCTTGATGCTTCTATGAAATGTTGTACTTACTTATTGTACGCGTATTACTGATGTGCATTATAGAGGAACACCTAGTGTAGCTGAACTATTGTGCGCATAAATCTTGAACACGTCGAACTGTCCATCTGTCTACATATCTTGAGTGAGCTCTGCAGTAAGTGCTTATTAAATGCAGCACCTTTCTACTCACTAATTTGCCTATTAAGCTCCAAGCAGAGATGCCTGCCGGAGATGGCAAGCTATAGCGTTTACGTGGAAACAATTGCATTTGTTACGCTGTTTTGTCTCGCGTTACCTTTTGCGCTGTAACTAATCTAGAAGGTGGAATCTGATACATCCTTGCAGGCGGAATGTCACTACTAAAGCAGATTTTTCGGGACTTTGCTGCTCCAAGTACCAAAAATTCAGCGCCCGGTGGCGTATTTAGACTATCTTCATGGACAGCATGCTTGTAGAATCGTGGAGTTAAGTGCGTCACCTTGGGGCGCATGCTTTCAAGTGCAAAGTTAATTTTCAGTTCTCAAGAACGTGCTGCCCATCTTTTCCACGCCGCACGTGGACCGAGTAATCTCATTGCACCGCCAACCTGCAGGATAACGTTTGTTTCGAGAGGCATATTCAAGCTCTCCGTCGAGGCGTCGTCTGATGATTTCTTTCCAGGCACATCATTGTCGTGTACGTGAAAACAACACTATAATACCCTACCGGCTATGTCGTGGCATCAATAACAGCAATGTGGCTGCTGATATTCGTGTGATTTTCACGTTGTTTGGGCACTGCCTCCTTGGGGAATCCCGATTCACTTCGTTCTGTTCACTGCGCTGTGCTGTTACACACAGGGCAAAATGAAAGAAACTTGACACACGTTTACGCGCTATGGCGATTTACTTTGTACTGAGCGTTTCTCTCGTATGTGCCTGATGTTTATGCGTCGCTGTCGCAGTTGCTCGACAGGCGTCATCGCTTAGCGCCAGAATATCCCACGTAACACATGTGGCGCGATACGTATCAGGAACAGCAGTATGTGTTGCTTGCCACAAGGGCACCGCGGAACGCGGTCGCAGGTGTGATGTGTTTCAATCGAAAATAGTGCCGCCATCGGTGTTTTCGCCCGCACGAGGAAGATGAAACACACCTTTTTTTTTTTTGCACAGCTTTAGCTTGTTTGCAAAAAAAAAAAAAAAAAAAAAACGTATGCGGGTCGGGAGGCTAAGTTCGCCGGCAGATATTATCAATGCGCATTTTTCGATAAAGATGTGCTTCGCATTCGGCGACTGGTAATGACTGAGAATCGCGCTATTACCGCGAATAACGAAGGTGTTATGTTGTTAATTTGCAACGTATATTTATCATACGACGAGTAGGCAGCGCTGTGTAAAGCTAGTCCATAGAGCGCCTCAAGAAAAAATGAAATGCGAAACATTTGCCGCGACATACCACTGTTTTAGCCAACGCTCCTAAACAGCCCGAGAACGGACTTGCGTTCAATGAAATCTCAAATCACAATAGAACGCAGAAGCCGCATTCCACTTACTCGTCATAATAAAGTTGCCAAAACTATGTAAAAATGGACATATTCAAACGCATCACCGAAACAAGCCTCGACTCAATTCATCAGCACCACTCTCGTACAACATACAAATTAAAACGCACGACAACGGTTTTGCCTTTCTTGGGTGTCTGCGCATGCATTCTCTACACTAAAGCGTAGTTATGTATATAGTATTGACCATTTTCACGGAGCAGTTCGTTATGGAGAAACGAGATGGCGCTTTCGGCGGCACGCCGCGCATCGCCTCAGCGACAGCCAACGAATACGAAACCATCACCGCTTCTACACTAATTGCTTCTGTGCGATGAACTGCCGGAAATGCAACTGAGTTTTCGCCAACGCACAGTGCTCCAATCGTGCGGGATTGAATTATGTGGATTGATGACGTGTGCAGTAGTTGGCTGCAAAAGTAGTGACTGGCATATTAAGGAAACGGAATGAATCTGCGCAGCCAAGTTCGCGGACCGTTGCTGCAACTGTCCTTACGTGTTACCGGCACTTCGAGATGTACGGCTTTCCTCGAGGATACAGGAATTTGCCCTTCCGCCAACGTTGCATCGCTAACCTTCGAAAAATGTGCTTCAGCCCCGGAACGTCGGCAAGAGTGAGTACCGCTCGTTGAACAATGACAAAGGGAGTAGCGCCTCTTCATGTCATAGTAAGTTTCGCGCACAATATCAACGCACATCTACGCCAACTGGCACGAAAACTTACGCCCCCTCTATCGCCAACGTGTCAATGAGTGAATAAGCGCACACTCGAATTATATACGCGCAATAAACGACGGAGTACGCCGATAGCGCACGAATGGTCCAAGCTGAATGTTCATGACGGTCCACAAGAGTAAGCGAGTTACTAGCGACAATACGTCTTTTCTACAAGGCATTACAATGTACAAAACGGCTACGTTTCAAGCCTTGAGCGCAGCAAGAACTAATCTATCGGAACTGAGCACACCCGCGAGCGATTAGGCGAGAATAATCGCATAGTGACCGCACCAAAGAAATTTACTGAGTCAGAAACGTAACAAGCCGCTTCTTCAAAAATATTTGCCAAATAAAGAACGAAGAGCAAAACACACTAATCCCGATTCAGTTCATGAGCGGAAAGTGTGGAATACATATTTAGCCCCGCTTTTAGAACAAGCGCCAGGTATGCTGCTCGCGCCGTTTGGACATTGCTTAATCAGCTTCCAAAGCGCTTTTGCAATGTATGTTCTCTGAAGTTGAGGCCAAAGCTTCATGTCGTGTCCAACCAGTCACCGTCTACGATATCTCCCTAAACAGAGGTTTGCCAAGCCGCGGTGGCCCAGAAGGAAATTAAAAAAAAACAAAGTACGTTAAAATTCGCGTAACGCCGTACCGACGTATCGGCGCAAAGTTTAAGAAATCAAGCTCTCATTTTTTGTTCCACCAACCTATCTGTTACGGCGAAATTATCGAAAATTTTTCTCTTAACGAGTATATATATATATATATATATATATATATATATATATATATATATATATATATATATATATAGGTCGAAAGTAATTAATTGTCTATCTTTAGTTGCCCTCTAAGATGGCAGTACGTATGTGCGTATCCGTGCGGCCATATTGTCAGCGACCAACTTGCCGACGTCTTCGAAACATTTAACGGCACAAGTAAAAGCCTACAGAAAGACCAGGGGGCACGCTGACCAAAACATACACGCCCGTGATCATTGTCCGTGAAAGCGAGTAGTGACAGGCTAACAACCGTCGCGCGCGTAATTCGCGAGATAAGTGAAAGAAGGAGGGGGGCGAAAGCAGAGAATAAAAAGAAGCCGCAAGCCACAATGGCGCACGCGGCAGAGTCAACAAGCGTCTCGATCAATGATCTCATTATCTCGCGCGCCTTTTTGCCTCCCACCTAGGCAAACAAGCCATTTAGGCGTAATTGGGGCCCTCGGCGGATAATCATCTTGTCGGGAGAGGTCAGCGCCCATTCAGCTGAAAGACTCTTAAGCCGTGCACTATACACGCGCATTTGCATGGCGATTTCCGACGCGCACGTCGGGGCGGGAATGCATATCCTTTGCGGCGACTGCCGTTAGGGCATAGCGCACAACGCGTTTTTTTTTTCTTTGCTCGGTATTTTCGAAGCGTGAACCAGCATGGATAGATATGAACACCTTCTTTGAAAAGGAATGGCACCCGATGCCACCACGCACGTTATTTTTTACCGTCCTGCTGGATTTACTGTCGGCCCTTATGAACCCGCGGTTCGTGTTATAGCCGTCCAACCTGTACGGTAGAAAACCGCCGCCATAAAAGGCAGCCGTGCAACGCGCCTGGTTCTGCCCTCTGGAGGGAGTTGTCCGCATGAGAGCTTTCAACGCTCACGCAGGATCGCGGCGAAACATGTGACACGACGCCCACTGCGCTTTTGTGCTTCGAGCTCTGTGCATATTCCCGCGAAGGCGACGAAGCAGCATTGCCGACGTTTGCCCGCATGTACTTTCAGTGCCATTCCAACCGCCCGAACTGTTCGGCCATCAGTGCGCCGACGACTTCCCGTGTCGAATCCAGCTCTCGAAAGCTAGGACATGAAGGTCAGTGTTGGGATTTTGTGTTCCTAGAAGTTCTGAACCTTACCGAGACTCCTGCAAAGGAGGTCAGCTGTGTATGTCTGCACGAAGTGACAAATATCGCATATACCTCGATACTAACAAAGTTTTCGGATACCGAAACCGCGCGCTCTACGGGAAGAACGACAGTGATTGACATCTACAATTCTCACTAGATGCACTGGCAGGATCATGAAAATAGCGCAGTGCACTGAAGACATGGCGTGAAGTTTCCGTGATCGGTGGTATTACTTATCGACGATCATGGAACCATCTATCTCTTGTTGCTTTAAATAACCAATTTTCATCATTTAAGATGCAGTGACACTAGCAGTGCGTCATGCGAGAAAACGCAAAAGACCGTTCTACAATTTTTTTGTTTAATTTTCGCTTGCCTGTCAATTAAGTTTAACGTTGTGTAGATGAAGCTGCGCATGGTGAAGGCTGTGCCTCGGCAGTCAGGAACTTGACTAAATAAGTGAGCTTGGGCGCGACACACTAAGCCTATATACCAATGTGCAATGCTTTTCGCGCCATATATCTATATTGCCAGCTGGACAGAAAGGACCTGTCGCGGCTCACACAGTTCCACGAGTGGCGACAGTGCACAGCGATGGCGAACACGTGCCAAAGCAGCGAATATATTCGGCTCCACCAACGGAACTATATAACGTCAGGGGTGCCCTTCGCAGAACGTACCTAAGCTTCCACTAAGTTCGGAGTGGCTGTGACCACGGTTATGCCTCGAGGCACATTCAGCGAGTTCCGCATCGACCAACGAAATTCACACTCACCGTCCCTCGGTGGCGACGGACACGGTCCACAAGGTCCGCCGGGGTAGGAGCTCAGGTACGGATGCGTCGGGTGTCCGCCGTACGAGTTGTGCAGGGGCCCGTTGTTGATGCCCGGAAAAGGGTAGGCGCCCAGGGGGGCCCTGTGCGGACCCTGCGTCTGGAACCCCGGCGGGCCGTCGTGGCCCTGCGCACCGGGCGGCTGGTAGCCCGGGGCGCGCAGAGGGTACGGCTGGTGAGGCGCGGGGGCCGCCTGTCCTTG
This sequence comes from Dermacentor variabilis, assembly GCF_050947875.1. Lineage (NCBI taxonomy): Eukaryota > Metazoa > Arthropoda > Arachnida > Ixodida > Ixodidae > Dermacentor > Dermacentor variabilis. The sequence continues at coordinate 9,331,612 of NC_134578.1, read as the reverse complement.
CAATTCCATGAAGGCCGACTTGTCCGGGTCCAGGGGGTCGGCCACCACCCCCGACATGGAAGTCGGGTAGGCGGCCGAGAAGTCCGTGAAGTTCAGCGTGGTGAAGCTGCTGCGGCCGCCGCCGATGTCACCAAGGTAGTAATCCTGTGCCGACGGCGTCGCGATACTACGGGTGTCGGCCCCCTTGGCGCCGACTGTCGGACGAGTCTTCCTTTGGTGGTTAGCCCAGGACAGCGGTCCGGGGCCGTGGGAGCCGAAAGGCTTTGCGGGTATCACGCCGAGCGAGCCGCTCTTGTCCTTAGGACATCTGGCGTCACAGTCCTTGCCCCCTCGCAGGGTCCCAATTACGCGCAACGCTCTTGGCTGCTGGTCTGCTCACGCTGCAAACGAACGGGTCTGCGCCCACACCGAGCGAGCTCGACGGTGACGCGAGATACTCACTCACACAAACGAAAAAAAGAATACTCTGTGCAGATGTTCCCGGGCTCTTCCTGGCGCCTGAGCGGCGAATACGTCCACCCGGTCACCGCATCACCGGTGACGACCGTACGATCAACGTCGCGATTCGCAAAGCAGCCATTTCGGTTCCGAGCAACGTTTCCAGGAGGAGGGCCTCGCTTCCGAGTCGTTGATCACCGCGGATTCGCCACCACACGCGTGTCACACCTCGGACGGAGGCAACGGAACCCAAAGGAACACAAAACAAAAGCCGCAGCCACCACGCACGCGTTCCACACTCCGCTGAACTCGTGACGCTGTCGACGTCTTCGCTGGTAACAAAAAAACAACAACAACGGGCGGCGGCAGGGCGCAGCGCGCGGTGGCGTGTTCACGGGTCGCTCTCGGAGCGCGACTGCGGAGCGAATGCGTTTTCCCGACGGCTTGCACGGCGAGCCTGCTTTCGCCCTCTCCTTCCTCCGCGCGACGCCCTCTCTCTCTATCGAGGGCCGGCTCTGCCTGGAATCGCAGCGCGCGTTTCGAGTGGCTGCCTCGCCAGCGTACGCCACCGGGCGGCAGGTACGGACCGCCTCTTTGCAAGCGGGTCCGCGGCGACGTGGAGAAGAGACGCTCTCGGCCTTCCCGCCTTTTTTCGCTCTTCTCTCCCCCTCCCCCCCCCGATGCACGTCAAAGCTGCTGCGACCCTTGGTGGGGGGTGGGGGGGGGGGTACCCGAAGCGGCGAGAGGATTAGTAGGTGCGAGCTAGCGCCTGGCGTCGCGCGCGTTTGTGCCGTATGGCGTCTTGCATGGACGCGGGGCACAGCGTCGCGACTTCGAGTCACAAGCGAGCTAGGCGTTCGCAGTGCGGAACGGATTTTGGTCTTGGACCCCCAGGCCGAAGTGCTAACGTTCGGAACGAAATTTTGTGAAACGAGAACAGCTGTTTCGGGTTCGCCTGAGCGAACACTAGCTGCGAAAAAGCTGTCAGTGTTTATGGCGCGAATGATAACTGTGGATGCGCAAGTATTAGAGAGTTTAGTTTAGGAAACGCAAGCGGTTTGCGTACGCAAGCCGCTTGCGACCCTAAACTAAACTTCTCTATTATGCTCTCTCTGTATTTGCGCTTCCAAACAGCTCCTATATGCGCTTGGTTCCATAAAATAACATTAGTTTCGAGTTCGCGCTTTTGAGTTTGGTTCTTCGACTTACTTTCTGGGCCGCAAGCATTGACAGCTCTGCACTAACGATAGGCCGACATCGTACGGAACACGCAAACATTATTTACTTTATATTATTTTATTACTCTAATAAAGCTATCGGTCTGAGCACATGCAGGTTAGATAGCTGAAGTCCTAAGAGGTGCGACCATTCTCTATACCTTAGGGCTAATGTTGGTCCGTTTTCTATGATGATCATTTGCACCTCTATTTATTTATTTATTTATTCCCTTCAGGTATTTATTTCCTTGTAATACCGTAGGTCGCACTCTTCAGAAGCCTTGAGCACATTTTTTTTTATTTAGAGCATATATGTGATTTTGGTATGTTTTTGTATAAACGCCAAAATGAATACAAACCTTCCATACTAAAATTCGGATTATCACATCCTGTTCTGCATCGATGGCATAGACAGGGTGTTAAATGCCGTAAGCGTATATATACGCTTACAGCATTGTTGTGTTAGTTAGTGAAAGGTAGCTATTACAAGAGGGTCGTAAATTAACAGATGCATAGGTGCTGTCTATTTCGTCTGTTTAGGTGTTAATTTGCGCCCCTCTTTTAATAGCCATGCCGTAAGACCAACGGAAGGAACGTTACAATGGCATGGCCTCCGAGATTGGGTGGCGCGCATCATCTGGGCCTCTTTGATTTTCGACGTTCTGGCAGCCAGCTAGTTCTGGTCCTGATAGGAAGTCACGTGGGCTGGGATCACAAGACAACCTGAAGCTGCCCGAAGTTTGCAAAATCGAACGCTGGGGCAGCTGGCTGCGGGATAAATGTGAACATGCCGTACCAACATGGCAGCTGGCGGCGAGGCCTGCGCGCGCTCGGCGTATAGTCGGCCTATTTATGCATTTCCAGTTTGAAACGATATAGTTGCATTCAGGGATACGATCACTCTGGCGACATCTCGCGCGACTCGGCACAGGACGCTGTTGCGATCGTTCCTTCACCCCGCGACAACCTCCGGTCACTGCTAGCGCGATTATGGGAAACGGGCCTCGTAAATGCGGTTCGCAAAACGGATGATTTATGGCCAGCACGGGAGTTCCTTGGTCAGGAGAGGTTTGGCCAAACAGTGCAAGGATACGGTCCATCACCTGTCAGCCGCCCAAATTAGCACGTTCACACCGGGGGCAGAGTCAGTGTACGATTTGAGACAGTGTACGGTGTACCCTTTTCCTTGTTTGTGCCCAGTGACGTGCGTGTGTTTTTGAGAAATCTCCCTTCGGAGGGAAAGGGCAACAGACCTCCGGATTTGTGGGGCCTGGTGTCATCGGTCTCCTGACGCCGGATTAGGGGAAGTGACTCAACAATGAGCACGCAGGGCATAAAAAGAGCAACGGACGGCGGGAGTGACCGCCTGCTGCAACTTCTTGAACATTTTCTGTACTACTTTGAATTTCCTTACTCCTCCTCGAGCAAAGTACATTCCACATACCTTCGGACCCCCAATCGCAACAACGCGCACTGGGCCAACCGCACTTGACGCAGCGCAACTAACGGCCTCCGACTCATCCCAATGACAAGAAGCTGGGGACGCGGCTGGCGCATGAAAATACACGACGTCTGTGACCAGCGAAAAGTTTCGCGCGAAAAACAATGTTGGTCGCGGTCATGAGAGCAATAAGCTAATGTACGTATACCTATTGTACTCAACCAGTCCTTTCTTAACATCAACGGCCTGCACTTTGAACACATATCGGTTTCGCGAGCTGCCACCCAAGCGTATACGACGGAGAGACGGAGCGAACACGGGCTATAGCTGCAACGCCTTCGCTAACTGCGGAAAAAGGACATATCGCCGCATATACACGCGAAATATGCGAAAAGGAACACCACCAGAGAAAGGTGAACCGAAAATGCGCCACGATGTGTGTGAATGAGCGTCTAAAATTGCGCGGAACACAATGCAGATAACATGCACGCGTCAGAGCGCAGCACGCTGTTCACTGTCGGGAAGAAGCGTTCATGGGAAATACACACACAGATAAAAGCTCCAAATGGTTCACCGCCGCTCGTATCGCCCCGCCTCGCAATGCGGAACGGTGCGTTAGAACCTGAGAAGATCTAGGAACCTATAGAACCCAAGCCTAGAACTAAGGAAATGCGAAGTTGACCGTAGCCTGAGCCAGGTAAAGTCCTCAAGCGCCCGCGTTGCAAACGATCAAGTCCCCACAAACATGGCGGCGAGCGCTCACCGCTTCTTTTAGCCGTCTGCTAGCCAGAGAGAGGACTTCCAGAGAGCAGCCAGACCACAATCATCCTGGGTAGTTGTGGCAGCCCGCGGGTAGCCAGAACTGTCCAGCCCGAGTAAAACGAACACCCGGCGGAAGTGTGTGGCGCAGTGGGCGGAACAACGCGAAAAAAACGAAGGCGCTCTGGCTGGCTCTGGCAGCCCGCGGGTAGCCAGAAGTGGTGAAGCCCCGTACCACACGTTTTCTGATCTTGGAAGCTATGTAATTTCCTGCGTGGTACCAGAGTCCTTTATTATTTTTTTAAAGGAATTTTGTAGTACTGAGATCTTTTAGCGATTAGTTTAGCCAATGCAAGGCACTCGCAGTTCATCATTGTGTATAACCTGTGCTTTCATTAGAAAGATCAATGCTCTTAAAAAGCATTTTTTTGTTTGAGCTTACAGTGGGCTTGTGTAAGAACCCTAATTTACAACCACACAATTTCTTTACCATCTAGAACTTTCTCTCGGAATATTCACTGCCTAATTATCGCACTCCCAAACCAATCTTCCCCCCCTCCCCCCCCCAAAATAAAGTGCGAACATTTTATGCGAGTAAATGCGGTAGTACAATAGGCGACCAACTGACTACCATAGTCACGCTCCTCCATGGTTTTATATATTGTTAGAGTTTGGAGGACGATCCCATGGACCGCTGGCATCCAGTTATTAGAGTTCTCGGACGATCTCGCCGCTGCCACCATTTGTAAGGGTTGGAGGTCGTAGGGAGGAACTTGGGAGGAACTAGGCGTACAGGGTTTATTTACAGTATTTACATTTTAAGCAAGAGATACATCGACAGTCTAGCGTGGCTCCCAAATGGAGCACGCAAGACGAGCATGCAGCAAACGAGCACACAGCTCTCACGAGCAATATGACGAGTACATTGACGAGCACGATCACGAGCACTCCGTTCTCCCTAGATCCCTAGGTGAGAGAACCGTTCGACGTCATCGTCAACGCAGTCGACCCGCCGGTTGTCCATTATCTTGAGCCTTAAAAGGCGCGTAGGTTCCCCGAGCTGACCCCCACAGCGCGGCTGCCGGTTGCCCATTGTCTTGCCCCTCTAAATTCCAGAGCTGCCTTTCTCCTGTAGTCGCCACGAGTGTCAGCAGGCTGTGACGAATCCTGGGGCCCCCGTACCGCCAAGCACCCTTTTGTTAGGGAAGCTCTTCTTGCGGCCGAGACAGACCATGAAGACCCGGCAAACCAACCAACAATACGTTGGGCGCCAAACGTGGCCCGGCCTGCTGCCGTCACCGATTCTCCGAACGAGGCGCATGGTGGGTTAGCGCTGTCGTCCTCGCTGGTTCTCCGAAGGGCGCCAGCACCGCGGGTTGATCGAAGCACGTGCATCGGGCTTAAATGGCTTTGCAGAGCTGTACCCCTGCAGGCCGATCCTAACAATATACGAGCAGCATGCGTGAAGGAATTGTTCGTAGCAGTTTTTGCGGAAAGTTTCAAAGATATTCAAGGTACCTTCAAAGCCCTGACAATCTTAAAGCACCATGATAAATAACAATTTGAACGCAATACATTGTTTGAAAGCGAAACAATATTATTGATTGCCCCCCCCAAAAAAAGAAAGAGTACTTGCTAAGCCTTTTTCGCATAACCCATCACCAACCAGCACAAACAAGATGGCTTGCGATCACACTGGTGCTACACTTCGCTTGTATCAACCTCATGTTGGGATGCACTAAACTTAGCCGAAAGTAGGATTCAGTAAATGTTATCCATTTCATAAAACCTTTAAAATGGCAGATTACATTCAATGGTTTAAAGGATGGCGACGAACCTTGCACAACCCGCCGTGGTTGCTCAGTGGCTATGGTGTTGGGCTGCTGAGCACGAGGTCGCGGGATCGAATCCCGGCCCCGGCGGCCGCATTTCGATGGGGGCGAAATGCGAAAACACCCGTGTGCTTAGATTTAGGTGCACGTTAAAGAACCCCAGGTGGTCGAAATTTCCGGAGTCCTCCACTACGGCGTGCCTCATAATCAGAAAGTGGTTTTGGCACGTAAAACCCCAAATATTATTATTATTATTAACCTTGCACACTTTCGCTGCAGTGCATTCGAGTTGACGCGGATAGGGAATGGCTACTGAAACAGCCGAATCCATGGACTTCAGTAGATAGCATGGTTGTATTGAGTGCAGAAAAGTTGTATAATATGGTGGCTAGGGCTGTGCAAGTTAGCTTTAGAAGTGCTGCGTGATATGGCTGTGCGTTCATTCTGGTGACGTCAGAGCTTCTGTCGTTACCTCCCTATCCAGAGTAGGCTGGCGAACTACCAATGGAATCCCGCCTCAAAGTTCAAGTAGTTCGTATTGCGAACAAAGAGCGCAGCTCCTGCGCACAGTATAATACGGGTGCCTTCAAAAGGAATTTAGAGGAGTGATTATCCTTTGACCTCTCTTACAACCCACAGCCGCAATCAAGTTTAAAGGGTCACTAAAGGAAGGAAGGAATGAAAAAGTGGAGAAGGAAAGGCAGGGAGGTTAACCAGTTTAGCTTAACCGGTTTGCTACCCTACACGTGGGAGAGGGATGGGAAAATGTTAAGTTGAGCTAGGTTGAAATGTTAGGCTTCTGAAATAACGAATTCGTCATCTGTAGGGAAAATGGAGCTTTTGTAAGCGAGAAAATGACGATAATTCCCCATCGGAGGGGCGCCACCTATGTTGGACTATGGCGTCTCTCGTGTGACGTCAGCACTGGCTCATTCACAGAGAGCGGCAGACAGACGGCGTGGTGGACGAAGTAACTACACGTCAACGTGACGGTTTTGCGAAGCGTGATTCAAATTGAGGAGCAGCAGCGACCTTCGGTGACAGTTTTAAATAGCACACAGGAAAATATGATAAACTCATAGAATAATATATTGCCCAATCTAAGTTTAATATATTCATTAAGTGTCCCAATAAATAAAAAAAATACGCTTGCCTTTGTTTGCTCTTCCGTTTATGTCCTCTATTGAAGTCAAGATATTCTATTTGAAATCGCATAGAAACAACTAACCCTATCTTTGGCATTACCAAGCTTAAATGCTTTATTTAAAACATAAGCAACAGTGTGGATGAAAATGGGAAGCTATGAAGCAGGAACGTTGATTCCAAGCTTAGGATATTTCTTCATCCACTCTCGATCAATTCAAGCCTCCATCTACCCGTGATACCACTCGGCTGGTCTTTAGAAATCTGGGAATTCGGAGTGGGGGGGGGGGTCTCCATTTGGTGTCCACTTAGTGGACTGTCCATTTCGATTGCTACTGCCGTGCTGATTGGCTGGGCTGCACTGTAAAATACTTTACACCCTTAAATGTGAAAAAAGGGTGTAAATGTGTTTATAAATGATACCCTTAAGGTATGATTTGTAAATGTGTCTATAACTTACACCCTTATGGTGGGATTTACAGACACATTTACACCTTTTTCACTTTTAAGGGTGTAAATTATATTACAGTGTGGGGTACGGCGAGAACGAAGCAGACGTCGCCCGGCCGGTCTCTTCTCGCTCGTGTATACTACTCCAGCCTATCAGCGGCTGCCGAAACAGACAGTCCCCTATATGGGCACTTAACAGAACATCTACCCCCTCTAATTGATTAATTGTGCGAAATCATCCGGTATATAGAACACCGTGAGAACACCGTTCTACAATTCTTTTATATTTCCCATGTACTATATTGTAATAACGCCAATTTAAGTCTGGAGTTAAGTAAAAAATATGCGAATACTGCGAACTGTAGGCATCGATGTAAGCGAAGCATTCTATGGTGTTTGGTTTTACTAATGATAATTAGCGGTGATGTTGACGGCAAATGTTTAATTTCTTCAACGTTTAGTCCAACACAAGAGTGGTGATGGTGATTTGATGCTAAATACCTTGCGTGCACCACTGCTCTTTGTCTGCGTATACAGTATGCAAAGAACACACACGGGGAGGCGTTTGCTTGAGGCGTTCTTGTGCGCCGTACTTAACAATATCGAGACATCGCATCGCGGCAGAAGTGTTCAACTTTAATTTTATTAGGGTGCTGTACGTGCCAAAACCACAATCGGATTATGAGGCATGTCGTAGTGGCGGACTCCGGATTAATTTTTAGACCGTATATGTACTTTTCGCCTGTCCGGACAGGCCGCCATTGGAATCTGAACCTGGCAACGTTTAACGTTAGAACGCTATCTAGTGAGGCGAGTCTAGCAGTATTATTGGAGGAATTAGAGGGTAGTAAATGGGATATAATAGGGCTCAGTGAGGTTAGGAGGACAAAAGAAGCATATACAGTGCTAAAAAGCGGGCATGTACTGTGTTACCGGGGCTTAGCGGAGAGGCGAGAACTAGGAGTCGGATTCCTGATTAATAAGGAAATAGCTGGTAACATACAGGAATTCTATAGCATTAACGAGAGGGTGGCAGGTCTTGTTGTCAAACTTAATAAGAGGTACAAATTGAAGGTGGTACAAGTCTATGCCCCTACATGCAGTCATGATGACCTGGAAGTCGAAAGCTTTTATGAAGACGTGGAATCGGCGATGGGTAAAGTCAAAACAAAATACACTATACTGATGGGCGACTTCAATGCCAGGGTAGGCAAGAAGCAGGCTGGAGACAAGTCAGTGGGGGAATATGGCATAGGCTCTAGGAATAGCAGAGGAGAATTATTAGTAGAGTTTGCAGAACAGAATAATATGCGGATAATGAACACCTTTTTCCGCAAGCGGGTTAGTCGAAAGTGGACGTGGAGGAGCCCGAATGGTGAGACTAGAAATGAAATCGACTTCATACTCTGCGCGAACCCTGGCATCATACAAGATGTAGACGTACTCGGCAAGGTACGCTGCAGTGACCATAGGATGGTAAGAACTCGAATTAGCCTAGACTTGAGGAGGGAACGGAAGAAACTGGTACACAAGAAGCCAATCAATGAATTAGCGGTAAGAGGGAAACTAGAGGAATTCCGGATCAAGCTACAGAACAGGTATTCGGCTTTAACTCAGGAAGAGGACCTTAGTGTTGAAGCAATGAACGACTATCTCATGGGAACCATTAAGGAGTGCGCAATAGAAGTCGGTGGTAACTCCGTTAGACAGGAAACCAGTAAGCTATCGCAGGAGACGAAAGATCTGATCAAGAAACGCCAATGTATGAAAGCCTCTAACCCTACAGCTAGAATAGAACTGGCAGAACTTTCTAAGTTAATCAACAAGCGTAAGACAGCGGACATCAGGAACTATAATATGGATAGAATTGAACAGGCTCTCAGGAACGGTGGAAGCCTAAAAACAGTGAAGAAGAAACTAGGAATAGGCAAGAATCAGATGTGTGCGTTAAGAGACAAAGCCGGCAATATCGTTACTAATATGGATGAGATAGTTCAAGTGGCTGAGGAGTTCTATAGAGATTTATACAGTACCAGTGGCACCCACGACGATAGTGGAAGAGAGAATAGCCTAGAGGAATTCGAAATCCCACAGGTAACGCCAGAAGAAGTAAAGAAAGCCTTAGGAGCTATGCAAAGGGGGAAGGCAGCCGGGGAGGATCAGGTAACAGCAGATTTGTTGAAGGATGGTGGTCAGATTGTTCTAGAGAAATTGGCCACCCTGTATACGCAATGCCTCATAACCTCGAGCGTACCGGAATCTTGGAAGAACACCAACATAATCCTAATCCATAAGAAAGGGGACGCCAAAGACTTGAAAAATTATAGACCGATCAGCTTACTGTCCGTTGCCTACAAAGTATTTACTAAGGTAATCGCAAATAGAATCAGGAACACCTTAGACTTCTGTCAACCAAAGGACCAGGCAGGATTCCGTAAAGGCTACTCAACAATAGACCATATTCACACTATCAATCAAGTGATAGAGAAATGTGCAGAATATAACCAACCCTTACATATAGCTTTCATTGATTACGAGAAAGCGTTTGATTCAGTCGAAACCTCAGCAGTCATGGAGGCATTACGGAATCAGGGTGTAGATGAGCCATATGTAAAGATACTGGAAGATATCTATAGCGGCTCCACAGCCACCGTAGTCCTCCACAAAGAAAGCAACAAAATCCCTATAAAGAAAGGCGTCAGACAGGGAGATACGATATCTCCAATGCTATTCACAGCATGTTTACAGGAGGTATTCAGAGGCCTGGAGTGGGAAGAATTGGGGATAAAAGTTGATGGAGAATACCTTAGCAACTTGCGATTCGCTGATGATATTGCCTTGCTTAGTAACTCAGGAGACCAATTGCAATGCATGCTCACTGACCTGGAGAGGCAAAGCAGAAGGGTGGGTCTGAAAATTAATCTGCAGAAAACTAAAGTAATGTTTAACAGGCTCGGAAGAGAACAGCAGTTTACGATAGGTAGCGAAGCACTGGAAGGAGTAAGGGACTACATCTACTTAGGGCAGGTAGTGACCACGGATCCGGATCATGAGACTGAAATAACCAGAAGAATAAGAATGGGCTGGGGTGCGTTTGGGAGGCATTCTCAAATCATGAACAGCAGGTTGCCACTATCCCTCAAAAGGAAAGTGTATAACAGCTGTGTGTTACCAGTACTCACATATGGGGCAGAAACCTGGAGACTTACGAAAAGGGTTCTGCTGAAATTGAGGACGACGCAACGAGCTATGGAAAGAAGAATGATGGGTGTGACGTTAAGGGATAAGAAAAGAGCAGATTGGGTGAGGCAACAAACGCGGGTAAACGACATCTTAGTTGAAATCAAGAAAAAGAAATGGGCATGGGCCGGACATGTAATGAGGAGGGAAGATAACCGATGGTCACTAAGGGTTACGGACTGGATTCCAAGGGAAGGGATGCGTAGCAGGGGGCGGCAGAAAGTTAGGTGGGCGGATGACATTAAGACGTTTGCAGGGACAACATGGCCACAATTAGTACATGACCGGGGTAGTTGGAGAAGTATGGGAGAGGCCTTTGCCCTGCAGTGGGCGTAACTAGGCTGATGATGATGATGGTGATGATGATATGTACTTTAACGTGCCCCTAAATCTAAGCGCACGAGCCTTTCTTTTTATTTTGCCCCCGTCGAAATGCGGCTGTACGGTCGGTATCAAACCCGCGACCTCGAGCAATGCCATAGCCGCAAAGCTATACCGCGGCAGGCACAGAAGTGTTGATTTGACGTGTCACCACTTCCGTGGCGTCGCCTAAACCCTACGATGCGGTTTAATGCGGCCCTGCTTCTGCACCTCCTGCGCAAGCTGTCCGCTTGACAAATATGCATGGTGCTTATTTTTCAGAAGTAGCAAAAACGTACCATACCGTGCCTCGAACTTAAGTATATCCCTTTTGTCCGAAACTGCTGTCGTGTAGCAGCGTTTCCTTGCCTTCACATGTCACGTTTTCCCGATACCCTCGAGCCTTGCACTATTTGCCCAAACCTCTCCTGACCGAGGTACTCGTGTGTTGGCCATAAATCATCCGTTTTGAGAACCATTTTGACGAGGCCGTCGGCGCGTTCCCCACAATCGCGCTAGCCGTGACCGGAGGACGTCGCGGGGTGAACGGACGACCACAACAGCGCCTCGTGTGTGTCCACTCACTTGGCCCCATTTGTCACCGCACTTAAATATTCCCAAGTTAATTTACTGTTTCTTATTAAAACTATTTGTAAATTATCATTGGCCCCAACCGCGACAAAGCAAAATATTTTGGCATGTTTGACGCCAGGCATTCCTTCAATGAAACAGATACGGCGCACAAGACTCCTGAGGACAGCTTCCTTGGGTCCTCTACTCCTACCAAGCGCGTGGTGAAACCAGCAACTGATGACTCTCGAACAACAGCGGGCTTTTTGAAGGTCGCTGACATGGTATACCACCCTGACTTTAGGTGATTTGCCAAGCACTTACACGGCTATACGAGAGTGACGAAAACGACAGAGAACAAGCTAGAGGCGCTGTTGACAGCCAGCAAGGGCCGGAACAAAGGGAAAGTTTCGTTGCCAGGGAGGCGGCGATTACACATATCTTCAGCAACCGCAGAAACATGACGTTTTCTCTGGTCATCTGAAAAGGTGCTTCTGCTATAACGAACTCTCTCCTTTCGTCCTCCCTTTTTTTTCACTGGATGAAGCGCCGATAATGATGGCACACTAAGAAGAAACAAAGACTATACCAGGCGCTACGTACAAGCGCCTTGTCCTGTCTTTGTTCCTTCCTAGTGTGCCGTCACTATTGACGCCTCCATCTATTGAAAGCTATGCACCAACTAGTCCCACAACGTGTTTTACTGCAATCCCTTTTTTTCTAGCAATTTTTCGTCCCCTCACCCTCGTGCAGGATAGCCAACCTGTTTTATATATCTTTCACTCAGCATGGTGCTATAGAGGCGATAGGGGTCGAGGGAACACATGTGTCTCTCGAGAGGCAAGCAGCGTACGAGAATGGACATTTTTCCAGTAAGCGGTGCCTCTACAGCGGACGCCACTTCAACTAAATTTGGCGGGCAAGACACATACGCTACTGCTTTTTCTCGCCACTATGCAGTGGTAGCGTTTCACACTCGCGACAGCCATCCCTGCTTTTCTTAAAACGAAGCTTTCTTTGCCTTTTCCTTCGGCTCTAGCTGCCCTTAATGCTGCAACGTGCCTTGTTGACACTGTATATACATCGGCAGACGTTCCAAGACTACATGTCTGCTCTTAAAGCGGCCACACAACCGCCGTGGAACACACATATTTTCCAACACACGCACAAATGCACTAACATCTGCGGAAAATGCATACGTAAGCCGCGAACCCATCACCGATCTCCGGCTTCGCAGAGCATCCGTGCGGCGGCGCCAGCATATCTGGAAAGTTTTGAAGAACGACTGAAGAATGCGGAAGAAAGTAAATGGGTTGGGAGAATGTTCAGGTATCTGTACAGGCAAAACATTCAAAGTGGATTCAAAGTGGAGCAAAAGAAGTAGGAAGCTTACCAGCAAGTATGCGGCCTGTACGGTGGGCAACACAGCAACAGAGAACGTCAATCAGTAAGTCAGAGAGGCTGAAATAATCTCTTGGGTAGCGGCAATGGAAAATAAACCTGCCATGACTAACTACTTAAGAGGAAAAAACGAAATCGGGAAAGAATGATAACTCAAAGGGAAACTCATTACTTTTCGAAACCAGATCGGGGTGCCTTAGAACACGCAACTATAAAGCGAGATATAAGAAGGAAGAAGAAGCATGTGCTTGATGCAGTAAAGCTAGGGAAACGATGGAACATGTTTTATTAGAATCTGAGGATGTCTGTTCAGCGGTCGATTTAGGCACCTCTGGCCTCCTTGAAGCCTTTGGGTTCAGCGAGAGCAGTGGAAAAGTAAACAAGTCCGCAATAGAGATTAGTAAGAGGCGATCGGAAGTTGGGTGGAAGAGAAGTACGGAAACGACAAAAAACGGAGACGTACAAAAGCAAAGTTCGCAATAGAGGGTCAGAAAAATTGGTTCTGGGAGTTCACAGTGTTTCTTCTTTCTTTTTTAACCTAGGTAGGATATCAGGCAGTATAATAGCAAGAGCTTGGTGGTGCAACCCACCGCCCCGTTTTAAAAGGGGACGCTCATAACATCAATCCATCCATTTAGTCTTATCCAATTCAGTGATAACGACGAAGAGACAATGTCAGCACAGGGCAAAGGAAATGCCACGGGTAAGATAAGACAAATGGCTTGGCATACATATATGCATAAATGAGGGCAATAGTTATACATGCAAACGCAAGAATAAACAATAACAACAAAGGGGAAGAGACATGCAGCCATTATGAAACACAGAGCGCTAGGGGAATACAACAGATAGGAGGTGCTCCGGGATATGTGGAAAGGTGTAATCGTTCCAGGACTTACATTTGGGGAATTCGATTGTTTCTTTTAAGTCAGTGGTTCAACCAGGACTCGACGGCAATCAAAGTTTAGTGGGACGTCTCGAATTGGGCGCTCACGGGAGGACCAGAAATGAAGCTGTTCAAGATGTGGGCTGGACATATCTTGAAGTGAGGGAAGTTCGGAGTGAAATTGATCCCGAAAAATGACTGAGAATATCAAAGAAAGTAAATGGGTTGCGAGAGTGTTCAAGTATCTATACGGGCAAAAAAAAAAGAATGCAGGTCCCGCTCAGTATGGGAATCGATGTAAGCGAAGCTTTTCCGTGCAGGATTCTTTGATTGAAGATAACTATATAGCGGTGATGTTGACGGCTAAAGCTTAATTTCTTCAATGTCTAGGCTAACACGAGACTGGTGAGTTAATGTTAAACGTTACCTTGCGTGCACTACTGCTGTTTTTCTGCGTAGTACACAGAACACACGGGGTGTTTGCTTGAGGCGTGGTGCGCCATATTTTATAACTTCTGAAAGGGTTGACCGTTGTCATTTCCTGACATGTCACATCGCATTGTGGCAGAAGTACTAAACTTGAGTTTGATTATGGGGCTGTACGTTCCAAAACCACACTCGGAATTTGAAGCAAGGCGCAATGGCGGACTCCGGATTAATTTTGACACCATGATGTTCTTTAACGAGCCGCAAAATCTAAGTGCACGTGCGTTTTATATTTCGCCCCCGTCGAAATGCCTGTGCCACGATTGGGATGAAATACACGGCCTCCAGCAATGCCGTAGCCGCAATGCTAACGCGGCGGCCACGGAAATATTGATTTGATGGTTGACCGCTTCCGTAGTGTCTCCTGGACCTTGCAGTGCGCTTTAATTAATGCGGCTCTGCTTCGGCACGTCCCACGTAAGTTGCCTGCTTGACATATTTGCGTGGCGTTTATTTTTCATAAATAGGAGCAACGTATTCTACCGTATCTTGAACTTAATCCTGTTTCCCCGCAACCGCTGTCGTATAGTAGTGGGGTTCCCTTGACTTCTCATGTCACCTCGCCCTCTCTTATATGGGAACTGCCTCTTCCACCTCTCCTTCTTCTTCTCTCTGCAGTTCTATATGCGTCCCCTCTATTCTCGCACGTTAGCAGAAAGGGAAGCACGGCTGCTTGTGCAATGCTTCTGAGGGGAGTCACGGATAATTACAGCTGTCAAGCGGCTAACGTGGCGACGGCCAGGGAGCTCCAGAGGGCACTGTGCACATTCGACGTCCTGGGTGAAAACGAGTCTCTCCTCTCGCCTTTCCTCTCTTACTCGCGCCTGTCATCTATACAGATGACAGAGAGTGTATATACACTCTCTGAACCACCCCCCACGCAGTGTGCGCGACACAACCCACAGCAGCAGCAGTGGGAAAGTCGAAGGAAGAGGGAAAGAAAGCTTCGCTTTAATATTCACTCAGCGGATGAAAATAACTAGGAAGCTTACCAACCGGTATGCGGCCGCTGTGGTGAGCAACATAGCAGCAAATAACGTTAAGTACAAAGCCAGAGAGGCTGAGACAATCTCCGGTGGCGGCAACGGAAAAGGAATCGGCTGGGAGTAACTAATGCACTCGTGCTCGCTTAAATGCACGTATAAACACAGCGTCCCGGTCTGTAGGAACGGCTGCATGACAGCTGTAGGCTGCACACAACGCCCGTATAGCCTGTTGTCACATTTTACGTCATGTTGCCCCGTGTTTTGGATTAAAGCTTGATTTGGAGAGTGCACCCGCGTGCGTCCGTGCACCGTGTCCACTTTTTTCAGTTTTCTTTTACTTTCTTGGCTGTGATAACGCCATAAGTTAACCCATATGAACTAGTCCAACTTTCAGTAATATTTTGTACCACTAGGAGGGTTAGAAGGTAGTGGGGTCGGCGTTCATTATATGGATAAAAGTGATGCGACTTCTCTGTCCATGAAGATGTCAACGGGAGCAGCTCAGCACGCAAAGAGAAGAGAGAGAGAAAGAAACTTTGATGGTACAAAACCGCACACCAGGATGCTCCCCACCGGGATGCCTCGGTCGTGGGTGGAGCCCTCATCTAGGACCACATGAGCCCTAGACGTGTACGGCGCGCTCTCTGGGCGAGATCAAGCGGGGTCCTGTATCGACGCTGCGCATATCAAACATTCCCACTGTTGTTCATTCGGGTGTGGGTTATGCGATACTGATTTTGTTAAATGGTATGCCAGGGGCATGGTTAAATGTGACCGGCGCGTTGTAATCGCGACAACTGTATGGGCAACTCCAGGACAAGTATTATCTACAACTCACAGTAACCAGTCATACTGACACGTGATAAGGGTGTTAGTTCCTTGCGTACTTTGGTGCGTTTACTTTTTCGATATGAGGCCGCATATTTTGACGAATTAGGTGAGGTGTCAGCTTTTGAGGATAGCACCTTGATTCACAAAGCACCACCAACCAAAAATCACTGGATGGTTCAAGTGAGAGCGCCTAAAAGAAAGTTTCGCATGCATGCAAATGAAATAAATGCTTCTTTTTTTGTAGCCCAAATTTACTTTCTTTTAGTCACAAGCTACATTTATAATTTCAATAAAACTTGGGTGCACTTAAATAGCGGTATTTTATTCCTGCGGACCACAATTCTTGTAGTACGAATTTTGATAAGATGAAGAATTTTCTTGGTCCCGTCAAGTTGGTCTTAGCGTCAGTCTGTATTTATCTTGAAGCATTGATTAGAGTGCCTTCGATTAGGATACCCTAGAGTCGGGGCTGTCAGACGCTTGCGTAACCAATGAGAAAAGTCTCGTAGTTGCAAAAGTTTGCTTCCGTAAACGCGAAGGTCTCGCACTTGCAGCGCCATCAGCATGTGGTCGCCATTCCGCTTGCATTTAAAAAATATAGCAAACAAGCCATGAAATTGGAAAAAAAAAGCCTTCTTCATGAGCGTATTTTTACACGCTAAAGATTTATGTCGATTCGAAGCAATTTCTTGCGCAGAGGGCGCTTGAAGCTGAGTCGAAGCAATTCGAAATGCTAGAGAGTTGGGCATCTGATGCGTCGTGTTCACTGCGATTATGTATTGGCCGTTTGTCGCCCTATAACTTCCCGGATGAGGGCGACGGCAACCTTCACTACAGCAAAAAATTTCGACCGGCCCGGGGCATACAGCGCGGTCCTCTTCAGTTTCGCTGCGATATATGGAAGCACGATTTTTTTTGCGTGGGCCGGTTGCGTGCGTTAACTTTACGTCGATGCTTTAGCACAAGTGCTACGTGTTGAAGGACACCTACACCACCTTATCTGGCTCAAGCTCAAATAATTATTTTCACCGTTGAAACGTTGCGAAAGCTCAGCTAGCTCACGCTACATCGTTACGTCGATAGCGTGGAGCACGCCATGGAAAAAAAATAAATTATGCAGACCCCACGCACGTTAGAAATCGATGTAAGCCAAGCTTTCGGTGCTGGTTGCTTTGATTGATGATAATTAGCCGTGTTGTTGACTGCTAAAGCTTAATTTCTTCAACGTCTAGGCTAACAAGAGAGTGGTGAGTTGATGTTAAACGTTACCTTGCGTGCACCACTGCGTAGTACACAGAACACACAGGGAGAGGTGTTTGCTTGAGGCGTTGTGCGCCGTATTTCATAACTTCTGAGAGGGCTGAGCGTTGTCATTTCCTCACATGGCTCATCGCATTGTGGCAGAAGCATTAAAGTGGAATTGCATTATGGGGTTGTACGTTCCAAAACCACACTCGGATTAGGAGGCAAGCCGTATTGGCGGACTCCGGATTAATTTTGACACCGTGATGTTCTTTAACGTGTCCCAAAATCTAAGTGCACGTGCGTTTTCTATTTCGCCCTCGTCGAAATGCGGCCTCCGCGATTGGGATCAAGTACAGGGCCTCTAGCAATGCCATAGCCGCAAAGCTAACGTGTTGATTTGACGGTCGACCACTTCCGTAGTGGCTCCTGGACCCAGCGGTGCGCTTTAATTAATGCGGCTCTGCTTCTGCACGCCCTGCATAAGTTGCCCGTTTGACATATTTGCATGGCGTTTATTTTTCAGAAATAGCAGCAACGTACTGTACCGTAACTTGAACTTAATCCTGTTTCCCCGAAACCGCTGTCGTGTAGTAGCCGAGTTTCCCTGCCTTCTCACTTACGCCATCCCCACCCTCCCTTTCTTATATTGGAACTGCTTCTTCTCCCTCTTCTTTTTCTAGAAGGAAAAAAACAGACAAAAAACTCAAAGGACATGAGGAGAGGTTCACACCACAACAACTGGACTATCAACTGAGCTTCATTAGAATCGGTGTAGTCCCAGCAAGGCCAACAGAGCATGCGCAATCGCATCATCGCTATTTTACTTAATTTACTTTCAAATAATAATTTTGCCATGCGTGATGCATCGCTAGTTAAAGGCAAGAAAACATTTTTTGTACAGCAGGGATGCCTCTATTGGGCTAGACCACGTCGAACACTGACAAGTTCAATATCTCACAACGTTACTTCATTATTTGAGCAAGTTCGCCTTGCCACGGTCGCGGCTGTGCCAACGCTCGTTTTTGGGGCATTTCGCTGCTGGTAGCAAGCTGTGAGTGCGAAATCTACGGAACGAAGTTTTTACACGACGAGTTCAACTACTCTCACGCGAGCATGAAAATATTACCGTAACGCCTTATGTCGTGCGATTTGAACACGAATGCTGAACAGCTAAACCTGCGGGCACCGCGTGGTAGGACGAATAGCAAATATCACTGAATGCGCAAGCGTACCCCCGGCCAGTTATTTCACCGTACTCCTCCCTACAGTTCTATCTGCGTCCCCACTGGCTTCGCACGTTAGTAGAAAGGGAAGCGCTGCAGTTTCTGCAATGCTTCTGAGGGGAGTCACGGATAATTACATCTGTCAAGCGGCTAGTGTGGCGACGACCAGGGAGCTCCAGAGGGTAATTGTGCACATTCGACGTGATGGGTGAAAACGAGGTTCTCCCATTGCCCTTTCTCTTTTACTCGCGCTGTCATGTATATACATGCTCTGAACTAACCCCCGAAGCAGTGGGCGCGACAGCAGCCCACAGCAGCAGCAGCAGCAGCAGTGGGAAAGTCCAAGCAAGAGGCAAAGCTTCGCTTTAAAATTGCTCGTGCATGCTAAGCAAATGCGCGTCTGTGTTAAGCTTTCTTTGCCTCTTTGCCACACCGCATCGGGGGTTGTTAAAAAGGTGTGTATACATGATGGGAGCGCGGCAGAAAGGAAGGCGACGCGAGAAACCCGTTTGGACCCTATGGACAGCGTCTAATGTGCACAATGCCCTCTGGGGCTCCCTGGGCGTCGCCACATTGGCCTCTTGACAGCTTGCTTGACAGGAACTGCTGTACCCACCTTTCTACTTACGTGCAAGTCCAGAGGGGACGTGTATAGAGCTGTAAGGAGGAGGGGGGAGAGGATCAGAATATGGGCAGAACGTACGCAATCGCGAAACGAGTGATTCAGACACAGACACAGCGCTTCACAGAAGTGCTGTGTCTGTGTATCTGTTTCTTTCTTCGTCCTCGTCCAGTCGCGCTTATACACTCTACCATGGATCCTAACCAACTAGCCCGCCAACGCGATTAACAGCCTTGCCACTCTTCGCTGGCAGTTCCCAAACAAGGGACGGGGTGAGGGGATTCGGAAAACGTCGCGTGAGAAGGCAAGGAAACGCCACTACACGATAGCGGTTTCGAACAAACTGGATAAATTTAAGTTCAAGAACGGTACGGTACGAATCTGCTATTTCCGAAAAATAAGCAGCAGATTTGTCAGGCGGACAGCTTAGGCAGGAGGTGCAGAAGCAGGGTCGCGTTAAAACGCATCGTAGGGTCTAGGCGACACTACGGAAGCGGTCACACGATATTAGAGTTGGAGTCGGGCTTGTAGGACGATCGGAAGAACTTGGGGCGACAGGACTAGGCGAGCAGGATTTACTTTCAGTATTTACATTTTAACATGGGAAACATTTACACAGTCTAGCGTGACTCTCAAATGGAGCCCGCACGACGAAGCATACAGCAATCGAGCACACAGCTCACGAGTACATTTCGAGCACTAGCACTCTATTTGTACCTAGTTCCCTAGGTGAGGAAAACGTTCGACCAGTCAATTCGTAGAAAGGCCTCGTGGTCGCCTTTGTTAGAAGGGAGTAGGGGTTTTGCACACACACATTCCACACAGGTTTCCGTGCTCTCTCCGAGGGCCGACGACCTTTGCAGCGCAGTCGTTGTAGTCAGCTGGTCACGCCCGACCCCAGCTGGCGCCTCTAAATTCCAGAGCTGCCTTTTTCCTGTAGTCGCCACGTGTGTCGGCGGACTGTGACGAATCCTGGGGCCCCTGTACCGCAAAGCACCCTTTTGTCAGGGAGGCTCCCCCTGCCGTAGAGAGACCATGACGACCCGGCAAATTAACCAACAATGCACGGGGCGCCAAACGTGGCCAGCCCTGCTGTCGTCCTCGATCCTCCAAACGAGGCGCATGGTCGGTTAGCGCTGTCCTCGCTGGCTCTCTTCGGGGAAGGTCGCAACGCTAGAAGCTACAGCCGGCTGAGAAAACCTGCAGGTCCGCAACTCGGCAGGCCATTCCTAACAACGTCAAATCAACACTTCTGTGCCCGCCGCGGTAGCTTTGCGGCTATGGCATTGCTCGAGGTTGCTGGTTTGATCCCGACCGCGGCAGCCGCATTTCGACGGGGTCGAAATAAAAATTTAGGAAATAGGCTCGCGCACTTAGATTTAGGGACACGTTTACGAACACCACGGTGTAATAATTAATTCGGAGTCCGTCACTACGACGTGCCTCATAATCCGACTGTGGTTTTGGCACGTACAGCCCCATAATTCAATTACGGCTTATTACGTGTGCCGCGATGCGATGTGCCATGTGACATGATCAATATGCTCAATCTTCTCGGAGGTTATTAAGTACGGCGCGCAAAAACGCCTCGGGCAACCCCCCTTCCCTTACTCCCGCCCGTGTGTTATGTGTACTGCGCACAGAAACAGCAGCGATGCACGCAAGGTATTTAACATCAACTCACTACTCTCGTGTTGGACTAAA
Organism: Dermacentor variabilis; assembly: GCF_050947875.1. Classification (NCBI taxonomy): domain Eukaryota; kingdom Metazoa; phylum Arthropoda; class Arachnida; order Ixodida; family Ixodidae; genus Dermacentor; species Dermacentor variabilis. Next base: position 9,310,778 of record NC_134578.1, on the reverse strand, counting down.
CGTTGATGAAATGAAACATTCGCTGTCACCATCACCGCTAATTATTGAGAGTACAACCAAATAGCATAGAAAGCTTCGCTTACATCGATTCCTACAGTGCGTGGGATCCGCATATTTTTTTTTCGGCGTGCAGCACATATTAAATGTTTCTAAGGCAAATTATGGTTAACAGAGTAATTTTTCATTTACGTAATCATTAGAATCCGGCCAGTTCCATCTTTTTTTCAGGCACTGGAATACTGGAAGGACTGAAGTTGTTTCTTAAGTGAAGGCGAACGTGGACACCTTATGGTAATGTCTTTCTCCAAAATAAAATTCCAGCCTGCCGGAGGTTATGTTCACTCTCAGGAGTCTGCAGCGACTGCCGGTATTTATTGGTCCCGTGTGCGTCCTGTTGAATATACATTCCGCAGTTTGATAGCCGGCAGGCTGTGGTTTAATTATTCTCCCCGTATAATGCGTTTGCATTGCATATGTACGCAAAACGAAAATGTCATTCATACTATCTTTTTCTATTACCCTGCACGTGATAAATAATGCCTAAAGCTGTGTTGTTCTTCCAGCCCACAGCAGTGTGAATAGTGTTAGGTTAGGTTAAATCGCGTGCAGAAGTCGGAAAGTGCACTATACACGAGGGACACGTAGCAGAGCACTCCGTCTGGTGTCTGCCATGTGGCTTCTTTTACGTCACACCCCAAACGCGCTACACGAGCATTTACTGCATCAACTTTCTCGTAATGTGGTCTGCGTGGCCGGCAATCGAACCCATAACCTCGTGCTAAGCAGCGCAACGCAATATAGCCACCAAGCGCATTGAAGCAGTAGAGCAAATTTGAAATGAACGCAATGAGCTTGAATATGAGTATATTAATACAACTAACTTTCTGTTGTCCTCTTATTATTTTTTTATTGCTCGTTTTCTAACTGTCGAAACAGTACAGCGTTCTGCTTTTCTGTTCTTTTTATTGAAATGATTAATAGGAGAGCTTGGCGCCTTTACGGCGGCACCGGCGATATTATGTCACTTATCAAAGGAAACAAATATACGCAAGAAGAGTGAATAATGTCCCAAAAAATGAAACTCAGTAGAACACCAGATGTATAAAAACAATACAGTCCAACACTACACGAATCATAAAGTTTTGTGCATGAGTTCAGTAAACATGCGCATTTGTAAAGTCAAATATTTTGAATGTCCGAAACACAGAACAAAAAATAATTACACATATATAGAGTAAAAAAGACGATCACCACATAAATCAATCGTGAACATTCAATTTTGAACCGTTTTGATCTCATGATAAAATGAAATGTTATATTTTCCCAAAATGTTTGTGTCTTAGAAAAACTTTTCAAAGCAGAAAGTGCTCTTTTCTGGAGGCCCGCTGTCGGCCATGGACCAAGTACTTTTTTTGAAGTGAATGGTCTTCTATCTAAAAGCAACAAATTTGCTTGCAAATATCCTTAGTGGTGGATACCATGTGCACTTGAGGAGGAGATTAGGTACATCTTCGTCTGCATGGCCACGAGAACATTGCGGACTAGAGGCACGTTTTATCCTGTATGAGAAGTGTTGCGTAAATGCAGTTACAAGCCGCAGGCGGTGCACTAATGTTTCGAATTTCCTTCGGTTTCTACGAAAAATTAGGCCCCTAAGATTTACAGGCCCTGCTTACGCGTGGGGTATCGTCTACTTCGTATTCTTACTATTCCACTTGAAAGAATCAGTTGCACTCCCCTACACCCCCTCCCTCCTTTCGTGGCTAACACAACAATTTTTTTTTATAAACGCTCTCACTTTTGGACATTTCGACTTCTGTCATCGTATATACTCACCCACTTGGCAATTTCACGCCTCGTATGCCGCGTATGTTCCGCGTATGTTCCATCGAACATACGCTGCATTTGTTGCCTCGATGAAGGCAAGACCCATTCTTAACGCTGGCTCGATAGAGACGTCCCTCCTGCAGCCAATGTTGATCTTTTCACCTGAATCGAATAAAAAAGTGGCCACGTGCAACGCAGGCGGAGTGCAATTTAGCGTAGCGACAAGGTGAGGACACGGGCATGAACACCCGTGAGAGTTCGCCTTGCTCCGGTAGGGGAATGACAAGCGCTGGCGTCGGCGGAGAAACATGACGCGGGCTTGTCGAATAATGGCAGTGCTCAATGAAAGCTTGTCTTGGACAGTCTCGTCTCAGTTCGCTTCTCGTATGTTCTCGTTTTTGGCCAGAGTAACGAGGCCTCTTTACAGCAGTGATGTTTATTTCGAGCTGGTCCAAGGAGCCATGCACACGTCTATAACGAACTGGAAGGAGCATTCTAGTTCACTATACACACGTCAGTACGCTGCGCTGCGGCCCTATATTGCTTGCGCACCCAAGAGTCGCATTTTCCATAAAGAAATTCAGAAGAGGAGGGCGTATGTACGTCCTTGTCAATACAAAGAAAGTTTCCATACGTATGTTTGCGTTGGAGCTCCTCAGCTAGGCATGCCTGCGGAGGTACTACTCTCTCTTCCTGCCGTGCAACCTGGCTTCCAATGAAAGGGTTGATGCCTTTCTTTCGCACCGCTTCAGTGTATGTCTGCCTGAGACACGCGGCGACGGTGACCGGGTGAACACCACGGAGCAAGCACGCCCTTCGACGCCGGAGGCAGGCGCCTTTCACGACTTTTCACAAAGGTGGCGACGACTGCAGCTCATGTCTTCCGCGTAAACGAGCCTTCTCGCAGCGTGATGTCTGGCAACCGGCGGCCGATGCCTTGCTTAAGCTGTGTACCGCCAGTCGCTTCCGGGAACCAGCTGATACGAGCGGCCCGGAGCCAAAGGGGTTCCGCGATGACCGCACCCCCTGGCGGTTGTGTTGTGCGTGTAGATCTTGGCGTGGTGGTGCGCTGAAAACAAATGTTTGTCGCACTCTTCTTTTTGAAAGAACCTTCCTTGTTACCCTTGTAGCATACGGGGGCGTGAGGAGCTGTCAGGGGAAGGTTGAAAGCACGGGGTTGCCACGTCTGGTTACTTCGAACCAAGCCGGCTGCATGCCACTCTTGATAACTGCGAAGTCGGATACTCTGCGGCCTCGATACTATTCGGCTACATACGAATTCGATAGCAGATGTCCTACTAACGATGTCAGATGTCACAAGAAAACTGCTACCGTGGGTTTTGTTAAATTGAATGCATATGTATTTCTCTCTCACTTTTTTTAGCCACTCAGTGTAACGCCTTCGGGCCTTGAGAGCACTTCAAAAAGATAAATAAACAACGAGAAGAAATGTTTCTATTAAATGGAGATAAAAACAGGCTTTTTGTAACACGGTAGCAATGCGGCAAATGCAATGATGGATACGAATCCCTACTTAAATATGGGCGTCAATATATGTTTTCGTCATGATTTAGCAGCAATGCTTACCGACAATGCCCATAGTGTCCGGCGCATAAACCCAGCTTCTTGTTCCGCTCCATATTCCTCGCAAATTTAAACGGCGCAATAGTTTCGGAGTTGTGAGCAGATTCTAAATTATGCATTTTCCTTGTCACGTACTCACGGAAGTGTCGCTACATGTTCAAATTTAAGCGCGCTTTCTGGTTTTAAGGCACGCCTGACGTGACTCGACGTGGTGTCGCGACGATTGGCCGGTAAATGAAAGCGTCGTAGCACCCTGTGGTCGGTGCACGGTGTCTATACACCGGGAAAGAAAGATTAGCGGAAACGGGAGGCACGGCCGTAAGGGACTCTACGCGGCTGAGGTAGGCACTGGCGATGAATGAATTAATTGCTATACTTTCCAGGCACGGTCACTTCGCAAAAAACTCCTATAAGAGAAAGAAAACATAAAGACATGAGAGAAAAAAAGAAAGGCAGAAAGACGCACATGGGATCCACACCGGATGTGGCAGACGAGCTTAGCCGAGCGAAACAGCCGACGCCGGCCGGTGCCTCTGAGGAAGTCGACGAAGACGCCGGCGGACGCGACCGCACTATGGGGGACAGCTACAGCCCCGGGCGATAAACGTAGGAGCGCTGCGATACAAACAGGATAAACGGACCGAAGGGCCTTACGCAAGGCGTTCGCTCGTTCTGCTGCAGGAATCTGTTGTGCCCCTCGTGTATGCGTGTGCGCGTGGGCATCCATGCCTGCGGTCAGACAAGTGTGTGCGTGCGTGTGCGTAATGGAACGCATTTTACGGCTTCCTTTGAGCCTCCGGGCTGTCGGTGTGACAGGTGCGCTGCTTCTTTTTTTGTCCGGCCAACGATACTCTGCACGTTGGCTGCCGTGGCTCCAGCCTTGTGAGAATGAAAATTAAACGAGGTGTTCTTGGGGAGACCTCTAGATGGGACCTGCAATACCCCGCACTTCTCCCTTTTCCGGTCTTTCGCCCGGTGCCCAACCGCGGACCTCCCACCTTCCACTCTCCCGGTCGGTGGGCGAGTGAGGACTGAGCCCGGCGACGTGCCAACGTCAGAAGCTGAACGCAATATCGAGCTTTATGTGAAGTGTTACGGCTGCCACCAATTGTTGCGAGCTGGTACTAGTTGTTACGGGCACGGGGTTTCGGCGACCTTCAACAGCATCTGCTTGGAGCTCGAACCAGATTGACCATCGTAGAATGTCCGGCAGGGAAGAGGAGATGACATGGAAACAAATAACAGAAGTTTAATACATCGTTACGGGTGAGCGGTGCGCTCCGGGACAAGTACAGAAACGTTCGGCGTGCGTGCTCCTGCACGCATGGGCACAGAAGATGGTGTCCGTGGTGTCTCGCTGGACTTCTTATGCCCTACACCATCCGGGCGACCTCATTCTCGCGTGCTCCCTAGTAGAGGGCCTTGTCAACACACAACTCTGCGCACAAAGAGGAATATGGAGATAAACCACTCACAGGTCTGGAGGTGGGGAGTGCCGGTCACGTCGGGTGAACACACTGTCACGAGCGATAGCAGACGATGCTTGGTGCGTACGGGTCTCGCGCCTTGGCGCGAAGAAAACAACAAAGATCGGCGCCGAGCTCGCGCTCGCAAGGGGCACTGGAGGAATAAAAAAAAGAAAGGCTTGGCAGTCCCTTCCTGGTCTCCACTGTGTCTAGATGCGTCTTACGTCGACCCGGAACCCATAGAAGCTGATGGCCACAACGGCAGGTCACATTTGGCGCCCAACGGCTCGGGGTGAGCTACGAAGACGTTGTTTACAGCCGACGAGAACTTGAAGAACTGAAAGAAGAGTCCAGTTATGGCGCGGTAGTGCGCGAAAGACTTCCAAAAGCTATAGAGAGCTTGCGGATGCATACATCGGACTGGTGCAAGAAAAATCGAAGGACTACTTGAACAAGCAGCGCAAGGACGTTGTGTTAGAAAAAGGACAACTAGTGATTCTTAAAGCTCCAACGTCCGGTGTTAAATCGACCACGTGGTATAACGGCCCCCACAAGATAGCGAACAGACTTTCTCCCGTGAACTACGAGATTGAACTCAGTGATAACATGGGAACGGACATTGTTCATGTGCAAAAATTGAAGCCTTAACTGAACCCAATTTCCGAGATGGAAGAACCCCGTGCTTCGGACTAAGCTCTACATGTGCCAGACGCATGCAGCGTGGATGCAGTGCAGCGTGTGGCGCAGTATAGTACCAGTGATTGTATTTACTTTTCATGTGGGAACATGGGATGACAATGCTTGCCCTTGTATATAGTTTCTGTTTGACTCTCGCGAATGTTACATGTTGTGTATTTAGCGTTGTATGCAGTCGGGACGACTTGTCCCGAAACCCGGGCATGTCACGAGCGATAGAAGACGACGCTTGGTACTTACTGGTCTAGTGCCTTCGCGTGAAAACGACAAAGATCGGCGCCGAACTCGCGAGGGGCGCTCGAGGAATAAATAAAGAAGGGCTTCGCAGTTCCTCCCTGGTCTCCACTGTATTAGTATGTGTTTTACACCGCCTCGGAAACCATATAAGCCGACGGCCACAACGGCACGTCATACCCACAAACAGGAATTCGGAGAGAAACCACTCCCTGGCGTAACGGGGATAACGCAGGGTAAAGGAGAGTAGTATTCTCACACCCGACGGACAAGTGTTTTCATGTTGACGAGCGTGGCGATTAGGCACGTCGTGTCTAATCGTCATGGCATCCGTTCCAGTCATGGCCGCACAAAGTGAGCCGTAACCGAAGCTTCCACGAATTTTGAGCCATGCTTAGTCCTGCATTTCTCTTCCCCTTAAACACATATACAGATACGTCTCGATCAAGCCATTGTTTAAGGATACATGATCCTTAGATCATCTATATGCGTAATGAATGACCTACGGATGACATATGCGTGAAACCGCATAGAGGACGTTGACGGTGATGATGATGATGACGATGATGATGATAGAGTTGATTGATTGACACATCCTCTGAAACGAAGTTGTGACAAATATTCATCTACCCTCCTTCAGTTAATCAGGTATGGTATACATGTTTTTTATTCTGGCGTTTTCTATAGACCTCCTTAACCTTCCTTCTCGTCCTCATAAATTCTTTACCTAACAATGTACCGTTACCTATGCCTGTTATGGGTCTGATTCTATCAAAAGCTTCCCTGCTTTTTTTTTCCCACTCTAAACGTCTCTTGCTTATCTTGACTGCTGACCACTTAATGCTTCCATCTACTTTAAATCCAAGCTCTTCTGAAAGGCAGACCTCTCCGGGTCGCACTGGGTGAATACCTTCGAATTCCTCGTGCGCCCTCCAGAAATGTATCCTGCACGCCCGCGCCCTCCTTTATATGCTTCAAATGGGAGACGCAGAAGCCTAAAGAGGAGGAGAAATACATTATAGCAGAATTTCGGGTGCTTCTGGTGCGAAGCGCTCTTTACGCTAACACGCTTGTGCTATAGACATGCCTTTCTGGCTTCCTCTCCAATCACTAAGCTAGCTCTTCTCACATGGAGGACAGCCAAACGCGATCAGTTCAGCTCGAGAGGACAAATGCTCTGGCCATTAAAGCTGCAGCCATGCAGTGAATGCCCCGCTGACTGCGCAAATGCAATGGGACGGGTTTTTATTTTCCCTCACGGTCTGCTGATAAGACATTCACGTTGGCACCCCTGCATGCACAACACGGTAGCCCCTGATAACTTCGCACTTTTAATAATATCGGGGCGGAGCTTTCAGGAGACGTATGGATTGTTGCAGGGTGCGTGGTCGAACACGGGATGTACTGGAACCAGAGAAAGGTTGTCTTGACACCGAGACAATCTGTTGTTGTGCCATGCCCTCTTGATCACTTCAAATCTGAGGAGTATGGTTATCAGGGGTAGTGGGCATTAGTCAATAATCAAGAACAGCTAAATGTATGAAGCGGTGGTTTTTGATTGAATTAGTTTTGTCCCTTGCCTCATCCACCCCCATTTATATATATATATATATATATATATATATATATATATATATATATATATATATATATATATATATATATATATATATTACATTGCTTCTCTGTTCAGAAATGCGCCGTGAAGTAGCATGTAAACCATAAAATGGGGGCAGCGACACAAATGAGTTCGTCAGCTGATAGTCAGCCCCACATAGTTCCTGAATTGTTCTTGCTTGAATTGTTGGTCTTTCCCCGTCCCTATTTCTTGCGAACTAATGAATACATTGTTGCGCCAAAAAAGAAAATAAATACTTAGGAGGGAGAGTATGAAACGACAGATCGAGCCTTTATTCTCCTTTTTTATTCTTTATTGTAGTCCTTATTTTCCTTTTTGGCGCAACAATGTATTCATTCGATCCCAACCAACTTGCCTAAGAACAAGTTCTACCCTATTTCTTGCGTTTCGTTTTCTATTGAAACAAAACAAAAAAGAAGGAATGAACCGCGGTGTAAAGCCTCCATCTCGCTGCTGTTAGGATCGGCCTGCAGGGGTACTGCCCTCAACGCTATTTCAGCCCGCTGCGGGTGCGTCGATCGATCCGGGGTGGTGGCGCCCTTCGGAGAAGGAGCGAGGACGACAACGCTAACCAACCATGCGCCGCGTTTGGAGGATCGGTGACGACAGCAGGGCTGGCCACGTTTGGCGCCCCGTACATTGTTGGTTAATTTGCCGGGTCGTCATGGTCTCTCTGCGGCAGGGGGAGCACCCCTGGCAAAAGGGTGCTTTGCGGTACGCGAGCCCTAGGATTCGTCACAGTCTGCCGACACACGTGGTGACTACAGGAAAAAGGCAGCTCTGGAATTTAGAGGCGCCGGCTGGGGTCGGGCGTGACTACCTGACTACGGGGACGCAGGACAATGGATACCACGATGACGACTGCGCTGCAAAGGTCGTCGGCCCTCGGAGAGAGCACTGAAACGTGTGCGGCATGTGTGTGTGTAAAAACCCCTACCTCCTTCTCTCAATGGCGACCACGAGGACTTTCTACGATGACGTCGAACGATGACGTCGAACGGAGTGGTTATAAGCGGCTGTTGTCGGCTGCTAAAGGGTGCTCGTCATCGTTATGTGTGCTCGTCAATATACTCGTGAGCTGTGTGCTCGTTTGCTGTATGCTTCGTCTTGCGGGCTCCATTTGGGAGTCACGCTAGACTATCGATGTATGTCTTGTTTAAACTGTAAATAATGTAAATAAATCCTGCTCGCCTAGTCCTGTCTCCCCAAGTTCCTCCGATCGTCCTACAAGCCCGACTCCAAATCTTACAAATGGTGGCAGTGGCGAGATCGGCTCCAAATACTACACTGCGAATTTCCGCCTATTCTTTTATTTCTAATAATTTCAGCGGTATGTATCCCCGTTAGTTTTATGTATAATTTGTACAACGTCACATATATATTCCGGTAAACCTCTACGTAAACCATCTTACCGTATTTCCCGCCTGGGGCCCGTGAAAGGTACACATTCACTTGTAGTTCGATGAATGCATCGCTACAGAAGCCCGCAAGTTAATCCCGTGCAAGTATACACTGGAGAAACGCGCTATCCATATTCTTTGCGAGCAGTGCTCTCTTTGTGGCCTTGCTAAGATCCAAAATAATATATTTTTATTTAGGAACTATACTGAACACAAAATGGCAATCCCTGCTTTTACATATTCTCCTGTTCTTGTGCAAAAAAAAGAAAGAAAAGAAACTCGGCCAGACACAAACGAGATGCTCGTTCTGTGAACGTAAATATACAGTGTGCAAACTCAGGCTCTACTCCTGAGAGCACGATGCGGTGCTTTACAGCTGGCCTGGTTAAGAAGCGTATGTATGGCCAGAGCATCTTAAAAATAAACTTCTCCTACTGCAGTCAAGGGAGAACGAGAGGAATAAAAAGGCTAGGAGAACCGACCGGCACGCCTAAGGCAAGGAAGCGTATCCTTGCCGCCTCGCTATAACATTAAAAAGAACATAGAAAAGAAATACGTAAAAAGGGGCAATTAAAACAGAACGCCAGGCAAATCCATAGCCGACAACAGCTGCTGTCCGTGGTCGTCGCCGTGGGTGCTTCGTCGAGCGTCGCGTTCTCTTATCGGAGAGGCGAGCCAACGTAAGCGCGACATCCGCCATATACGCTCCCCCGGAGTGTCTAGGTGGCGGCACCGGAGAGACTGGTTGCACGAAACGCTTAATAAAGCTTTAAAGAAAGCTCGGCGGACGTGTAAAGAAGAGGAAGAAACGCCGAGGCCAGACACCGGTTCGGCGCATCACGTACACGAGGAGATGGATGGAGGAACGCGAGGAGCAAGCCGCGTATAGAGGAAGCTGCGCACGGCCGAGCTTCGTCCAGGAACGCGTTTATTTATAGTTCTGTGCAGAGAAGCGGAAACATCCCATACCGGACGCCCTTATCTCTGCATTTTGCTGCGTGGAAACTTTAAAATAGGTTTTTTTTTTCTCTTTTTATTTCTGCGTTATGAGGCCTACAAAATGGTAACGAAATTCTGGCGTTTTTTACGCGCCAGAACCCCGATTTGAGGCACGCCGTAGCGGGGGACTCCAGATTAATTTTGACAACCTGGAGTTCTTTAACGGGTACCTAAATGTAAGCGCCCGAGCGTTTTTGCATTTTGTGCCCCTTCGAAATGCGGCCGCCGTGGCCGGGAATCGCTCTCGTGACCTATAAGCAGCGAAACCCCGCAGTAAACTCGCTACTGGCGTTCTGTATGACGAGTAGTCGTCGTACATGGGTGTTCTATTCATATTTAAGCGACGCTTAAAAACGACTAAGTCGAACTGTACGGATACGTATACACTAAATTTGTGGAATACGAAATAGCTCGCTCTTGCTGTGAGGGGCGGCTTGTTCAAGTGCACGCAAAAAACACGCAAACAAATTCTACTGGTGGCAACGGCAACTTGACATTCACGCGCCAGCAGATCGTGGCGTAAAGGATTTTGGCAACATCTATAGACTCTGAGGTAGTTAATTGTTTGTCGGTATTATAGAAGCACTAGATTGTATTGGAAAGTATAAGCAACCCCTCAACTTTGCAACCTTTGTAAACTTCCCTTACTCAAAATATCGACCCAAAATACACGGAAATATCGAAAATTCGTCGCCCCGACGACTTCCTATACTGACGTCGTCGGAGCTGCTGGTTGACTACGAAATTCGAAAAAGCAAACATCCTCGCGCGCTTTGGCTTCATGCATATGACTAGGGTTGTGTGAATATTCGAGAATCTCGAATAACGAATCGAATAGAGTCAAGCTCCTTTATAACAAAGTGCTATAGGGCCCGCTAGCGGGCCCTCTAATACCCTTCGTTATACCCTTCGTTAATTCCCTTCTAGGGGATCAGAAAATTTGGGTGTGGTAGTTCATAGTGTTTCTTTTTCTTTTTTTTATTGTTTAACCTAGGTAGGACATCAGGCAGTATAATAGCAAGAGCTTGGTGGCGCAACCCACCGCCCTGTTTCAAAGGGGACGCTCTTAACATCCATCCATCTTCCATTATACAGGGCACTTCGTTGTATGACGATCCCGCACCGTATACCGCTCCCGATAGAGCGGGCTAAGTACGTGAAGCAAAATAATACCTTTGCTTAGCATGATTTCATGAGGTACTTGGTGAGAGGAGTCACTAAATTTCTTCTGCACACTCGACCTGACACAATGTGCGAGGGCGTCCGTGGTTATGTCCTGGAAGTTCACCCGCGCATGCTCCACGATCGAAGACACCCGGGAACGACGCAAAGTATGGCTGCAGGTGTCGCTATTGCCACCCTTGTCGTTCGTTGTCAGGCTATTCACCGCTGCTGTCTTCGTCGGCTTCGACGACATCGCCGGTTCCGAGTGACTCACGTCGCCGCCGTCAACCTCGACGAGGCAGCCATCACAGCCGCTACTGTGTTGCAACAAGCGGCGTATGAGCTGCGTGTAACGATTCCTGGAGCTGTGCGGCAGGGCTATAAGTTATACTCACTGTTATGGGCTCGCTTGTCAAGCACATCGATAGTTCTATAGCGCTGACCTCGTGCAGATCATTGGCGGTATGGCGCAGGCCTGTAGCGCACCGCTAAGCGCCTTCGTTCTAGAGCAACAGATTAAGATTAGGTTCTAGAGCAGCAGAAGCCTGAACTTCTTCATTGTATAGGTAAATTCGGTGTGCGTGCGTGCGTGCGTGCGTGCGTGCGTGCGTGCGTGCGTGTGTGTGTGTGTGTGTGTGTGTGTGTGTGTGTGTGTGTGTGTGTGTGTGTGTGTGTGTGTGTGTGTGTGTGTGTGTGTGTGTGTGTGTGTGTGTGTGTGTGTGTTGTGTGTGTTGTGTGTGTTGTGTGTGTGTTGCTGCAAGGCGTTCACAGTGCACACGAAAGATAGGAATTTTGCCGATACTCACAGAATGCTTCCTTGTAGAGGCGTTAGACTGTTGTCGGTATTAGTTAGTAAGTACGAATATTTTGCAAGTGGTACGTATTCAAATGTATAGTTTAAATGCTTAGCGGGCGCAATCGAATATAAAATTGGATCAAAAGTGCGACAAATTTCAACCTGGTGGCCATAATAGACGTAAAACGACGCATGTTGAACAACGCAATACGTCACTCAGGGAGCCAGACTTTTCTTTCGGCACTGCAACCCTTTGCTCTTTCCGAGTAATTTAAGTATAGGCGAACAAACTGCCTACATGTTTCGAACGCTCCATTTCGACATTTCATAGGCAAATGCTTCATCACACGCAATGCTACGACAGGAACTTACTGAATTTGTGAATACCAGCTCATAAACATTTCAATCATAATTGCGAGAATGGCCTTTATTTTTATCTGAAAATAATTCGGTATTCGATTCAATTATGTCTAAGATATCGCAGCTTGCACACCCCGGGATATTTCTTTAAACTGGGCAAGGAAATACGGAAGGGAATTTCGGCATTAATTTTCTCCCCTAGTATTCAACTTTATTTGCCACCAAAGAAATTAGGTGTGTCCAAAGATTAGTCTATCAAACTTAATCTGATTTGACAGTTTTTTGCTTAATAAACGGAAATGTATTAGTAATTATGATCTAAAAAGAACGAATAGTCAAACTGGAAACTTGCGGAGATGCAACCAGCGCAATAGGTATTTGTGCATATAGCCTCTTTCTCAAAGCTGCTAAACTGAATTAAAAGAACCGATACATCTCAAGGCCAGGTACAGTCAAAGGGTAAAACAGCAACCCTATTTGAAGAAATGGCAAAGTGAACTTTACAAAAGAATCCTTTATTTTTGGGATATATTTGAGTAGCGACTACAGATTGATTGCGCAATTAAAGCAACTTAACTAGTGAATTCGTAATTTTCTGACTGAGCTGTCGAATCGGAGAACATCGCTTCTTGCTCTTTATTCCGCACCCCGCCCCCCCTCCTTTTTTCTTTATCTAAACAACTTTTCTTAGTTGTTTCGATTCTCGTAATATATCTATTACCAGCTGTGCAATCCATAGGGCAACATAACTTTATCTCTGCATACCGCAGTCCAAACGTATGCGTCATTATCGAGTGTTCTTTCCTCGCTTACCTATACGTACCGAGTACAGAAAGCTCTACCCCAGTGGGAAAAGCGCTTAGAGAAATGTCAAAGCCGCAGTTCCTTTTCTGAATGAAAAAAAAAGGAAATTCTCGCCCAAGCAATACACGCGTGCATTCGCGTGCAGAGCTTCTGAGAGAGATTAGCTGTCTGGTGAGCAAAAATAAATCCTACAGCTCCAGGGAACGATGACGGGGAACGGATGAAAGACAACACCTCCTGTTCGTAAAGACGAGTGGGGAACAGGGCCCGGGTAACCGAATCCCAATCGCGTTAGCCCACCCCGAAAGTCAAACCGGAGTCGGGCGTGACGACCGAGAGAGTGTCACGCGATCTGTCATCCGATCCACCCCGCCAGCACGCCGTTATACCCGTCAGGGGGCGGGCGCGAACATTCCGAAGCGCGTGCCGAGCAGACGACGGGTTGGGGTAGCGCCGGTAGCGCCTCCTGGTGCCTGCCGTGCGAAGCTGCAACGGTGGCGGCGCCCCGTGGGGAGGATCATTGATCACGACGACCATCGGCAGTCTCCGGGGGTCCAGGCTGACGCAAACATGCATATAGATACTCTGACAAATATCTATAAACAGACAGGCGCGTGGCATCGTCATCGGTGGGCTCGCATGAGCCGCATACGTGTGTGACACTTGCTGGGAACGTCAAGTGCGTCATGCAGAACGGAGCCAGCGCTGCGTAGGGAGGGAAGCGAGGCCTAAGAGTGTACTGGACTGGTGGGAATTGGCAGACTTTGGAATGAAAGCAGCGTGCTTGAAAAAAAATAGTAAAGAAAAGAAAGAAAGGACGATTAGCCCTTGGCTGCCATGTTGGTGTCACTGTTGAGCTTAGCGTGATGTCCAGAGAAAAGAACGCGGGAAGAGAAAAAGACAAAGGAATAAAAGAAAGAATGGAAAAGCTGAGACACTTACAAATGCAAAAAGTGAGCACATATAAGAAAGTCAATTCCGTGTGCAGCTCCTTCCTTTCTTTGTTTTTCATGGTGTCGTTAGCTTTGATCAATCGATGGGCAATGTTAGCTTCATCACCGATTCGGTTCTAAGTATGTTGTTTGAGACGCACATAATTTAACTTTGGTCAAGAGAGCTCAGAGCTGCTGGAGGCTGCCGGTATTTACCTTGTAATGACTCCTATATAGCTGAATTCAGGTTAGTTTGGCTTATCGCTTTGTTTCTGCTTCAATCCTAGACACAAACGCAATGCGTTCTCGTGATAAAATTTATCAATTTTGCACGCTGGTAAAGTGGATGGCTTCTTACCTATGAGTCGCGCTTTTGAATACGATTGGCATTCTTCGAGAACTTCCCGCGCCTTTTAGGGGCCTATCTATGTGTCTGGGACTCTAATCGTTTTCCCGTGAACTTCGGTCACGGGCAGTTAGTCCATGATATAAGGGGTAGGGTATCGGGAGGCTGTGATAAGGAAATAAGGTTCTGAACTAAACATCGGCCCAATTTGGGTCACTTGGTATGTACCACTTTTCAATGACCAGAAAAATCCCCTTGGAATTTCTCCGGCGCTGGGCGGAATCTAATCGGCTGTACAGAATATGTTTCAGCCAACACTTTCAAAAGTTTTTAGAAATTTTCTGTGGCAGATAGCACAGTTCTAGTCCATGAGCTGGTGTACTCGAAGCGCCGGACAGTACTAGTTAAGTTTTTGACTGGTTACCTTATGGTATATGTTGTAATTTACAAATTCTAACGGGTGAGACTGCAAGGCATATCCACTTGAAAATAATTATGTGGATCACCCCATTTACGACATATATGCGGCGTCAAACAGGCGGTAAAAAATGCACAATCATTTTTCTCAGCGAATCGTAGTTTTATGCATTGAAGCGCAAAATTAACTGGAACGCCAATGCATTTCTCTGCAAAGTTCGGGAATTAATATTTCGAAACTGGTGTCATCCTCAGAATTCGTTCCAAGTGGATCCGCCTTGCGAACTGCCCAGCTAGAATTTGTGAATTGCAATGTGCCAAAAGGTGATTAGTTAGAAACGTAATTCGTGTTTTTTGTTAATTAGTCCAGTATGCATTTCAATTTTTTTGTGCGAATAATGTATGCCTATTCGGGTAGACCAGCTCATGGACTATTGTTGCACTATCACCTACGGGCCATTTAACAAAATTTTTGAAAGTGTTCATTGAAACACCCGGTATATATACCTAGTCTCAACATGCGTATACTTATACAGGTGCCACGCGCAAATTTCACGGAGGCGTCGCTAGATGGCGGAGCATGTTCAGTGGCAAGTGCGAAAGAGGAAGTAGTAAAGGCAAGGCGCAGAAGACCAGGACTCAAGAAGAAGAACTCAAACGACAGGACCGGTGCCGGCCCTGTCGTTTGTGTTCTTCTTCTTGAGTCCTGGTCTTCTGCGCCTTGCCTTTACTACTTCAAGCATGAACCAACTAGCCCAAGCAAGTGTTTCACTCGAGCGAAAGAGGAACCTGGCTGTATACACGCCTCATACATGACGCGTTTCAGTGGCACCAATACAGTCAGTTGATGCTCGTGCATGGTTCAAAACTAATCGCGTTAACGCCGAGATTCATCGTGAGATGGATTCTGTCAGAATTTCCTCCAAAGCTTTTGAATTTGAATGAAGGTAGGAAGTCTTGCGCATATGTTTTCTGAGTCCCGTTATGACAATGTACTCAAGCTGGGACATTAGAGCTCTTCCGTATATAGTTGTGCGGTGCCAGTGAATTGCGGCCTATAACTTCCCTTCAACCTTCTTCTGCAAAAAATGAATAAATAAATAAATAAAACGCCAATAAAATTTTTAAAGGAATAAATTTCCGTCTTTCTTAATATATCTATTATTGCCCTTTAGTTTAGTATTCATATAAGTGCTTTCTCGACATTTAACGCTGCTAGCGCTTGCTGCCTAAAGCTAGATACGGTTATAAGTATATATACGGCTTTACAGACGCAAACTGGCTCTTTTATACTTTTATCCGTGTCACCCATGAGCTCCGGCAAGTATATGCACAGACGAATGAAGGAATGAATAGTTGCGGAAGCCTTTGTCGTCCTTCAGATATGGTTTAACCATAAGAGCGATAAAGCCTCGCTTGCTTGCAAGCACCAGACTTAGTAGCAAAATACAATTTCAAGCACAGACACACACACACACACAAAAAAACACGCAATAGCATTGCTGGCTCCCTCGTGCGACAGAATCACCCGATCCATTTCAAACGCGATCCCGGCGGCAAACTTTTCAAAGCTAAAGGCCGCCGCCTATTGAAACACGCCAAACGGAAAACCACTTTGACCACGTGATGTGCGAGACAAACAGTCAGTCCCTGCGCTTGAGTGGTCGGGGTGCCAGTACATATACCTCAAAAGGTTCCGCGCTCAATGCACCATCAAGCACGCGCCACGGCACCTTCAGTTGACAGCTTTTTGAGCACTCCCTATGTATACGTAGCAAGACCGCAGTGACAACACAGACCTAACGCACCATGTCAAGAGCTCCCGCAGAGAATCAGAATGGAGGCTAGAAGAGGCTGGGAAGTCGTAATAAGGGACAGCTAGAAAAAGGGCAAAAATGGAACAGACGCCGGGCACGGCACGTTTGTAGCGTACAGCAGCCTTTAGGACTATAGATGCGTGCGGTGTTGTGAGATTATTAGTTGAAGACGCCAATAGAAAAAAGAGAAAGCATGCAAGAGCGTAAGTGCGCCCGGCTGACGACGTCTTCGGTTATCGAGAGCCAGCTAAGCCTGACAGATGACGTCATACAAAGCCGCGTGACATGTTCACCTCACATCTTTCTTCCGCTAGCGTCATCGTCATACAGTTGAAAGCTAGCTGATATCTGTAATCTTAGATATGAATAGAATAGTGCTTGTCATTTTATTCAAATTAGATTTGCATACAAAGCCACGTGACATGTTCACCTTACATGTTTCTTCCGCTAGCGTTATCGCCATGCAGTTGAAAGCGAGCTGATATCTGTAATCTTAGATATGAATAGAATAGTGCTTGTCATTTTATTCAAATTAGATTTGCATACAAAGCCACGTGACATGTTCACCTCACATCTTTATTCCGCTAGCGTTATCGCCATGCAGCTGAAAGCGAGCTGATATCTGTAATCTTAGATATGAATAGAATAGTGCTTGTCATTTTATTCAAATTAGATCTGCAATGTGAAATGTGAAAAAATTAAGCCCGAACACCCAGGGCAACCCACAGAGAAAAGAGGAGATAATATCTGTCACTGGAGACAAGCACTGACGAGACAAGCACTGGCAGCGTACTGGGTGTTCGCGCTGAATTTTTTCACCTTAAAGATGCCGTGTAATCACTAGCCCCTACCGAAGTTTTGTTGAACTCCCTCTAGCGTTTTTATGCTAAACCTTTGTGGTCGATACGTGGCCTCTGAGACTGCACCGGAGCGATTTCGGGTAGCAACCACGGTTAGCGGTATCAGTGAATATATCAGAGTTTTAGCTCATCCGTATATATGTAAGAAGTTTACACACTGCTGGGCTCCACTGCTGTAAGAGCACCTTCCTCCCCTTCCCGACAGCAGCAAAGTTGGCAGCGACATCATGTAACGTTTTGCCCAGTCAGGATGCGCTAAAAAAAGAGGAGCGGGGACAAGAAGTGTCCCTCAAGTGTTCTCGTTAAACGAAAATAAAGAACTGCCCGTCAGCGGTTATGTCGCTGCCAACGTTTTGCACCAGCAGTTAGGCAGAATATGGCAGGTCACTGCAGTATTCATTAACTTTGCGTGCCCTCTGGATAAAGTCTGTGCCACAACCATTGCATTTATTTCTATAATACAGCTGGAGTTTGAAATTCATGCCCGGGCGCAACAAAGGGCACCATATCATCACCATCCGCGCACTTCTCTAATAACTCGATATTTCGCACACACTCTGTGATGGCCATGCTCAGCACTTTTCCTATCTTCCACAACACTGCACGGTATTACCGAGTGCCAGGCGCACGCCGGGATACAGAGCGAAGAACGGCGGAGCCTCACGGAATCGAGTGCAACGGGTGGGTGGGGAGAGCGCGTTCCGCGGAAAGGGAGGGAGGGAACCCGCACCGCTCGCGCTTCGCTCCCGAAACCGAGTCGGCGCTCCAGCGGCGTTCAAAGAAAGCTTCTCACACGCTTGACTCGCCTCACTGACAGGAGCTTTCACGTCGCGAGTCAGAAAAGAAACACCCGGCACTCGCCCGACGGGCAGTGAGAACCATCATAGTTTGCTTTTCCACCCTGCAACCGAGAGGCACTGCACAATGGCGGAGAGGCACGCCCCACTGTGCCAGCGCCCTTCCTCGTCGTGTTCCCGCTTTCCCGAGCCTCGTCACCACCTACGAAAAACCCCACCAGCCATTTGTACGTGAATCTGTATTCTAGCGACTGCAGTAAATGCGAACGCTTTGTGGAGAGGAATAGGTCGAGTGGAGAAAAAAAAGGAAGAAAGCGAAGCTCGTGGGATGCGGTGCTAAGCTGCGTAAAAAGCGGGTGAGAGCTAGGACAGACTTGGGTCTATTACCCACAATGTTTTCTTCTAGCTTTCTATCGCCCGTCTATGTTGCTTGCGTCTCTTTGTCAGGATTGAACAATTGTGGACACGTTTCAGTCAGGCGGCTTAGACTACAAGGGGAAGTGTGAGTGGGAATAAATAAAGAGTCGTACACGCTCGTCCGGGGGGAAGCCCCTTAATCCGTCATTAGTAGAGAGTGATCCGTGTGTAGCGGTCGCAGCTGAAGGGACACGTGCCATTGGTGAGTTTGTGAGAGCGTAGCGCAGTCGAACGTCAACGTCTGCGGAAACGCTTGTGGGCATCCGGCAGTGGGAAAGCGAGCAAGACATCTGAGAAGTGGGCAGGCAGTATCAGCGTACCACAGCGCTGAGTGAAAACCGGGGCTTTACGGTGATTTCAGACGAATTCTGGGTCACCGCGAAATTCTTACCATTCGTCATGCGCCACAAGTCAGTTAAAATAATATTTGTTTCCTTTTACTTTGACTATAGAAATGCCTTAGGTGGAAAGTTTCCTCCTATGATTGATTGATTGATTGATATTAAGAATAAGTTAGCTTGAAAATGCTAGCTTAAAGACTAAAATACCACTGGATAACGCTCTAGTCATTCTGTGGTGATGTGTGGCTATGAGTCTGGGACCTTGCGGAAGTATGTTGGCGTAGTCTAGTGCTGCGGTGCTGACTGCCAGACGAACCAAGTTTCGGTCTTAGCCTCTTAGGTGACATTAAACCGGTATTTTCCTTCGAAGGAATGGTGATGAAACTGAAAATTACTTGTTTTTGGTCATATCCTGCGCATTGACGGTTTAGTAGAACGTAAATTACTGCTTCCTACAGTTGAACGTAGGAGAAAACGGGGACGCCAGCGTCTTGATGACTAGATGGGATTTTCACGACAAAGGGGCAAGTCTCAGTGAGCTTAAAAAACTTTCTCAGGACGAACTGGTGGGCTAGTTGGTTACACGTGTCTTTTACTTGGTTTTACGTATGGTAATACGTGGTTATACGACACCACAGAGCACTGTTGTGTCGTTACTCTGTCAGACCCTGTCGAGTTATTGTGTGCTGTTTTCAAATAGTTAAAAAAACTTGGCTTAATCAGAACACAGTGACGTTTTTTTATTGATATGATATAAGGAGATGTTGACGCACAATTTAAGGGGCCGACTACTCCTTAGCTCTTAAAGGGTCTAGCTTACAACATACACGATACAAGATTACATATCAAGTAACCTTTTCATAAAAGCACCACGTCTTGTCAAGCAACGTTTTGACAGTAACACTATGACGTAAGAAACACATGGTACATACAATATACAAGTTAAATGACTCCGCAGTTCTGAAGGAAAAAAGTCTCAAAAATGCAAATGATACTGTCTCCTAATAACAGTTAGTGGGTGGTATATACATCGTGTAAATGTATTATCACATATAGTCACAACAGAACAGTCAACATAACATAATTCACAAACACATGCGTATATACAGCGACATTTAAATGAAAGGAATAATAAAAGCGTTAATAATGGCCGACAATGACGCTGTCTTCAAGAAAAGTCTTTCAAGAATCCAGTAGACTCTGGTGTGCCTCTTTTCTTAATTTACGTAAACGATTTACCCAATGACGTTTTGACAGTGACAATGACAATGAATTTTTTTCTAATATCTAACTTTTCGCAGGTGACTTTGTTATCCTCCGTGAAATTTCGGACTAATCTGACTACAAATTCTTACAAGACGATATAAACGCTATATCTAACTGGTGTGACGTATGGTTAATGCAACTTAACGTAACTAACTGTAAATGTATGCATGTAACTCGCAGCAATATTGCTCCGCCGAACTATCACCTTAATGATACTCTCCTAGAGGTCGTAACCACCTACAAATACCAAGGCGTCCACACAACCTCGTCACTTTCCTGGTCGTTGCACATCGATAAGGTAATTAACAATACTAACCGCATGCTAGGCTTTCTTGGCCGAAAATTTTCTTCTGCTCCTACATCATTAAAACTAATGCTATACAAAACGCTTATTAGGAGTAAAAGGGAGTACGCTTCATCCATCTGGGACCCACACCTCGATACCCTTACTCAATCACTTGAACCAATCCAAAACAATGCCGCGCGTTTCATTCATAGCAATTACAACCGCACGTCAAGCGTAACTGCCATGAAAAACTCTTCGATACTTGCTCCTCTCTCAGCCCGGCGCAAGTGCTTTCGCCTTGCTTTGTTTCATAAACTATATTTCCGCAATTCCTATCTCCGCGATAATCTTATATCATCTCCTACCTACATTTCCTCTCGCATTGATCATAGCCATAAGGTTGGAATCATTCAATGGTGCACCAGAACCTGTTGTGAATTATTTATTCCTAGGACCTCTCAGGAATGGAACCACCTTCCCGGCGCAGTTGTCGCAATCAAGGACAGCTATAAGTTTCCTTCGGCCTTACCAGACATCATCACTCCCGGATACAATTAACTAATCAATTTAGCTGTTATAACTAACCATTTCTTGCTGCTCTGTTATTTACTTGTTATTTTTCTTACCCACTACCCTCTGTAATACTTCGGTCTTGAGGGTACAATAAATAAAAAAATAAAATAAAAATAAAGCGCTCTTCTGCAATGACGTTGTTGGCCAAGGACCCAAAAGTTTCTTTAAACTGAAAGGTCTGCGGTCTAATGTAATTAGGGTTGATTTAAGTCGCGTCTTGGTGTGTCGTGATCTGGGAGATCTAGAAGGAGGTGATGTATATCTTCGTCTACAAATCCACAATCACGTTCAGGGGTTTCCGCACGGCCACTTTTGTGCAAGAAATGTTTTGTGTAGGCAGTGCCTAGCCTTAATCGATGAATTAGGGTTTCCATATTTCTGTCTAATGGCAATGAAAATTTGAATTCAATTAACGGATCAATATTATACAAATCCGAGCGCTTAGAATTCTGGTCAAGCCAAGGGTTTCTAGACATTTTGAAAGACGTTGTCCTTATAATGCACCGTAATTCATTCTTTGATATTGGGAGCGGAACCGTATCATCTTTGAGGTGCGCTTGTCGTGCTACATCATCGGCTGCTGTGTTGCCAGGAATGTTGCAATGCCCTGGTATCCACTGGTATGCTATTGCATTTTTCGCTTCGCTTGCCTTTGTGAGGTTTTTAAGTGTTTCATATATTATACTGTCACTGAGTGTTTCTCCCTTTGTGCTGCAGAGTGATGTTAGAGCCGCCTGTGAATCGCTGAAAATTACCCATTTTTGCGCATCTCTTACTGACAATATAAATTTTATCGCACATGGCATTGTGAACAGTTCAGCCGTTGTGGACGAAGTCGCACGAGATAACCTAAATGATTCTTGTCTGTTGAGGTGCGGTATATGAATGATGAAGTTGAAGAGGTTGCTGTACTGGAGCCGTCTGTATAGACGTGTGTGTATCCTGAATACCGCATATATATGTGGTAAAGTGCTAGTTGTTGAGCAGCTTGAATGAACATGTCTCTTTTTCTGAATATCCCATCTACTGACAATTCGATTTTTGGGAAGTGTAAGCAGCCATGGAGGATATCCGATGTCAAAGTTCCAAAATTCATTCC
Source organism: Dermacentor variabilis (assembly GCF_050947875.1). Classification (NCBI taxonomy): domain Eukaryota; kingdom Metazoa; phylum Arthropoda; class Arachnida; order Ixodida; family Ixodidae; genus Dermacentor; species Dermacentor variabilis. The sequence goes on along the minus strand of NC_134578.1, from coordinate 9,288,658 downwards.
TTGGCAATATGTGAAGATTGTCTTTAATTTCTATATGAACATAACTTTTATCTCGTTTCATTATGTCTAGAGCCAATGGGTGGTTTTTATGCTGGGTTTGAAGACGGAAATAATGCCGGCATGTTTCTGTAGTTCGCATAACTGGAAATGGTCATTGGCGAGCCTCAGCTATTACAAAAGAACTAGAAGTCGCTCGTGGAACTCCTAGACATTGGCGTAGTCCTCTAGCTAAAGGTCTTCGAAGTCGCTCTTCTGACGTGTGCATGGGGGAGTCCGTGTAAGATGGGCGCGGAATACGCAGTTTTATGTCGTATTAATGCATTGTAAGCAGTCAGCATGGACGATACTGATCCGCCCCACGATGTGCCTGCAAGTCTGCGAAGTACAGTCACTATCGAATCGACCTCGTTTTCGAGTTTTTTTATGTGGGGTGCCCAGGATAGCTGTCTATCAAGTATTATGCCAAGAAATTGATGCTGTGTGACAATCATTAGAGGGTGTTCTTCCCGAGTAAGAGTAAATATGTTTAACTGCCTCCGAGTGAAAGGCAATATAGCTGTCTTTGCATGTGGTAGAACCATCTCTCTCTCTCTCTCTCTCTCTCTCTCTCTCTCTCTCTCTCTCTCTCTTACTCACTCTCTCTCTCGCTCTCGCTCTCAAAAATTGGTTAATGATATTTATGCCGTCTTGCAATGCCATCTCAAGTAAGTGAACATTAGGCCCAGATGTCCAACTACACACATCATCTGCATACTGTGAAAACCTTAACTGTGATGGAAGTCTTCTTGTTAAATCAGTCATGACGCAGTTAAAAAGAAAGGGGCTCAGTACGTTACCCTGTTGCACTCCCTGTTTGACAACATGTTGAGCGCTCTTTCCTGCACCCGTATGAACAAATATCCAGTGACCTTTTAAAAGTTCAGAAATCCATCGCAAGAACCTGCCAGACATTGCGAGTTCCAACGTACTTAGCAGAACATGAACGTGACTAACGTTGTTAAATGCCCTCTTGATGTCTAGCAACACTGCTATCATAATGGTTCCACGTGCACGTTCGTGCTCCACAAAGGTTACTATATCCAATATTGCGTTTATTCTGCATCTCTTTTTTCTAAAGCCTGCTAAGTAGTTGGACAACACATGCATTACACCGCCATTAAAGTCGCGCGTCGATCATTTTCTCCATTACTTTGCATAAACAACTTGTCAAACAAGCTGGGCGGAAGGATTCAAGGCACAAGGGCGTCTTACCCGGTTTTAAAATTGGGATTATTCGAGTGACTTTCCAAGAGTCAAGTGCAGTTTCTTTTATCCATAGATTATTATAGATGTCTAAGAGAGCATCTGTACCTGTCGGCCCGAGGTTTCTTAGCATATTGCACGTAATGCCGTCTGGCCCAGCAGCGGCCTTTTCGCGACATGTTGCAATTGCACATTGAAGGTCGCTTAATGGGAAATCATGTTCTAGCAATAATCCTTAGGCCGAAATCTAAGCAAATAATCAGTTCCATCAACCACGTTTATGACGATGTAAACATATAAATTGTAGACAGTTTTAAAATACTTGGAGTTATTTTCACACAAAATATGCTTTGGGACATGAACATAGAACCGATATTGGGCAAATTATCTCGTGTAATAGACATGATGGTGCGGCTGAGAACTCTTTTACCTTTCAGAATCAAGGTTCTTATTTATAACACCCTATTTTTTCTACACTTTATTACTGTCTGCTCGTGCGGGGTACCACATCAAGTACGAACCTAGAAAAGATACATATACTTCAGAAAAAATTTTTGCGAGTACTATTTAACCTGCCTTACAATGCCCACACATCAGACTTATTTCCGAGAGCAAATATAATACCCGTGGTTAACCTTTATAATTACAAGTTAAGTCAAGCTTTCAAACGAGAGGTAAAAGAAAATTTAAAGTTTCTTCATGAGTTATCTAATCTCACCAGGAACACACATTCTTACATCACAAGGTGTACGGAACAGTGGAAGGTAGTCACTCCGCGTGCCAATTATTCTACAGAAAAGATATCATACACACTACTAACACTTTTAAATTTGTTTCTGAAATCAAGTCTTGATATTTATATAACTGATGTAAGAGCTTTACGTGAACATTTTGTCACTCAATCTTTCTTAAATAATTGAAGAGCGTTTGTTTGGTAATTTGTATCATTGCGTTTATTTTTTGTGCATATTTCACATGTAGCCAATTGCTATGTATATAAATATCTCCTGTTCAATCGCTGTTTGCCTTGTAAAGGAGGCTGCGGGCTCTAGTCAAGTCGCTTGCCTCTAAAGCGACTTTTACCCGCAGTCTCCTCCATCACTGATGTAAATAAAGAAGTTATTATTATTATTATTATTATTATTATTATTATTATTATTATTATTATTATTATTATTATTATTATTATTATTATTATTATTATTAATTGAGGATGTTGTGCCCAATAGCGAGCAGTGAATTTCTGCTTAGCTAACACTACTGAATTATCAAATTCTGCACATTGTGATGAAAAAGCAGGTCTGGAAGTAAGGTCGCAAAATTCACCTGCAACTATTATCTCACACGTGTCCCGAGCTACAGCAAGAGCACGAAGTGGGAAGCTCTGTGTTACAGGTTCACTTAAAGAACGAGCGAATTACTCGAAAAATTCATGGGACAGACGTGTGAGGAGATAGTGTGCCTCAGAAATCGCGCCAGCGCCGTTTGTCTAAATTTTCCATGCGTCTGCGCACTACAGTGTGAATTTTCTGAGCGTTTTTGTATGCTTCTAAACTTCCGCCCCGTCGGTACGCTCTTTCGGATCGGCGTCTGATGGCTCTTAGGTGTTCATACCCTCCGTGAACTGCAGCATAATCTTTTGGAATTGAGACCTTCTTTCTGCATATGTTCACATTATTCTGCCAAAATTCAGTAAATCTTTCCACCGTTGTATGTTCATTAATCTGATCCGTTAGGCGGTACCAAAAAGCTTTCCAGTTGGTTAATCTGGTGTAACACCTGATATCACAGTGCATTCTAGGGTGATTTACAACAATGAGAAAGTGATCACTTCCGCGCGTTTCCATATATGTTGTCCAATCCACACCATTCACTAGATCATGTGAACACAGGGTAACATCTATGCAGCTTGAATAATTATATCCACGAAGAGATGTTGGCGACCCATAGTTTAAAACAGTGAAGTTGCATTTCTCTATGGCGCACTCAATAACGTTACCATGTGGGTCACAATGATCACTGCCCCAGATAATGTTGTGTGCATTGAAATTTCCGCATATAGATACATAAGAATGAGCCGTTTTGAAAATATCCGTTAGCACTTCTATTGAAATCCGGTTTGAAGGTTGTAGATATAGATTAATCACTATTATGCAAAGCTTACAAAAGGATACTTTACATGCGATTAATTTTGGAAAGTCAGAATCACTGGACTGAATTGTATAAGGTGGTAAGTCCTTTCTGACGCACAGGAGCACTCTGCTAACAGCACCTTGACGAGACGTCATGTATATGTCACATAATTTGAAAGGCGAAAATCGTGATTGAATTCCGCCTCTTGAAAGCAAAGTATTCAAAAGTTGTATTGTATAAGCACTTTACGAAAGTCAGCACACTTCCTTCGAAGACTGTTGGCATTCCACTGAAATATGGAGGTATTTTTGTAGCGGTTATTCATGTACTGCTTGCCGCACTTATGACCCGATTGTTGACACAATAGTGCTTCCAGAGGCAACAAGGCTTTCACTTCTGGTAGGTTGTTTGCTTCCGGCAGAGCAGATAGAATTGCCTTGAGAGCTGCGAAAAGCATTGGTAAAATCAGTTGCGTCACCGATGCGGTGGTATGGTGGTTATTAACTATCGCTATTTCTGCAGTAGGTGCGTAAGGTCTCTGAGAACAATGCGTGCGAATATTGGAGCTTTCTGGTGCATTACTTTCTGCCTGTTGTCGTGTGGGTTTCCGTAGCACTGACGCATAAGACTGGGCGCTTGACTGTCATCCTCTTGGTTGGTCTTTTGATTGCACGGTTGATTGTTCGCTTGAGGAGGAATAGCTTGTTGGTTCTCTTGGCTGTGGGGGTTCCGGTGCCCGCTGAGGTGGGTGACCTTGCACTGGATAAACGATCTCAAGGTTTGGGGCGAGTTCATTGCGTCGCGGTTGTCTTCCATGGATAGGTTCATGTCGGCGCATTCGTGCCGCTGCCTTGTTCTGAGGGCAGCCTGAGTAGGAGGCGGCATGGTTCCCCGCACAGTTCCCAAATTTAAGCTGAAGGAGTGGCTTGCATTCCTTGTGGTCATGATTTTCTGAGCAGATTTTGCACCGACGTGTGCTGCGGCACTGTTTCGCCACGTGCCCAAATCGCTGGCAATTGTAGCAGCGAAGTGCTGGTCCTAGATATTCCTCGACAGGATGACTGGTGAAACCTAAGTAAATTCTTCCTGGAATAGGGCGATCTTCTCTGAAAGTCAGAATTACTGTGTAAAGTGGATGCAACTTTACTGCTCCATCTTCCTGACGGTAATGCTTTATCTGTCTGCGTGCCGATATAATTCCTGCATCTTTCAAGAAGTCTAGGAGTTGCTCGTCTCTATACTGTAGAGGCACATGTCTTAATTTCCCAACGCTTCGCGTGTACGACTCTGGGATGAAAGGCTTAACTTCCAGGCCGCTTACATTTGAGATCATCAAAATGCGTTTCGCAGATGTTAAGGAAGCAACGCTGACACTGAAGCTGCCATTTCTGGTCGTCCTGAAAGGATGTACTTTTCTTTGGCAGCGGAAACTATTTCGGCAGACACTAGGTTTGGATTCCCTTGCCAAAGAGTAGTACCTTCACTTGTTGGGCGAAAGACAACCGGAATGCCTTCTGCTCGTTTTTTTTCTTACATGTGACCAAAGTAAATGGTGCATCTTCACCCATCTCTTCTTCATCACTTAGCTCATAATTCGATGTTCTATCATCATACATGCTGGTTCTCTAGACGAAGTTTCTTGCTGTCGGCTTTCTCCGTCAGCTATTATTCCTGAAGTCGCCGAAGTTGCTTCCGAGTTGTGAAGAACCAAACGTGCCGGCTTTATGAAGCTTTGTGGCGCCTCCAGGGCACTAGGCTTTTCATTACGGTCTGTAGTATCATTCATATGGCTTGCTACACTTGGAAGAGTATAAGGCTCGTGACGATGTTCTCGGCTTTCTACCATCGTAGTGGCAGAATAATAGCCAGGTCCTTAAAAAAGAAACGCCGAGCCTATAAGGCGCCCGGCCCAATGAAACCTTACCCGACGTCTTGTTAGTCAGTCGTCGTCAATGCTGACCGTAGATGTAAAAAAAAAAAAAAAGAAGACAGAAAGATCAGAGCTCGCTCTGGCTGGCTCTCGGCCTTTCACTGGATCTCAGCCTTTCCCTTTTTTCTTTCTTCTTTTTTTTTGCCAGCGTTTGGCGCCACTCCAACCCTGAAATATGTGGACTGCACGAGGATTCAAACTTACAACTTTCAGATTAGAGGCCCGGTGTTCTGCCTGTGCTCCAGGCCACCACCTCTCGTTCCACATAAGCTCCATCAACTAATTCAGTGGAACATATTTGCTAAAAAATATTCCAATTAGTGGGTGGAACTCACGGGCGACGAGACCAAGAGTTTAGCCCACGGTGGCGGTGTCCATGAGCCAGAAAAAAAATTGGCCTACAGCGACACGACCTCCACAAACCACGTACGCACACAGCCGCTACGACGAATCCCGCGTCCTTGTACCGGGGCGCTCACTCTAAAGAACGCGTGTATAGCTGCTTGTCATACACCGATGCACTCGTGTGCACGTATAGACAGAACACGCGCGCTCGATCGGATCACGGGCCTTCCATGCGCACGCCACTGCGCACGCCTTCTCCAACGCGACTCGAAGAACGACAACGGGGGCACCAGACATCACACACGCGCGCGTGCCATGGTCGTCGCCGCCGACATGGGAGCGTCCGCCTGTTCCGGCGGCGCTCAGGGAGCGTGACCCGCGAAATTCGTCAGCGCCACTGGGCCGTATCTAATGAGCCGTTTAGCGCGTTGCGCAAGCGATGATTCACGCCGCGCTGGGTTCGAACCCGAAAACAATGTACATCGCGCGCCTGATCTCGCGCGGCGGGGTATGCAATGCGTGCGGGCCGTGAAAAAACGCGGGGAAAAAATAGCGAGAGTGGTCTCCCGGCGCTAACGGGCCCAGGTTACGAGGAGTTACACGTTTCGTCATTCCTTTTGGAGCTGCGGGCGTTACACAGTACGCGGTTTCGTCAGTGAAAGCGAATATCTGGGTGGTGTTAGAACCCGCAAGGATTCCTTCACGCCTGATTCTCTTGGACTCCACGGGCCAGCATTGCAATATCATTATTATTAGTAGGTTCACTGAAAAGGTAAATATAGTAGACAGAGGGGAGTACAATGCTGAAAAAAAGACATTCTCTGAGATTTTGTTACGAAAATAAGGGTTTATGTCAATTTTTTTTCGTGACATGTTTTGTATCTGCAGCGTTAACTCTTTAGTGTTAGTGGCAATCTTATCATATCTTTCTCTGTAAAACGCTGAAAGTGTGGCACATAAACGGAAGAGACGGAGACAAACTCAAGAAAAATACAAACGCAAATCTCCGTGCTTCACCCCGCTCCCCTACCCTTTCCCCGTCTCATCTTTTTACAGTCTAGAATGATGCTATTTACGGGATACAAACTCTCTTAAAGACCTACATTAAGTTGCATTTCGCTTTCGTAACATTTCGCTCTATCATCATTTATTGTGTTGTTGTGAATTTGTGATGTGTTGTTTTTACCATTGTGATGTTCTGGGACTAGTTACATATTTCTATGTTTCTCACGTGAAATTGAGTAGCCGGTTCCTCCTCCTTGTGCCTACATCTCAACCGTTATTCACTTTAGACGAAATAAAGAGGGAAATAAATAAAGAAAGAAAGAAAGAAAGAAAGAAAGAAAGAAAGAAAGAAACGGGCAAACAAATAGACAAGCAAGCAAGCAAAACAAACAAATCCGTTTAACCGAGAAAATTTATGCCCTCCCGACGCCACTTTCTGTCTGTTTGCTTGAAAATTTAGTTGCAGCAGGTTCCTTGCGTCTTCACGATCTTTCCTTGCTTTTTTGTTTATGGGTTCACTTATCGGAGGAACATACCACATCTTTTGAATTGCACAACCATACGACGAAACTTATTATGAAAGCTGAAATTTCTTTCATACTCGGAACGAGAAACAGCACAAATAAGGATTCTTATAGAACACGCATGTCGACAGTCGGTTCCTTTATTGCAGCTACGTTCACTCAGGACTAGAGAAAAATACAGGAAATTATTTTAATGCAGATGGCAGAATAGCGATATAATACAAAAATTCCGTCATTCTTCCTGCGGCCTTAACATGCGGCAACCGATTTATTTATTTATTTATTTATTTATTTATTTATTTATTTATTTATTTATTTATTTAGAATAGAACAATAAGGTGCACAGATTATGGTGTAAATTCATTGTCATACATATTTGGCCAAATGTAGCAAAATGTAAGATATGCAATATATAACATAGTTCATTTCAGGTATCTTCTAGATGTGCAATCAGATACTGTTACGTCTCAACATAGCTAAGGGCACTAATTATACGTTTGCCACGAGGCAACCACCACCCATCCATGAGCGCCTACTAAGAAGTCAACGCAGCGTTGACACTGACTGTTGGCGGGTGCGCAAAAGGCACCCGCCCCCACCGCCACCTGACAGCCTGAACTAATGATGAAGAGGGCCAACGTCAAATGCTACCGAAGCACGGCGCCGACCTTGGATTCCCAGGTTGCTATCCTGACACATATTCCATGCCAGCGGTGGTAGCAGTGCTGCTACGGCAGGAGTGCATCGGAGGTGGGAGTGCTGCGGAACGATGCGATATCATGGGCGGGGTATCGCAACCGATTCGATGGTTGTGATTGGCCGCGATACAGTCCTCATATTCTCCATTCAACTCGCCCTTAGGGAATACGACGGTATTAAAAGCGGAGACTTTTCGCGTAGTAGGGTCGATGATCCTGATGTTAACTCGGACGTTTATCATATGCTCCTGCACGAAGTGGGCTTTCGTAACTGGAGCCTTGTAACTGATGTCAAATAAACAATTTTTCATTCATTCATACTACTAGACGTATTCGTCGATGGGCTTGATGGATTCCATTGCCCTAACGCCACCTCGAGCCACAACAATAAAATACATACCTTGGCAGAGGCAGTGCTATCCCCCCCCCCCCAATATACTACGTATACGATATAACTATATAATATAGTTATTTTAAGCATGCAATCGTTTCTTTTCGATACGATCTAACAATATCATCAACGTCGTTTTACAGAAAGTGATTGCTGGAGATTTGCGGCCAGCTGAAAAATCAGTTTAAATTGTAGTTCTGCCTCTTTGCTGCGCAAAATTCGAGCTTTATTTCAACATAAATATCAAGCATCCAAACAGCGATACTTGTTGGCATATTTGAGGCGTTCAGGAATGGACGTGTTAATCAGCGGTGTGAATTTGACCACCTATAGGCGAAATAAACACTCATTTGTGCGTTGGAACAATGTTTGACTGACAAAAACATTTCGGTGCCTGAGCTAAGGACGCAGGAGGAGGCGAACTACGAGTATACATAGCACTGCATCTTTCTCTCCTCGTCATGATTTGCTGCAATGTTTTATAAGTTCCACGCAGAATGCCAACGAGCACAATAGCATGGTAAGTGTGTCCTGTCGTAACTTTTCGCTGATAGCCGCTGCATCGACGACGACAGCCTTGCAGACATCCAGCGAGGCCTTAAATATTACGTCTGGAAGACGTCACAGAGGGTCCCCGATAAGAAATGCAGCGTCGCCCCATCATGCGAGACGTTCCATATGCAAACGACAAGTTCACTAGTCAGCAACAACCCGTAGCTTCCACGGTTCATCGCAGCGCATACATGCGCATTGTATTTAATTATTCGATAGAGGCGAGCTCACTATACCTCATGTGCAGTCAGTCGTTCAGCTTGAGATCGGACTCCAAACTGCGAAACCCAGCCTCGTCGCAAGCCAAACTTCGCCATCAACGGAATCTCTTCTCTTGTTTGATTATACACGGAACAGTTAAATGCTTACGAGTTATGTGCAGGAACTTTACCCTCCTTTCTCGAGGTTTCCCAACAATTCACCAGCGGTTTTCTCTATTCCCACGCTCCTGTAATCGCAGAGGGGCACTTAACCTGTCCTGTCCTTTTCTTGCAACAACGCATATATATGTATACTGTAATGCTACTTCAACGGGAGACTTATCTTGATACATAGCCATCAAACGGACAACAATGTCCATGTATTGAACACGTCCAACGTGTACTTACGGCGAAAATCTTCGCTATTCTACATACTTAGCCATGCATGGATGCCATTTATAATGCTGCGTTTTCCGCTCATTTCGGAGCTGGTCATCAAGAGACCATCGTTATGTAAACAGCCTCAGGCGGCTCGTTGACCCTCGCTTCGAACGCAACATCGTGTCGCGGCGCAATCTTTTCCATTCTGACCTGCTTGCTCTAAGTGAACACTGCATAACCGAGTGACGAGCCTTCACCAAAAGGTATGAGTGTGCATGCGCCCTCCCTTTAATAAAAGCGGCGCCTTTAGAAACCCAGCATCCCGTCGACGCAGCGCCAAGAAGCTCTTAACTCACAGTATGCACGTATATATGCCCATATCCAGACATGCAACTTGGTCGTATAGCGGTGCAGACACTCGAAGTAGTTGTTTCATCCGCACAACGCTTTGCGCACGTGTCTTGGGCAATCCGGAAGTCTAGGGGCCGTCCTTCTCCAGAGAACCAAGAGGAAGGGACACTCCGGTACGGACGGAATAGAGAGAAAGAAATTAGAGAAGAAGAGGAAGGCAGCAGCAGTAAAAAAAAAAGCACAAGGGCTGTAGGCTCGTAGTCTTGCATGCATGCATGCTCCCGCTGCAAATGGCAGAGTACGCGTGCAGCCACGTCCGCTCGTGTGTACGCCGCGGTGTAGCCAGCACGTTCGCGGGAGCACCTCGCCCGCCTACCGCCTCGACTACGACGACGACGACCACGTGAACAAAAAAGAAAAAGAAGCACAGCCTCAGCGACACAAAAGAAACCGAAGCGGCGATGACGCCAAGCCAGCCAGCTAGCCGCCGCCGACTCGCTAGCTGGCGTGCACGTTGTGGTCTCCGCAAGTGTTTTCCCTAGCCCGCGGCCAAATCACGAAGACAATGGGTCGTTAGCGCTAACCCTATAGCACGGCGGGGTACTGCGTATACGCACGCGTTACTTCTGTGCTGGCGGGAGGGGAGGCACGGCGTCGAGCCACCCTTCTCGACGAAGCAACAGCAGCAACCGCCTCTTGCATGATCGCGGCATGCGAAATACCCCCCCCCCCCTCTCCGCCATTCCACGCCCCCTTGCAGTCTGGCGTCCCAAGCCGCGAGCGAGGGGACACGACCAAGCCGGGTCCAGGAATGGCCCCTCCACCCTCGGGCTGTGCGCGCGTACACGTCAACGGCTTGCCGCGGAGCCCCGGCCATAGCTGTGCAGGCCCGCGAGCTCCTCCCGCTGTTTAGGTGCTGCGCACGCGGTCGAGTAATAAATACACGGGCCTTGCATCAGCACGCCCAGCGAGATGGCCGAGGCGCACCCGCGTGACGCTTGACTCACGAGGCGATCGCTTTCGATTGGCTCGGCTCAATGGGACAAGGGTGCCCGCATGCCGGCTCCCTTTCCTGTTTTCCGTCGGACTTGCGTGAAGCTTGCGGCTGCAGCTTCTCGTCCTGCTTTCGCGCATTTGTTTCTTTGGATTTCCTTATGCGTTGGCTACAAGGTGTCCGGTGCCAAGAGAACCAAGTTCTGGAAGTGCCTCAGGTCATCCGCGAGTGACTTCGGTCGCAGAGGTTGCTCCCGGCGCTGCCGTGGCTTTCTGTCGGTGCGCTCGGAAATGACCATTATACGAGTGCGCGCCCAAAGGGCGTATAATGGCGTCCCAAGGACGGCACCTTCATTATACTTTGTGGTTCGTACTTATGAACAAGTTGCCTCCTTCGGTTCATGCTCTGCTACGCCATTTAGATTCCTTTTTCCATACACAGACAGCTGTGTACCTTTGCAACACTTGCCTCACAGATGCGTCGCAAGCGGTGAAGGCTGGACACACAGTGGGATGCAACATGAACGAAATATGTCAAGAGTTTCACGAAAACTAATCTTGCCGGTGTTGATGCATAGACAGAGGTAAAAATGAAAGCTGATTTCACATAATAAAAAATCCATCAGCCTCGCATAAGAGCAAAGAATACACATACAAGAACAAATGCGGGAGCCTTGTTGAGAATCCTTTTGGAGCCGAAACGTCTTTTATGGTTGTTTGTGGCTGGCGTGCATTCTTACCGTTGAATATGAATGAATTATTAAATTCGACTTATGACAGAATCCTTTCAGTTCGGCATGGTACAGGATAAATAATTTTCAGAAAGCACAAAAGTTACCGTGGTTTACAAGTCATTTCTCCGTCGTCCTCGGCTGCCTTTCCTTGGCAACCATTCATACCACTCTATAGTCGATCATCGGTTATATGATCTACGCATTGCACGACCCGATCCGCTTCATCTTTTCAGCCTCCTTATCTCAACTAGATTATCAGCTTCAATAGTTTGCTCTCTGCTCCATACCTCGTCTTCCTGTCTCTCACCGTTATACGCCTATCATTTTTCGTTATTGCTCGTTGCGTGGTCCTAGATTTCTTTCTAGTTTCGTTTAGTTTACGTCCAAATGTTCATTCGTGATTTGGATAATTTGCCTCACTGGAAATGAACGTTTCACCTGATGAGATGATTATGTATACATTGAGAAATCTCTACAGGGGCAGATGATCATATCTCAGTTTTCTCAAACAAATGATTCATTTATATTGCATGTATGTACTATAAGCGCAGTACAGGTATATATAGATCCCTCAGCGCGCACAGTAACCAGTACACTCCTTTTGAAAGCTATTTCAAGCGCTCTTACATCTTTTGTTCTTGTGTAATTACGCCACATTCACATAGTTTGCGGTAGCACACCAAAATTCTTCCCGACAAAACTCGCTCTAACAACAACATGGTGGAGGTGATATCAAAGTACCCAGATCCCTTTTGGCAGGTGAACTTTGGTAACGAACATGGATGAGTGAAATTAAGCATAGTATTGACTCAGACATCGCTACCTTTAGTATCATTTAACGATGCATTGTTTACGGAACGCAGTTTCGATATGGCATTTAACGTGTCCAGTGTTTCCTTTTTCTTTCTTTTTTTCATGTCAGCAGTCTCGACCAGGACCGAACTTGCAGTTCGCACTTTGTTTGCTAACATGGAAAAATGTCAGTAGGAAAAGCTTTAGGGCGAAACAGAGTGCCGAAATTAATACGAGGAGTTTCATATTCAAAATGCAGCTCTTCCACAAAAAACTGAAGTATAGAGGGGAAAAGCTGCGCAATTGTAAATGTGCATTATGTAGAAATTATAGTGTGCATAAGACACAAAACTCGTATATTCTCGACTAGCACTCCCCCCCCCCCGGCCCCCCCCCCCCAGCACATCCTGTGTTTCTGTAGTTTTCACATACATACGCCTGTTCTCGCATAGCGAACACAGAAAGTCCGGTGATACATAGATTGGTACCCAGGGTGGCAGCTACATGTTTCAAGCTTCAAGTCTAAGTTTCTCAAAACAATATTACAATAACAAAATATGCAGAAGAGGACAGATAACATTCTTTCCGTTTTTTGTGAATATATGTATTCGCTCAGGTGATGAACCGCAAGCTTATTGTGGGAGTCATATTCAGTGCGTGATGGCTTCGGAATTCGTATGCGGTCTTTCTTAAGCAGTGTAGGGTGGCCCGCGGCCACCCTACAGTGGCCCGCGATGTACAGTGGCCTGCGATGTACATCTCGGTTCTTCCGAGTCAGAGGAGCAACCATCAGCACATTGCAGCATATAAGAACTTGGCCTTGCCTGGTGGCTTTCCTACCAAGGAATGACATGCAGCCAGCCCAATGCTATGCCTAGCTTCGGTGATCTGATGAGAACCATGCGTATTTAGCATTACATTGCAGGTAGACATCGTTCGCTTCGAGAGTGCCGGCACAGCACGCTGCAGAACTGGAAGGGAAGCCGGGGACAACGACCGCGAGCCACTGAACCCGGTCAGCTCGACTCTGCGCAGTGTCCTCGCAACAGCATGCGCGTACAGCTAGCTCGCCACAGCGCCAGCGGTAGCCACGTCAGCGGCAGTTGCGGCAGCCAGAAGAAGAGACCACGTGCTTCGTGCTCTGCCTGCGCAAGATGGAGCACGCCAGCGTCACCTCTGCGTCCGAAAGCACCCCCCACCCCCCCGCCCCGCCGCCGCCAACGTCTTGGCCAGGGGAAGTCATTAAAAACGCGCCTCGCACGCAATGAGATAGCAGGAGACGGAGGGAGGTCGCGATAAAAACAAAAGATACAAATAAAGCGCAAAAAAGAAAGAAACACCCGGTGCACCCATTGTGTTCCGAGTAGCGTCGCTCGCGCCTCGGGTATTTTCTGCCCCAAAGTCTCTCAAGCGTGGACTGCACACCACGGCGGCGTCCAGGGTTAGAGACAACAAGCCACCCCCAGAGTGCGCTGGGCGCTGCGTGCTCGCGGCGTTGGGCTAGCTGTGGCCCAGCCGTCTTTCTCCTTCATGCAAGAAAGGGTGTTTCGCCATTAGATAGCGCCGCGTAATTTTCCTCGGCGGCGGCTACTGCTATTGCCGCTACTATATACGCAGACTCCCAACCCCCACCTCTCCTCCCCGGTGCCTCAGCCTTCCCGCCATCTTCGCTATATTTCTAACCTGCGCCCGTCTGTGTGTGCCGTATAGCCGGACGAAAGCACGGCGGCCATACGGGAGCGCGCAGAAACAAAAGCTTTGCTGCACGTCTGGCAACACAAAAGGCAGCGGAGGCGAAATGCCGCCTCCCCTCCCCCACTGCTCGAGCTTCCTTGCTTCCACGTTATAAGGTCCGAGCGAGAGACTGAGCACAAAGTAAGATTAATTTTGGGAATTGTGAACTCGCATGCACCCCAGAAGAGACCTGCATCTTATAAAGAAGAAGGAGTGAAGTGGAAGCGGGCCACCGGAGAGGGAGAGAGAGAGGAGGGGGACCGTCTTGCTGAAGGTAAAGGTGGAAAAGGGGCGATGCAGTAGCTAGCTTCTGGTGCTTCCAGATCCAGGGCTCGCGCAGATGCGTGCGAACCTTCCCCCCTTACGGGCTTCGAGCACGAGCCTTATTTTTTTCTTCCTGGGGCCACAACAGAGCCCATGTAGTACGTAGTGCCACAGAGCGAAGTCTCTCTCTCTCTCTCTCTCTCTCTCCCGTTCCTCCTGGGAAGCACTGTCCTCTGGACCTGCACTGTGCGCGTAGCGTAGATTCAGCGACGAAGACAACGACGACGATGTCGACCACTTCCTGAATCATTAAGGGCGGAATGAGGGGCGCTCTCCCTCCTCGCCTCTGCCGTATATGCACGTGCACGCTTGCTCTCTCTGCATCACCCTGCGTGAGCCTGACGCCGAGCCTGTGAGTGAAGAGTCTACGTGAATGCGATTGCGCATGCGATTCGTACCTCCGAACACGCGCAGGAGGCGACCGGTGTGTCTGCAGCATGCAGCCGCGATGCGTACACTGCAGAGTAAGTATATGCTCACACGCGGAAGTGAGAATGAAGAGGGAATTGACGCCAGGCTGTCGCCGCCTCGCGGTGGCCAGTCTACAATCTGTCCGAGTGGCTGCAGATTACTGTCATCTCATTCCGAGGAGGCTGTCGAGTCGTCCGTTCTGCCCCTGCTACATTGCCTGACGAATGGCGATTCGGACCGGGACTGACGTCTCTCCTTGCAATATGGAAAGATTGATGGTCGACTCACGCGCACTTCACGTCCCTACGAGCAACGTACTCGAAACGTGCTATCGTGTACGAAGCATTTCATTCATGGCTCTACGCATGCGGGAAACGATTGAACCAATGGTCGGGAGCTTTACCCACACATTTGTCCAGAGGTAAATGGTTTCGCGCAGCGTCCAGTAAATTGGCGGTCAATGAGCTTTCGAAGGATGAATTAACCCCTTAGTACCTCATCATCATCTGTATTACGCATACAATAACGTCTTCTAGAAAAAGATAATTGAAGAGAAAGAAAATCCTACATATTCACCCGGAGTCCACATTCCCACTACCAATAAAATAAGCAGCAACTATAGCACCGGAACCAATTATCCTATTTCCTCATAAAAAAATTAACTGCGACAGCTGGTCACAAAACGTGCAAAATTTTCGAAAGTAAACGTGTCATTTTCACAATTTATAGACTTTAAATCAAGGAACAAAAACATTAAGGTGCTTGTTTACTGTTTATTAGCCTGCTGTGCTACAGCTGTTTTGATTGACAGACATTCGGGTGATTCGGTGAGGTAAGCATTATTTGTAGTGTCATGTATGACACAGCATGCATTAATGAGTTGTATTGTGTAGGAGAGAAGAGATTTGCTTCCTTGCAAAAGAACAAATTTTGTAGCAGGACAACGTTCTTACGGGCTGTACTGCTTTATAGCACCGTTATAGGAGACGGATAGGTCCGAAATTGAAGATCCCAGCAGGGTTTGCCTTCAACATAGTATGAGGCCTGCCATGCCGTAAGATATAGTAATAACAGAAGCTACAAATTACTCTCCGATAAAGAGGATGATGGTTTTCTCTTGTGTAAAGTTCGTAAAGACTACAGAAAGCTGCAACTGGTATAAGACCAAGGTGGTTAAATAATCAGGACTATAGATATTGAAACTAGCGATTAGTCAATGCCGTTAAATTTGAACAAACATGTCCCAACTGGAGATGTGAGAAAGATATACTTTGATTGTTAAAGTAATGTTTTAAGTTGTTTCTCTAGTTCTGATATTCTATAGCATTAACTTAGAGCGCTAAAAACACAAAGGACGTAGAAAAAGAAACACATACCACACGCGCTCACGCACAGCTGATGTTTAATGCACGTATGGAAAAATACACTTATAGAAAATGAACGCATCGTGCATGTCAAGATGAGGTACAAAAGAACTCCATTTTATTAATCGATGTTCACACGTGTCGTAGATGCATGCTGTTTTTGTACCTCATCTTGACATTTATTTATTTATTTATTTATTTATTTATTTATTTATTTATTTATTTATTTATTTATTATACAGTGCCACATTCGCTCAGAGAGCAATACAGGGGGGGGGGAATACAGATGTAGAACAGTGATAATTAAGGTTACATAACAAAAATAAACACGGTGTCGAATAATGCAGTGCAGGCAGCATAACTATCTCCAAAACAAAAAGGAAAAAGAAAGAAAAGGACTATATGTGCATATGTACATATATACACATACATGGGCATACATAAATATATAAACACATATACGCATATATACACTCTCATAAATATATACATAAAATAAATACATCAAAAAATAACATAGAAACACACGAACTGATCACATGTCAGCAGTTCATTGAAAAAAGGCTGAATTTGATGTTCGAGAAAAGGTGTCCTCAGGCAGAGCATTCCGTTGATTGATGGTTTTGGAAAAATATAATCCTTTAGCAAGTTCGTTCTTGACTTCATTGGCCTTACTTTTAATGTCTGTTCACCGCGATGGCATATGTAATGTGGGC
Organism: Dermacentor variabilis; assembly: GCF_050947875.1. Taxonomy (NCBI): domain Eukaryota; kingdom Metazoa; phylum Arthropoda; class Arachnida; order Ixodida; family Ixodidae; genus Dermacentor; species Dermacentor variabilis. The sequence goes on along the minus strand of NC_134578.1, from coordinate 9,271,838 downwards.
TAGGCATGTATTTTGATTTATTAATGCCAGTATTGTTGTAAAAGTTCTTATGAAAACATTTGAGACGCAAGCAACGCCGGCGTTCGGCTAACGTCGAGAGCGCTGCGCGTATTTTCATTTCTGTGACGCTACTAGATCTGCGATAACTCCCAGTGATAAAGCATGCCGCTCGGTTTCGTACGCGCTCTAAGATGTACTTAAGGTTGTCCTGATAAGGGGCTATGCATCCATTTTCTATATATGTATTTTTTCATACGTGCATTAAACATCAGTTGTGAGTGAGCGCGTGTGGTGTGCGTTTTTTTTCTCTACGTCCTTTGTGTTTTTAGGGCGCTAAGTTTTTATTATAACGCATTACCAACTAGCCCACCTGTCCATCCTTCTGATACTTTATGCGAAGTTTTCTGCGATTTAAATATTTTTCTGTGTGGTATTAAAACATATCCGTAACTGCATAAAGCATCAAATATGATACGCGACAATTATGGCTCTTACTATGTTTTTTGTAGACCACGTATCCTTTAAATTCACGCGAACTGCAGCAGACTGCTCTGTAATGTTAATTGACATTACTTGCTGTTCAGATTCTATGTTTTGTGGCGTACAATGGGCTAATTAGGACATCCTGTGAACTAAGCGTCAGCGCGTTCCCAAATTTATTTTTCATTTTATGCCATTGGTCTATATATACCTCATTTGCTTGCGTGTTTCTTAGGGCAGGCCCATCATCGCTATTTACTGTTTGTCTCAGAGAGGTGGAATAGCAAGCATTACCCATGATACCAAACTCGCCTACACCTACATTAATTAATGATAATAAAGTGGCTCATAAATTTGTAACCAAGCATGTCCTCAGAAAAGCAAAGCTTGTTTCGGCATATATGGCCGAAATTAAGGCTTGTCTAAATTTATTGCAATAATATATATATTCATGCAGGAAGGGGTCAAATACTGAAACATGCACGAAACTTTTGTGCGCGAAGTTAGATCGGATAGAATATAATCTGAATGTTTTTGTGTCTACTGTGTCGGCTTCTGGCAAAATATTCACTTAGATCCACAGTGATGTAATGATTTTCAACTTATTTTTTATTTTTTATTATACCTCGAAGGTCCCTAAAAGGGACATTACATTGCTCAAATGCCTCTATTCGCTGGCCAACATTCCCAAGAAATGATCTAACTTCTCTACTTTTGGCAACCGTACAGTTCACTAGAAAAGAAATGTCAATTTCGCCAAATATTTAAGAAACTGAAGGCAGTCGTGGCATTGGTTCTAGCTGGCAGTGCATTACAATGCTTTCCATCCCTCACGTTAACTCACGAGTGAGTTTATTACTGCTAACATGTTACGCACGGCTTGTACCTCGATGCACTGAAGGCGTATAGTTGTGAACAGCACCAGGTGGTGATCCTTGTTACTCAGTGTTTTATTATTTTTTTTTGCAATGATTTATTCTGGCTCTATGCTGGCGTTGGCGTATACGTGTGTGCGCAGCAGCGTTAGTAATTTATTTCTATCTTTCTTTTGAGCAGCAAAGCCTGTACTACAAAACGAAATTTTCGGCGTCTTATGTTCGAGCGCAGTGCGACAAGATGTTGCCGCCAGAACTTGCTGTTCCCAGATGCGTAACGCCGCACGTACATCGCCGCTATACGCTATATCTTCCAGTTGTTTTATATGGCTAACTTACGCGCGTTTTGGCTCGCGCTATTTGCTCAAATTCGCTCGGATTAGGAGCCGCATCTGTCGGGCTCCGAACCTGTACACACCTGAAGACAGCGAAACGCAACGTTGAACTCAAACCAAACAAAGACGAAAGAAAGAAAAAAATATTCCTGCATGTTGCAAACTCCGTTCGTTTCGCTTGAAGTTGGAATTCTGACACCGCCATGGTGACCATTGGTCAATTTCTGCATCTCAGAGGTGACATGGTCTCGTTTTCCTTTCATATTGTACCCCTTGCTACAGGCAGTGGTACGCTTGACTAAGCTAATAAACAAGCTCAGAACTGCGTACTGCGAGAAACAGCAGCAATCTAACACTATTTTTGACTAGTTAGGGATAGCTGCACAGCGTCCTCGTTATTATTCACCGAACAAACCGCATGTTGCAGGTGAGGCGTATACGTACTACTCACTCCGCTCGTTGGTTGTTTGAATGTTCCTGTTGTTATTATTTACAGAACAAACCACATATTGTGAAGACAGGCATACGTACACTAATACTCACACCATTCGTTGGTCGTTTCACGATAGTTTACACACGATCAGATAAGATAAACTAAGCTATGATCGCGAAATTTGGGAAACAATGGGCAGTTTCAAGGAAGCACGATGGATGCAACAAATTACGCACACTTACGACGGCCTCGAATTCCACGCGAAAGTGGTTACCGTTGATTTATTCATTTATTATTCGTGCAGAAAGGCGCGGTCACCTTTAACTTTTGCGTTTGCAGAGTATACGCACTGTGCGACGGTTCCGCAACCACTGCAGTCGAGTCCATCGCGAGAACGAAGGTCACGCATTGTTACAGAGGGAAGTTTTATAGCGTAAACCACACCGATGCACTGTGTCTCCTTGTGCATGGGAGGGCTACTATATATATATATATATAGCGCAAGCGGAGCAAAAGCAAACGACGTCAGCGTCGAACAGTCGCACAGTTAAGCTACTATTGTCTCGGTATATTGACGGCGCTCGCCCACACACGCGACCGGCACGAGTTCGTGAAACAAAAGAATGTTCGCTCGTCGTGCCCCCTCCACTCCACGCGCAAACACCTCCCCTCTTTCCCAACATCTCCCCAGCCGATTTGATGCATCAGTTCGCGCAGTCGAACTCTTTCTTCTCCAAGAACAAAGGATTCCGGAGCCGCAAAGGGCACGCGCGCGAGACTTCTTCGATCCGTTTACTCGAGCGAGGCGTTTTCTGACTCGGGCGCCACTCTTCGAAAAAGTCAGAATTACAAGGGGCGAGGTAGGAAGGAAGCGCGCCACTTCGCTGATGGGAACGCCACGCGAGCGTTGTAGCGTGCGCGGCTCCCGTCATCGCATCGGAAACGCTATAGAGAAGCAATCCAAATACAAACACAGTGAAAACTCAACAAGAACCGAGAATTTCTTTTTCATCGCGCGCTTGCCGCGAAGACGTACAGCGAAGATAGGTTGTTTTTTGTAACGGTCTCAGAACTGCGGAGCAGCATACGCGTTTCTGTTCGTTTCCCCCTTCTTCGCTATTCTCCTTTCGGCTCCGCTTTGTTTTGCCTGCCAAGTATCCTCCTCCTCTTCTTTCTTTTCCTTCTCCACGGCGCGCGCGCGCTTCCCAATGGCCCGCTATGTGTACATAAATCACTCCGCTTCACGAGATAATCGCCATCATCCGAGTGTGGCGACTCAAACACAGGTATTACTGGCAAAACGCGGCGTGCACTCGGATTTGGCTTTGGCTTTCGGCTCGCCCGCGCTCCGCTCCACGGCTTGATGCGTTCGCCCTCTCCCCTCTCGTTCGCCGTCGGCCGTGGTTGCCGAGCTAGCCTGCCCTTCCTCCTCTGTTCGCATGATGATGGACAAACAATGGAGAGGGAATCGGAAACCCCCCTCCTTTATGATCCTGGAATGGCGTGTCCTATTACAAGCGTTTCCTAATGGAATGCTCTTTGGGCTGAATCGTCGTCTCGCTGGGCTACCGCATGCGCTTCGTCTTCGAGATGATGCTCGCCCTCGCACCAAGGTTACTCGCTTGAGCAACGGCCTGGGCCGCATTTCCCGTGGCAAGAGTCCATTTGTAGGACGGCTAGTACCTGCTGTCAAGAACATTACGAGTGCCCTCTAGTGTTCCTATTTTCTGTCACAGCACGGGCGGAAGGCACCGGGGTTATCTAAAACAAAAGAAAAGAGGAGGGCAGTGAAACCTCGTTATAACCAAGAATGATTAAAAGAAACTCCTTGGTTGTAACGAAGTTGCTTCTAGTTGGCGTTCGGCAAGTTTAAGGGGGAGCAGAATTACTTCGTTATATCCATGACTTCGTTATATCCATTTTTGCATGTATACTGCAATATGAATCTCTATGAAGATTTTGAGGGAAATTTCACTTACTTCGTTACATCTATTATTTCGTTATGCATCCCGTTTCGTTATAACGGGGCTTGACTACATTTGGTTCCTGAACCAAGCTGGTTTCCGTTGAAGCTGCAGCCGCTTGGGAACAGTGGAAGTAGTCATAAATTGGTTTGCAAGTATATATGGCACTCAAATGTGGAGGAGAGCACATGTCGAGTGCATACAAAAGCTAGTTTGGGTTCGGGGACAAACGGACCCGAGTGCAAATTACCGAACGAAAACTGGCGAAAGAATCTAAGAAAGCTGTCGTTTTAAAACAGCAGAAAGAGCCAAGGAAGTGAGTGTGGTTTTTCTGCAGTGAGGATATTTAGGCAGCGTTCGTTTTGTTGCGTAATTCCGCAGAGAACGCAGCCCGCAATCGGTACATCTGCCGGTATATGCATATACGTGGACTGGGCATATTTGAGCTGTCCTGCGTTGAGCCATGTCGGGCAAATACGATAGTTTACATGAAACGAAAGTCTGCGGGGGACCTCGAGAGAAGCAGCTTCTAAAAAAGAAACTGCTCTACTATGATAAAATGGTGCAGCAAGGTATTTCTGTCGAATGGGCGAGACTTCACAAAGCCAGGTATTAAATATTCGTCTCTATTAATACAAAAAGTAACAATATACACGTAACATTTTGTCTCCCAAGTTTAAGTTTGTTAAGGGAAGACAGAGATTTGAATTGTTCTACAGCGGTTCAATTAATCCACAACAAACTCTATTGAACTGAGTAATTTCAACCGCTGTTGATCACATGTAATTATGCAGTATATGTTGCGTAATTATGCGTAGTTTCATTGCTCCACTCGCCTGCAGAACCGTGAGCTTACGTGAATGTTCTTTATTTTCACCACTTATGCATGTTCGCGCGTGTGTTCTTGTGCGATTTCCTGCCCCTTCCTGAGCACGCGTGCAGAGCATCGGGCGCGTTCGTGCAGCTTTTTTGTATTCCGTATTTTTTCTCTGCATGTGATTTCATGTTGTTTGCCATGCGACGAGAAACAGCCGGTGCCATCTAAAAACGCCACCCTATCATTTAAAATCGTGTCGTTAACATACGCGCGCATACGCACACACAGGCACACGTACACGCGCACCCATGGATGCACAAACGCGCACGCACACAGTAAAACGCCTTTAAACGAAATGAGCGGTATCCACAATATTCTTCTTTATACAGATGTCTTCGTTATAACAGTCGTGTCCCTCAGGACATTGAATGAGGCGAAATTTTACTGCTGAACGAAATCAAATCTTATTGTGACCGTGCTTAAATAGTTAGTTTAACGTATCTGCGATATTTTCCTGAATGCATCGTTTCTGAAAGTATACTTGGTATTATTGCCTGGCATGGCAGATCTTATATGGTCGAGGGCGACGGGGGGCGGGCTCAGTTGGAAGTTGAAGCAGTGACGCAAGGAGCAGCTTACCGACCATGTCGCTACCCGCCGTGGTTGCTTAGTGGCTATGGTGTTGGGCTGCTGAGCACGTGGTCGCGGGATCGAATACCGGCCACGGCGGTCGTATTTCGATGGGGGCGAAATGCGAAAACACCGGTGTACTTAGATTTAGGTGCACGTTAAAGAACCCCAGGTGGTCTAAATTTCCGGAGTCCCCCACTATACCTCATAATGAGAAAGTGGTTTTGGCACGTAAAACCCCATAATTAATTAATTGACCGACCATGTCGGTGTGTGCGTTGCATTTCAACTACTGGGACTGTGCGAAAGACTGTAATATTGTCAGGGCGGGGCTTTCATTGTCATTTTGCGGACAGATTGTTTTCACGTTTTCTTTTCTCGTCATTTTTACTATACTTGACTAGCATTTATTGATACATAGCGTAAGTCATGGCTTTACTTAGCTGTGTCGACAGCACACAGCAGCATCAATCCGCTTCTGCTGCTGTACCCGGGGGGGTCAGGACCCAGTCTGGAAGCCAACTATCTCATTTTTGTCCTACCTCGCGTGCAATACTTATGTAGTACTTAATAAATAAAATTTAAAGAATAATCTTTTTGCCCTCTTTCTCTCAGCGCGGAGAAGCCAAAGGGGTGATTACTCCGCTTTTCATCCCATACTTGCTCTCTCTTTCTTGGAACACGACTATGGCTATGGATCCTCTGAACTGTACTAAAATATCTGCACTATATGTTTGAAAGTTTGGATAAATTCATTTCAATTCCACTTAACTGACGGTCAGCAGCGGAGTTCCTCCGCCAACGAGCCGCTGTGGTCGGTGCACGCGCGAAGAGCACGCGCCGCTTATGACGCAACTTAAGCCCTCGGGTTGCACAAAAGTTGAACGCAATACGTGCGAACGAGCTCGCTTCCCTTCGAAGCCATCGCGCTTTGACGCGGTTTGTTTGTTTTCTACGCCGCTCGTTAGTCGGTGACGCGAGTCGGAACAGCGCAGCTAAAGCGCACGGTTCCACACCTGCATCCCGCAGCGAGAAAAACAGGAACCCTTCAAGGCGCGCTCTCGGGAAACTCGAGCGAGGCCTCAGCGTGTTGTTCTCAGAATCGCCGGTTCCGCTCGGTCCTTCCACGCGCGTTCGTGTCACGTGTCTGAATCACTCCTTGCTCGTTGGCTTTGTAATACCGATGGTGTTCGAACAGCGGAATCCTCGAATTGAATACGAATCTTCCTGAAATAAGCTTGCAGCATCGGATCGAATGCCGAATAAACGCTATTCTGCCTTCACGTACAGTCTAACCCGGTTGCAACGAACAGTTGGGCTTGTAGGATAAAAATATTTCGATATATCATGCAATTCGGTATACCCAAACTCGCCTACAGTGGACTTGAACGAATTTTTGTGTTGTGTTCGTTATATAGACATGTATCTCCAGTGTACAAAAAAAAAAAGGAATCCGGGAAAGAATCGACTTATTCGAAACAAGAACTGCGCGTAGTGTAGAGAGTAATTTCTGCCCGCGGCCGAAAATGTTCATTGGCGTCACCAAGGCCGGTATTTCGTAGCGATGTCTTTTCCGATTCTATGTTTTTTCTGGTTTTTCGCGCTTGGCCAGTGGTCAAAGTGACGGTCTGCCCACATTATCAACGCGATCAGGCGGCCGTGTGTGGTGGATGATACGAATAGCATAGAATAAGGCATAAGGCATCGCTACAAAATAACGGCCCAAGAAAGGCATTCTCGAAGCGGGAGAGCGTGCAGATCCGCTACAGTGCACTTCTTCAACGTGCAGGCACAGTGCCTGCAGAGGACATCCCTGTAGCGTGAAAATGCTTGTGGATGCATGTGCTATATATGGATGTTCTAGAGATATACGGCAGCAACAACGCTGATAGCGAGATCTTGTGACGCAGAATATAGCCAGAGAGCGCACAAAGCTAATACTGCACTGAGATACCATACTCTACTTAACGGCTGGAGTAAAGCCTCGGTATAGTAACATAATTGATAACGCGCGGCCCTGACGAGAACACTCACGCGAAACATTTTTTTTTCAACCACATTGTAGATACGTAAAACCACACGAGAAGTCACTACCAGCTTTGGTACTGTAAGCGATACTGCCATCCACGGCTCCGGTAACCGAGTTACCGGTAAGAACCTTGTGGACAAGCTAACATTTTCTATTCGCGCCGTGTTAACATATGCCAATCACTGGAACTTCGCAAGCTGGCGCGAGCAGTTCCACAAAGTCTTGCAGCTTATGCTGCGACTCTCCCGCGGTCCACTCCGTGCCGCGATAACCTCTGCACGCTGGCGCGGAATGGGGACGCCCGGTCGCATTGTCCCCGTGTCCATCGCAAATTTTTTCTCAGCGAGCACCTCGAGGGGCGAGACAATGCGAACCGCAATGTTCGCGCAACAAGCTGTGTGCCTGCAAAAAATAGCGTGACGAACATGACCGGCTTTGAACATAAAAAACGGAGGCACAGTCGTGCCTTCGAGTTTCGCAATTTGTTGAATGCAAAAGGCAAACCGCAACCTATAATACACATTTCAGATTTCAGAATTCGCTATTAAAAATCGCATGGTATGTTAGGCTTAAAGACTCCGTCGGACCAGTGGCTTCATGCGATACAAGAGGGAGGCTAGAGAGTCAGGAGACGGATGCAGCACGCTCACGTTTTGCTTCTGTTTGTTTCACAGACAAACACGCACACACAAGAGTGGAAAAGAACAGAGAGAAAAAGAACATTAAAATATACGTTTATATATATACATGTATATACGTATACACCCAAGGTACGCGGGCCACCGACTTTGTGCCGGCGTTCCGTGACGCCTGGTCGCCCTGAAGACTATGGGAGCAGAACGCTTCGGTTGATGCTCCTCGCCGGTGGGACGCCGCGCCCCCGACCACCAGGCGACGTCTTCGCCCGCGTCCCCTCCGTCAACGATGAAACTGCGTGCGAGCAGCCTTGACGCCGTCGCACGATGACCATCGCATCACACGCTCTTCTTTTATTTTGCAGCACGAGGAACAACAGAGCGACCGTCGCGACATTCTCCCGCGCATGTGCTTCGGTGTGCGTGTGTGCATAAGCATGCGCGACATGGCGGTTGCGTGCGCATGGGCTCCCTGCGCTGAACGCGTCCGCGGGTCTTGCGCTTCGCAGCGCACTCAGCTGAGTCGAGCAGCTCCGAGCAAACGTGCTGAGAATTCCGGCGTTCATTCCAAACACGGCCGGTTATTGAGGAAGGAAAACAGAAGTGTGCAATCTCCGTTTAGAAGTGAAGGCGTTGTCTACTCCATAACGGCAAGAGGCTCTAATATGTGCTGTCTGTGGTGACAAACGAATCAACAATAGGACAATCTGATATGTGCTCACAAACTTTGGATGTAGAATATAACATAGCCGTCTCTACCCCTGCCCTACAGATCCATAGCACTTCCTCGTCTGCTGGCTGCCATTGTGGCGTCATGGGAAGTAATGAGAAATAAATTATAGGCGACTAAGAACGTAGACGCAGCACACACGACCGATTAAATTACGAGGCATTTGTGCAGCATGAACAAAAATGAGTAACTCGGACACATTGCGCACTTCGTGCGCTGCGTTTACTTTGTGTACACGGCGAAAATCATAACAGACAGCACGGGATTGCTAACGCACTGATGTCCAGCTATATAGCTAGCAATAATTTGATTCAGTTGCTTTACTAGGAATTACTGTATACGGGGTGTTTTAGTTTATCGTTGACAGAACTTTTAAATATCACCCGTGATATGTAGCACAATTTTACTTCTTGAGCTAGATTACTGTCAGAGGCAGACATTATTTGAGCAAGAAATGACGCAGAATATTTGAATAATTATCAATTTTTCTCCTTAAAACTTAAACTAATTACTTTTCGCCACATGCTGCAATTCATGAATTGTAGCCGGTGATCTTTAAAGTCATATACCCTTCGTACGAAGTCTAAGAATGACAGCAGTCTCGAGATATGCGTTAGCAAAGTTTGCGACGAAATGCATTGGTGTTCCAGTAACTTTCGAGCTTCAATGCACGAAGGAGCGTTTTTTAAAGAAGTGGAACAAAAGTGCATTGTTACCACAACTTTGACAGTGCCTATGTCAAAAGGAGGCTTAATTTCAAAATTTGTTCCAAGTGGACGTGCCTCGTGAAATCACAGCCTTCAATTCGCGTGTATGTGCGCAATAATAATAAGCTGAAAACATAATTAATGGAATTTTATTATTAGTCAATTATGCGTATAGGTTTCTAGTGTAAGAATGGATACCTGTTCCAGTATTCCAGCTCAATAAGTAGATTTGTGCTATATGCTGCAGGCAATTTTCAAAAGTTATGTTAACGCCAAACTGAAACACCTGTAATTGTAACTTACGGTGGAACTGGGAACTGTACTAGGAAGTAGGTATGGGGGTTATGCGAGAAAAGAGCCGGTTAAGGAATGGAGCAAAAAGGAATGAAAATGAAAAGATGGCGTCTAGCAGTAAGATGAGAAGAATGTACAGCTCGTGAGATATTTCAAGTAGTACTCCTATATACGTGTGCATTGCAGGTCTTTTTGTGATGCGCGCCAGAAATACTTAAGGGCCCAATAGGCGGTTAACTCATAAATGAAAAACTCAGTAACCGCCATAAACTTTTGTATTCAGGAAGTTCTCGATGGCGAGAATAGGTCCTCGCCATTGCAAAGCCGAATGGGAGGGAAGGTGCCACTCCTGGAAGATACGTCCCTTTGCCGAAACGTTGGCTCCAACCTGACCCCTCACCTCATTTGACCACTGTTCATCCTTTCATATTTGTCTTTCTGCGAAGATTACGATTTCATGAAAGGCTGTGTTAATTTTTAGGCAGAAGTCGTTGATGGGCGCAATTTCTTTAAAAGGCCGCGGATTGATTAAAGTAAGCAATTATTGGATTGGAATATACGGAAATCTTAGATGATTGTGTTACGTTTAGCGGGTCACCGAAGGGCAGCGAGTCATTGGAGGGACCACAGGATACCGAAATGCTGCGTATAACGAGGTGTCGAGCTTGTCGAGGGTGGTGCGGTGCGCTTTCCTTGGGTGCTCTGAAACGAGGAAAACCACAGAGATGCGGAATCGCCTCTTTTCACACACAAATCATACATTCGGGGCTTGCGGCCATCCTGACCAGGAATGATTAGGCATTTGTGAATGCTACTCGAAGCCGTAGACGGCGTACGAACGTTACGTCACATGACACCGCGCTAGGGTCATGCGCAAGGCATCTTCCAGAATTCCAACAAACGTCGCCACCGTGCTTAAAGCTACATCGCATCCTGGCCCTCGTCAGTGCGCGGATTCGAAGAACACTCGCTGCACGAAGAGAGCCGCCACTTTCCTGACGCATCGCTCGAGGGACAGCGAGCACTGGAGCGCCACTCCACGTCCCCGGGTGTTTCCGCGGCTCACCACGCACGGCACAGGTGCGTCGCATGACGTCGACGATTCCGCCGGCTTGACCGCCGCGGCGCGACCGTTGGCGAACCAGGGCCAAACGAGATAGCGAGGAGCGGCCGCTGTGTATTCTTTTCGTGTTCTTATAGTATAGTGTCTATACGTGCGCCCGTGTGTACGGGGGCCGGCGTACCAACGTGCGGCGGCGATCTCATCGCAGCGCCGCCACCGCCCGTCTCGCTGGAACGGGCAGCCGCTCGAGCGTGGTGGACTCTCTCAAGACTCGCGCACACCGGGCGACGTAGTGCGTGCGCGTGCGTGCGTTCGTAGGGTAGCGCCGCGCCGCTCTTCTCCCTCGGCCACCGCCGCTGCTGCAACGACGGCGCGACGTGCTTCGTTTGATAAACGAGTACTCGCCTCGGGTTTGTCTTCACGTCCCAATGCCCGCAGGCGCCGCTGCCCATATGCGCGCGCGCGCGTATTACACTTACGGGGTGCGCCTTGCAGCACGCCTTCCCTCCCCCCGTCTTATATAGCTTCTATAGAGCAGGTTGGTGCAGCAGAGGCTTATACGTGAGCTCACTGCTGGTTCGTGCGACTGCTACAACTGCTATATCATATATACCTCTTAGCTCTAAGCGGTGTATGTGCGTGTGCGTGCGTTGTGTGTGTGTGTGTGCGAGTGTCTGAGCGTCCGTGTGCGTGCGTGCGTGCACTGGGTTGTTTCTTGCTGGATGGCTGGCTTGCTTGCACGTGTGTGTGTGTATACACCTCTCCTAGTCCGGTGTGCGTGCGTGAGCATGTCGGCTTCTGCGGCGCTGGCGGACAGATATATCGCGTGTGCGTGCCTCCCTTCAGCCAGTGTGTGTGTGTACTTAGCGCAAGCCGCCATGCCTCGGACCGGCCCTGTCCAGGATCGTCCATGCGAATCGTCTCGGCGAGCCGGTCAAGACGTGCGCAACCTGTACACCGAAGAAGGTGGCCGCGCGAGGGAGCACGCGTTACGCGACAGTGGAGCTTCTGGAACAAAACTATGCAGCGGCCGGGATAGCAGTTGCTGCGAGAGGGCGTGGGCACGTGTTTGATCTGGAAGGAACTGCGCTCCGCCCTGGTGATGACGTGTCTTCCTCTCCATTCTTTCCTTTTTCGTCCTCGAAGTTCATCCTCCCTGGTTTTCTGATAGTACATAGTTGCAACTTCGGCTGCTCCCGCCTCTCCATTGCACTAACAGTGGACTACGTTCTGGCAACACTCTGCGCCCGTTTTATAATATCACCAACAGAGAAAAGTGCCAAATAACTGCTCATTTCGGTCAGATGGATCTACATCAGCGCAAATGAAGGACACGTCGCACAGAAATGGCAATAGCGACCTCCCCGTCCAATTTTATTCGTCCTCTGAACTTCTGCGCCATAAGTATATGTATCAGAAGTGGATATATTTTTGTTGATATTAGTGACTTTGTCACGTCTATACCATAGCTATGCTGGGAAGTCCGTACCTCCCTACGTGGCTTTCTCTGTGGTGTCGACGGCATGCCTTTAATTCCCCGTGTGCGCCACAGATTGGTGGCGGCTGCGGAGGGCAATGGCGTCGTCGTCATAAGTGCGTTCGTTGTAAAGCAACAAATGAACCTTGTTGTACAATCAAATTTATATCGATAGTTATTTCCTTCGTCCCAGTCTGTCCTTTCTTCATATATCCTCTCTCTGCGCTTTTTACTTTTTGGGGGAAACAAAATATATTCTGGTCACAACAATACTAACACTCTATAATGGACGCCATGATTACATGCAAGGGCGCCGAGTAGCGTGAAGATTGCGAAGCTCATGTGTTGTTCTGGGTTACAGGAGTTCAACTGGCCCAACCGTTACCTCTCGAGAAGCGACTCAAAGTTGCTTCGTGAGATGTAACGACTGTCAAATGTTTTTGCGAGGAAGGAATGCTGGCTCCCGATGCGTTCTTGTATGTCTCTCGTAAGATACCGAAACTGGAGCATTGCAGATTGTAGAGTAGTGAGCGCAACTGGGATTTTAGTACGGACGCTGGGTCCTTAGAAAACCAATAAAGAGGAAAATAAGTTAAGCTGTATTGGTGAATTAACCTTCAACAAAACCAAGAAAGTCCACTCTGAGAGGATGCTTGGCAAGCCGCAAAGAACGCAAGAGCAAAAGACAGGTGGCGACGCTACTTTGAGGTTCCCGCACCAGCTCCCTGTGGCGTCATCAATTTCGGACGGTGTCGGCGAGGGCCCAGTTAATTTTTCGTCGATAAAGATGCCCTGCATACCGTGTTCTAAGAAAGACAGAGGCTGAGGTTTTTTAAAAGCTTCACTGCGCCATTACAACCGAAATGCGAGAAACTACTTTGAAATTTCGTGTCGTCCCACTGACATACCAGCGCTAAAGTTCCGCGCAAACAAGAAAAGAAGAAATAAGTAAAACGTAAGTTTGGTTTTCATTTTCTTTTCCTGCATAGAAGCAGCGTCTTAACGCGAAATTATGGAACATGGAGTTTTGAAAGAAAGCTTTATCACTCTAAACTCATTTAGCTTTCACTTTAAGCAGAACTCTGTAGGCAGCTCGTTGCATATGCATTTTATGCGCGTTCCCAAACAGAAGCCGCGGATAACGCTCACGTGAATGTCTGAGCGAGGCTAACACGGCACTCAATCACTGAGTGAAACAAGCACAAAGCCGGCATACGCAGACCAAGCCACCCCCCACCCCCCTAAAAGGGAACGAATCACTCAGAAAAAGAAAGCAAAAAAAAATTATACGCACGTCGCAGACGCGACGCGTCTGCAGCGGCAACGGCGCGTATACGTCATCGTCGGGAGACGTCACACGCCGAGGGTGGCGCCGCGGGGCGGTGAATGATGGCTCCACTGGTGTCGGCTTTCTCCCGGAGCGGTGTTTGCCGGCCGTGGTGCTAGATGGGATGTGTTGCGCCGACACCCGACACCCGGTCGTTAGCGGAGGCGGCCGACCAGACGTACGCGGACGCTAGCCTGCTTACGCTGACTCTCCATGTGACAGTGCCCCGCTCCCTTCCATATAGGTGCGCATAGCAAACGCGATGCAGCGCCATATCAGTCACCTAACGGAACAGAATGAATCATTTTTCTCCTGAATGTTTGCCCCCCCATCGAGTTTTGCCATTAACGCTGTATAATGTCCACCATACTATACGTATGCTACGCTGACTTCGTACCTCAAAATTCTGACTTAAGCACGGCACACTTCACGCATAGCCTAAGTAGCAGCGCTGTTGACACGATGAAAAGAGTTTCACTCCGCCCCCCCGCCCCCCACGTTCTTGATGGTTCATCAAAGCAATTATAAATAACTATTTATTGTGCTAATTAAGTCATAACTCAAATAACATTTCATTCTTTTTTTTACAAATTTTCTCTCCGTAGTCAGAAATACAGGTTAACAATTTGTTCCACCTTTCGTTGATGTGGAACGGAAACTTCATTTAGGCATTACAGGATTTAATCATTCTAAAAAGTTGTTTAGGGTGCGATAGCGAGAGGGATTAGTTAATGAGTCCTTGAGAGATTTGCCTCCATGGTGGCACGCCTGGGTTTCTACTCCAGATGGGGATAATATGAGAACTGGAAGTGATAAGCACAGGGCGTTGCACAGATACACGGCATACACAAAACACAACACGTGACATACAGAGTAATGGAAATATCTCGTTGAGACCAAACCGCAGACACAGGATCGCACGAAGATGGATGCTTGATGTGATCAACACTATTGTCCAGCAAAGGCTGTCTCTCGATACAACGTTTCGGCAACGGGACTCGCCTTCCACTGACGGAAGGCCGAAAGAGATATCACATCGCCATGCATAGGTCGGCGTTGTTCTGGTGCGGCATACTGGTTGTTCTAGTAAATAAAACTTTGATCGATTGATTGATTGATTGATTCATTGATTGATTGATTGATTGATTGATTGATTGATTGATTGATTGATTGATTGATTGATTGATACTCACGCGTACACTGTCTCATAGTCACCCCTCCCTCATTTCACAGGTGTGAGACAGAGGGTTAATGAGTGTCGGTGAGTGCGAGTGGGCGTGAGAATGAACTGGAGTGAGTGCCGGTTAACGGGACCACAAATGAAATTCAGCGACGATGAGCTACAGCTGGCGTGGGTATTTAAGTGAGCGATTATCAATGAGTGCGAATGCACTTATTTTTCATACTTCCTGATATCCTCTCTTTAAAAGTTGGTGATGATTTCAGTACATCATCATCATTATCATCATCAGCAGCAGCTTGGTTACGCCCACTGCAGGGCAAAGGCCTCTCCCATACTTCTCCAACTACCTCGGTCATGTACTAATTGTGGCCATGTTGTCCCTGCAAACTTCTTAATCTCATCCGCCCACCTAACTTCCTGCCGCCCCCTGGTACGCTTCCCTTCCCTTGGAATCCAGTCCGTAACCCTTAATGACCATCGGTTATCTTCCCTCCTCATTACATATCCTGCCCATGCCCATTTCTTTTTCTTGATTTGAACTAAGACGTCATTTACTCGCGTTTGTTCCCTCACCCAATCTGCTCTTTTCTTATCACTTAACCTTACACCTATAATTCTTTCCATAGCTCGTTGCGTCGTCCTCAATTTAAGTAGAACCCTTTTCGTAAGCCTCCAGGTTTCTGCCCCGTACGTGAGTACTGGTAAGACACAGCTGTTATATACTTTTCTCTTGAGGGATAATGGCAAACTACTGTTCATGACCTGAGAATGCCTGCCAAACGCACCCCAGCCCATTCTTATTCTTCTGATTATTTCAGTCTCATGATCCGGATCCGCGGTCCCTATCTGTCCTAAGTAGATGTATTCCCATACCATTTCCAGTGCCTTGCTACCTATCGTAAACTGCTGGTCTCTTCCGAGACTGTTAAACATTACTCTAGCTTTCTGCAGATTAATTTTTGGACCCACCCTTCTGCTTTGCCTCTCCAGGTCAGTGAGCATGCATTGTAGTTGGTCCCGTGAGTTACTAAGCAATGCAATATCATCAGCGATTCGCAAGTTACTAAGGTATTCTCCATTAACTCTTATCCCCAATTCTTCCCAATCCAGGTCTCTGAATACCTCATACATACATACATACATACATACATACATACATACATACATACATACATACATACATACATACATACATACATACATACATACATACATACATACATACATACATACATACATACATACATACATACATACATACATACATACATACATACATACATACATACATACATACATACATACATACATACATACATACATACATACAACTATAACTAGCGATGAGTTCTGAAGGGCCTTTCAACATATGAAACGGGGAAAGTCGGCAGGAGAAAATGGAGTAGAAGTTGATTTAATCAAAGATGGAGGAGACATGAGGATTGAAAAACTGGTGGCTCTCTATACGAAGTGTCTATCGACTTCAAGGGTCGCAGAAAACTGGAAGACTGCAAACATTATACTAATCCACAAAAAGGGAGACGGTAAAGAATTGAAAATTTATGGGCCCAATAGCTTACTTCCAGTAGTATATAATATATCCACCAAGATAATATCCAATAAAATAAGGGCAACACTAGACTTTACTCAACCAAGGTTACAGGCCAGATTCAGGAAGGGATACTCTACAATGGATCACATTTCATGTTATCAATCAGGTAATCGAGAAATCCGAAGACTGCAATCAGCCTCTCTGTACGGCTTTCATAGATTACGAAAAGATTCAGTAGAGATACCAGCAGTCATAGAGGCATTACGTAATCAAGGAGTACAGAACGTTTACGTAAATATCTTGGAAAATATCTGCAGGGATTCCACAGCTACCTTAATTCTACACTAGAAAAGTAGGGACATACCTATGAAGAAAGGGTCAGACAAGGAGACACAATCTCTCCAGTGCTATTCACTGTGTGCTTGGAAGAAGTATTCAAGAGATTAAATTAGGATGGCTTAGGGGTAAGGATCAATGACGAATATCTAAGCAGCCTTCGGTTTGCAGATGACATTGTCCTGTTCAGTTACAACAAATGATTGAGGACCTTAACAGAGAGAGTGTAAGAACGGGGTTGAAGATTAATTTGCAGAAAACAAAGATAATTATCCATAGCGTGGCAAGGGAACAAGAGTTCAGTATCGCCAGTCAGACTCTAGAGTATGTGAAGGAATACATTTACCTAGGACAATTACACCCAGGGGACCCTGATCATGAGAAGGAAATTTAAAGAAGAAAAAAATTGGGTTGGAGCGCATAGGGCAGACATACTCGGATCCTTACTGGAAGCTTACCATTATCGTTGAAAAGGAAGGTGTACAATCAGCGCATTTTACCGGTGCTGACATATGGGGCGGAAACTTGGAGACTGACAAAGAAGTTTGAGAACAAGTTAAAGACCGTGCAAAGAGCTATGGAAATAAGAATGCTAGGCATAACGTTAAGAGACAGAGAGAGAGAGCGGTTTGGATCCGAGAGCAAACGGGTATAGCCGATATTCTAATTGACAGTAAGAGAAAAAATTGGAGCTGGGCACGTCATGTAATGCGCAGGTTAAACAACTGGTGGACGATTAGGGTTACAGAATGGGTACCAAGAGAAGGGAAGGGCAGTCGAGGACGGCAGAAGACTAGGTGGGGCGATGGATGGATGGATGGATGGATGGATGGATGGATGGATGGATGGATGGATGGATGGATGGATGGATGGATAGCTTTCTTGAGGTACGTTGGTGCGCGCGATTAGTGCGCAGCGGGCCGCTCCCACGTCGGGACAGAGAGGCCAGGCCCCTCCGCTGCGTCGCGGGCCCGATGGACAGCCCAGAGCTGTGCTTCAAGGTCCGAGCTGCGTAGAGCTCGGTCCCACTCTGTCTTGGTGGTCCTGGCCCCCGGTGCCAGGGGGCAACCCCAGAGCATGTGAGCAAGGCTAGCTATATGCTTACAGTAGCGACACGTATTGTGTGGGTGCGCGTCCGGAAATAGGAATAGCAATAGGTGGGGCGATGAAATTAGGAAATTTGCGGGCGCTAGTTGGAATCGGTTGGCGTTGGACAGGGGTAATTGGAGATTGCAGGGAGAGATCTTCGTCGTGCAGTGGACTTAAAATAATAGGCCTACGATGATACATACATACATACATACATACATACATACATACATACATACATACATACATACATACATACATACATACATACATACATACATACATACATACATACATACATACATACATACATACATACATACATACATACATACATACATACATACATACATACATACATACATACATACATACATACATACATACATACATACATACATACATACATACATACATACATACATACATACATACATACATACATACATACATACATACATACATACATACATACATACATACATACATACATACATACATACATACATACATACATACATACATACATACATACATACATACATACATACATACATACATACATACATACATACATACATACATACATACATACATACATACATACCCGCCGTGGTTGCTCAGTGGCTATGGTGTTGGGCTGCTGAGCACGAGGTCGCGGGATCGAATCCCGGCCACGGCGGCCGCATTTCGATGGGGGCGAAATGCGAAAACACCCGTGTGCTTAGATTTAGGTGCACGTTAAAGAACCCCAGGTGGTCAAAATCTCCGGAGTCCTCCACTACGGCGTGCCTCATAATCGGAAAGTGTTTTTGGCACGTAAAACCCCAAATATTATTATTATACATACATACATACATACATACATACACACACATACATATACATACATACATACATACATACATACATACACACACACACACACACATACATACATACATACATACATACATACATACATCTTTATTTCAGCGGCTCACAACATATTACACATTTCGTGCCAGCATAAGCGCAAGTCGTTTGCAGGTGGGTAACGGCAGACAGGAAGTGTTAGCTCGCTGCTTATAAGACAGAAGTAAAACATGTACATATAGCAATCAGCTTCAAAACAATACTACGGATAATTGTTTTACTGCGTTAATAGCGAATAAGGAAAACAATCGGCTTACTTTTTCGTTTGAATGCTGTGCCGCTATTTCTGCGGAAAACTGGTAAAAAATTGAATGACATACAAGAGTGAAGACAAGACAAGAGTGAAAATAATGATAAATTCTTTTATTATTTCTATAATACCTAATACATTCATCAGGCTTGCAAAAGCCACATTAGGCTTGACTCGCAAACAGTAGCACTTATTAGTAACAGTTATAGTAACACTTATTAAAGTAAACAATACCAACAAATATTTTATCGAGAAAGCAACCATGCTTTAATTTGTTGTTTGGCTTCGTTTTGAGAATGCTGTCCAATTATTTTTTTGGGCAACTCGTTAAAATAAAAAGGAACGTAATATTCTCGACACAATTTACCATAGTTCGCACAACTGGGCGGTAAGTTATAAAAGTATGTTTTTCTTAGCGCTTCAGGTTTGCGTTGCATTATGTTGTGATGATTCGAGAACATATTGCGCAGGAGTACCACTTGCGTAAACAGACCCGGAAATGTTTCAACACCTGCAATATTATTTATTGCGTATTGTCTGAACAATCAGAAGCAGTACCACACAATACGCTCGCAGAAATGCTATATAATAGCTTATCCAGTCGATCGATTTTCGTTTGTGTGCAGGAACCATAAACTGAAATACCATATCTGAGCGCAGTCTGGCCTTCACCAGCACCGGCGCTAACCTTGCTGGTCACTTCATCCGTCGCTGTCCAATCCCTTTCTTCCTGGGTCGTTTGGTAATTATTTCAACCTGGAAGAAATTGCAATAGATGAAATCAAATCTATTGCGGCTAATATGTCAATAAAGAAAGCGACTGGTGAAGAACTACCAGCTAAGGTTATTAAAGATAATATTAGCCTTCTCGGTGTTCCGATATGTCCTATATTCAATCATGCATTTGAATCACGTACACATCCATCTGGCTTAAAAACTGTGAAAGTAGGGCTCATAAACAAATCAGGGCACTCAAATAACCTTGGCAACTACAGACCGATCTCGGTGCTAAGCTCTCTTGACACACTTTTCGAGAAGCTCATTGTCCTACAATTCAACCGCTTTCTGAGTAGTAATGACGTCATCTGCACACAGCAGCACGGAGCCGTTCCAGCTAGGTCTACAGGAACAGCTTTTCTGACCCTCTCACAAACTACAAACACTGCACTTCACAACGCTAAAATAGCAATAGCAGTATTCCAAGATATCAAAAAGGCATTCGACACAGTTTCTCTCCATATATTTTTACATCAGCTCGAAAGTTACGACATCAGCGACAGTTCACTTCAGTTTTTCTCGAGCTACTTATCCTCGTGCAAACAAAAAGTGGTGATTAACAATATGAGTATGTATGCCGTAACATAGCGCGGGTACCCCAGAGATCTGCGCTGGGCCACGTACTTATTTCACTGTAAATAAGATGTTCTCCCCAAAGCTTTCGTGTATTCTAAAGTATTAATGTATGTGTACGATACAGCCATAATACTCACAGGAGATTGTCTGCACTGCAAGCCAGCATGATGTTTGAGTCTCCAAAGGTAAGGACTGGTTTACTGAAAACAAATTAAGAGTAATTCTGAAAAAAATACGAAGTATGTTGTTTTTCGATCCAGGCGAAATAATATTGATACTACATCAATGAAGCTCTATCTGCACAAGAAGTCGATTGAGCAAGTTGTTTTCTTTATTAAATATTCAGGCGTGTTATTTAACCAGCACCTTCATTGAGACGAGCATATCCACAGAGTTTACAGAAAGGTGGCGTATGATTGTTATACCCTAATTAAAGCACGTCAATACTTTATCCTTTCTGTGCTTCGGACACTGTACTGTGCTTTTTGTCATTCTCATATAAGCTGCTGTATAGAATCATGGGGTGTAAGATACATACCATATCTAGAACCACGGCTACGGCTACGAAAGAGAGTGCTAAGCATAATAGGTGGTAACTGCGTGAATGCTGATATTTAAGGAACAACGTATATCATCAGTTTCGGCACGTGGTGATTATAAGGTAGCTCTTTTTGTTAACAAAATGATAGGCACCAGCTTTCCCCTCTCATCCACTCGTTTCACCCTACCGCCGCGTAACACTATACACGCATCAAACGGTAATCTAAATTTGCCTACATGCTGTAATTTATACGGGAAACGATCAAGCTAACTTCGCGGAACAAAAATTTGGAATTAACTACCCTATAGAAGTTAAAGTAGTACAAAACTTTAAACGCAATACGAAAATATTTGTTAGCAATATCAAGGTTTGTACATAGTTCTTTTCACTTGCTGTCGACATTGTATTCTGCTTATTTTACCTGTTATAGGTTGTAATGGTGTGATTGTGGACACGCCTCGTTATATTCTTTCTCTTTATCAGATGTTATTATTCATATGCATATATATTTGCGCTGTTAACTTGTTAGATGTACTCTTTACTTGACCGACCACCAGTCAGTGTAGGCAATTGGTTCAGATAGTTTGTAAGCTTCTCTTGTGATTTATCAATAAACATAATGAACGAACAAAAAAATGGACGCGAGTGTTAGTGGTTTCAGGAAAGTGAACGGAAGCGACAGTGAACGCGAGTGAGTGTTCGCGAATTTGAGTGGTCGTCAGCACATAGAAATTGAGCAAGTGTCGACGAATGTGAGTCCGCATTAGTGGGAGTGAGTCCATAGCCTGCAGAAATATTTGCAAGTGATTACGTGCGATAGTATCTGCCTTTTCTGCCAGTCTATGCTGGTCCTATCGCACAGACGACTATGGGCTCTGTTTGGATACAGTACACGCTGTGTAACCGGTGGAGTAAATTTTCTTTACCTTCTTCTTACTTTCGTGGCACAGAGTGCCTCCAAGCTGGCGTAACCAGCTTACTTGGTAGAAAACTTTTCTTCAGCTGTCGTCGTTTCTCCCCTTCCATCAGAGATGGGACGCCATAGACGTTGCACTTGGAGAATAGACTTTATGTACAGAATATTTACATCGACAGCTATTTACAGTGGGTCTGACGTATCAACTCGACATAGCCGATAGTGCGTAGCACCGTTCGTACGTCCAGACCCTTGGGTTACACTGGGACCGGCGCCTTAACTCGGCAGAGCCGAAAGTGCAGAGCACCTTTCCTGCGCCCGGAACCACCGTGAGAGGTCGGGAGCCAGGTTTTAACCCTTCAGTTGCTCCTCCCGAATCCCCTCACGGCAAATCACGACACCCCAATGACCTGATTGGGTCAACTGGGCTGTCACTCATTGGACACTCTCTTTCTCTCACCCTCTCTCTGCGTTCCTCGGAACATTCAGAGAGATAGAGGGAGAGAAAGGAACCACCAAACAACAAATAAACAAATAACATCCCAACCGTTTCGTCTCCGCGACATATATGGAAAAGCCTCCCGACACTTTGACGAACACATACGGGAAACGACCATCTGCGTCGCCCCATCCTCGCATCTTAATTAAAACCATCGCGCACTGTGTGCCGGAAAAGGTACCTCTGCCGAAGTGCACCCACCGATTCACCATGCCGTCTTGTGCATGGTTCGTCTCCTCCGGCGGGCCCATAAAGCTAAGTGCAGAGATGGATTTGTCTCGGGTGCCAGCCTGCCTTTCAAGAGACCGCGCATCGGGTCACCGATCCCTCTGGCTTTAAGCTGCCCCTTTGTACCCCCAGCGTGCCCATTGACGCCCTAACGACGCTCTGCCCGTGGTCCGTCCCAGGCAGGGCGCCTCCGTCCGCGCTTCCGGGCCAAAGGGCCCCCAACGTCGCACCCTTTCCTACGTTTCAAGACCGCATGCGCGACAGGTTAAGATGTCCCGAGGTGTCGGCGCGGGCCATCAGCTGCCGCCAAAGAGCTCCTTCCGACTCATTACCAAAGCGCCCGGCTGGTTTTACTCTCTGCGAACGAAAATGGCGACCTCCCCCAATCCTGGGGCGAAATTACCTCTCAGCGTCCATGCCGTCTGTCAACATCCTTTACACGCCCTCCCTAAGATTCATGTACGCGCTCAAATGCGGGTACCTGAATACTAACAAAAAAAAAAGGATGTTGCAAAGAAAGTAAAGCAAATGTCACGCTCTCGGCATTAGGATTTCTATGCCCTGCCCGGGGCGGCCTGAACTAGCATCGCTCCTTAACAACCGAGCCCCTCTGCGCTAACACTGAATGCACACACACAATGGTCATACAGCAACACTACCTGAACGAAATGTCGTACAGGCACACACAATGCACAAGCACTAACGACTGAAAAAGAACAAAGCCAAACAAACACCGAACACGGCTCATGAACAGATTTGCGAGTCACAGTGTCACATTAACGACCGCACACACACACACACACACCAAAGACAGACAACAGAACAAAAAGAACTCCTTGAACGCATGCAATAATACGACAGAAAACGCTTATTTCACTTGAAGTACACACACTTCATCGCACGGTTCTGTTCTATAGTTCAATAGTTCCGCACGTCACTATTTTCCGTGCGAGTGTTCACCGCAAAGTCCTCCCGTATCTTATCTCCCTCGGAAACACCGCTGCCTTTACCCGAGCATGCCTTTAACTATGCCATAAGCATCCTACACCTCAAACAAAGGTGAAACATAGGTGGAGTGGAACCCCCCCACAGCTCCTACTTAGCCGCCGGGGTCGAATGGGTGATCCCCACAGCGTGTACGGGTGATCTCGCAGCGCGCCCTGCGACAAACCGTCTGTTCAGAAACGACACTTCCATCGCGCCACGACCGCTTCGAAAAACTCATGCTCCCGAACGGCCTGAGCGCACCTGGATTCAGTGCTACGACAGAAACCGCGAGACCAGCCCTGCACGCTCCCCCTTTCGGAGGCATCGAGAATCGAGCCGAGACCTCGGTTGGTTCGCACATGGCGTCCTCGCCTGCTTTTCTCAACACCGTAGCTGTCGCCACGGGAACACTGACGTCGGCGCTTAAGTTCAGCAAGGCCATCACTTGTGCCTCGTGAATGGGAGCACAACCATCGCTTGGTTCAGTTATAAATTGAGGATGTTCGAGCGGGACTAGATTTAGCTCTACTTCCCGAGAGCTCGGCGAGATCCCACCGCGTTTCTGGCCACCACACGCCTCACGACGACGCTCCTCAACGCAGCCATCAGTGAAAGCCACGTCACCCGGGGTCTTCCCTTCTTTTGGGACATCTGGCATTTTCACCAGAGTGATGTCGGCCATTGCCAAAACCTGATCCACCACCGATGAGCCCACGGACGCTGTAGCTGCCGGCTGCTGCTTTTCTGCAACCTCAGTGCATGCTTGCATCGCAACCGCAGCGCTGCCGCACTCTCTGTCAACCCAGCCATCAGCCCCCAATTCGAAGACACTCGATCCACCTGCCTCTCCCTCCACGATCTCCTCCCTGGATTTATCATCATCGGGTGGGCCGCTTAGCGACACTTCGGGATTAACCCCGTCACCCTCTCTAGCCAACTCAGCCGCAACCGACTGTCGGCGCTGCGCCTCCGCAAGCGAATCTGAAACGGTAGTCTGCGCGGCTGCGCCGCACTCCCCAGAAAGGCACGCCACTGACTCCTCGCGGACTACGTCGGACGCAGGCTTCTCGTTTGCCCTCACAGCTCCTGTGTCCGATGGAACGCCTTCGAGTTCTGGCTGGGCGCTGTCTGCCTTTTGGTCTCCGATTTTCACTACCCCCTTGAAAACGCACTCGTCCTTAAGCAACTGCCATGCTTCCTCTGACAGCAGGCAATCGGTACGTTCTGTCAGCTTGTCTGTTAACGCACACAACACCGGCACCGCCTCTTTTACGTTTGCGAAAACGCCACATTCGCGGGACATTGTCAGCGGGACCACCGCGAGTTTCGCCCTCACCTTTTCTCCGAAGGCGGAGGTTAGGCTGATCGTTCCGTGCGACTGTACGATCTCCGGCGGCACTACGCCCTCGCGCAACACTGTAATTTCCGCTCCCGTGTCCAAAATTGCGTCGATATGCCTATCCTTACATTCCAGAACCACGGGAACGAGGTCGCTGTGCCCGGCTGCTGGCTCTCCTATCGCCACGTGCGCCGACAAGCTATCGCTCTTAGTACTCGGAACGTTCGATGTTTGCTGCCCCGGGCCCAGTGGGCAATTCCACTTCATATGCCCACTAGAGCCGCATGAGAAGCACCCTCCAAACTTTGGTTTTGTCTCCGCGCCTTGACCTTTCCCACCGCCGCGACTACTTTGCGGTACGCCTGGCTTAACCCTCTGGCCTTGCGACTCTGCCGTCTTTTGTTTCAGCTGCTTCCCTGCGCTGTTTTTGCCTTGCGCCTCCTCGAATGTCCGCAGTAGCGCCGCTAGGTCCGGTGCCTTTAGCCACGTATTCCCTTCCTGCAGCGTGACGTACCGGAGTGCGTCATCTGACAGGTTTTTCTTCAATTGGTCTGCAACCAACAGTTTAACGAGCTCCTCAAACGTCGACACCCCTCTCGAGTCAAGGTAGAAGTGCAGGTAGCTTTGAAGGCGAGTTGCATAAGGTCTCCATCCTTCATTCATGCGCTTTCCTGAACCCAAGAACCTTTTGAGGTATTCCCCTGCGGAAAGTTTGAGCTCGTCAAGTACCGTTTCCTTGACTTTTGCATACTCCTTGTGTTCCGCCGGGCTAAGTCTTGTGGACAAAAACGGAACCTTCTCCGCCACCAACGGGAAAACAATCTGTCCCCAAAACCCCCTCGGCACTTCATATGCTTTCAGGGCGCTCTCAACAGACTCAAACCACACCGGAGCCTCGGCCTCTGACGGAAATTTTGGAAGCACCCCAGCGAGACATTTAGCATAGCGTCTCAGCTCACTGCAGCGATTCTGCACACCCAACGCGTGCCCGCTCCCCCGTGAGCTCCCGCTTCCGTTCTGCCTAAGTCGCGCAAGCTCCACCTCCAACTCAAGCACTCGGCGCTGATCCGCGAGGCTTCTGAGGTCCATTTCCCTGCCGCTCTCTGATGCGACAGACCCCTCTGAGTGGTCCTCGACATTCTCGGCTCCCAATTCACTCATCACGGGCTGATTTCTCCTGTCGGGGTTCAAGTGAGCAAACCTCGTATTCATACGTTACAGTACGACTAGGCAGCGGTACCCCCGAGGTGTAAGAACGAGAGGACTCACCACTTGCTGAGATGCTGCTGGTCGCCACTGCCACGCCTTGCCTGTTGCAGGGTCGGCACCGTCGGTCGCACCAAAGTTCCAATGTGCTCACGGGACCTTGCTTGAAATGGAGACGGCCAGGAACTGTCGATGCCCTTGAATTGACGGCTTGTTTCGCCTCAGCTGCGGATATTCTTGCCCACGCCGAAGTCTGATGTCGTTGCCGAGTTGCTTCTTGCAGTCTTCGGCGAACTTCCTCGCTGTCTGCGACGCTTCAGTCGGAATGCAGAGCGTTCCTTGTCGTCGACTGTTTCGATCCTGTCCGACTGCGCCAGTAAATTTTCTTTACCTTCTTCTTACTTTCGTGGCACAGAGTGCCTCCAAGCTGGCGTAACCAGCTTACTTGGTAGAAAACTTTTCTTCAGCTGTCGTCGTTTCTCCCCTTCCATCAGAGATGGGACGCCATAGACGTTGCACTTGGAGAATAGACTTTATGTACAGAATATTTACATCGACAGCTATTTACAGTGGGTCTGACGTATCAACTCGACATAGCCGATAGTGCGTAGCACCGTTCGTACGTCCAGACCCTTGGGTTACACTGGGACCGGCGCCTTAACTCGGCAGAGCCGAAAGTGCAGAGCACCTTTCCTGCGCCCGGAACCACCGTGAGAGGTCGGGAGCCAGGTTTTAACCCTTCAGTTGCTCCTCCCGAATCCCCTCACGGCAAATCACGACACCCCAATGACCTGATTGGGTCAACTGGGCTGTCACTCATTGGACACTCTCTTTCTCTCACCCTCTCTCTGCGTTCCTCGGAACATTCAGAGAGATAGAGGGAGAGAAAGGAACCACCAAACAACAAATAAACAAATAACATCCCAACCGTTTCGTCTCCGCGACATATATGGAAAAGCCTCCCGACACTTTGACGAACACATACGGGAAACGACCATCTGCGTCGCCCCATCCTCGCATCTTAATTAAAACCATCGCGCACTGTGTGCCGGAAAAGGTACCTCTGCCGAAGTGCACCCACCGATTCACCATGCCGTCTTGTGCATGGTTCGTCTCCTCCGGCGGGCCCATAAAGCTAAGTGCAGAGATGGATTTGTCTCGGGTGCCAGCCTGCCTTTCAAGAGACCGCGCATCGGGTCACCGATCCCTCTGGCTTTAAGCTGCCCCTTTGTACCCCCAGCGTGCCCATTGACGCCCTAACGACGCTCTGCCCGTGGTCCGTCCCAGGCAGGGCGCCTCCGTCCGCGCTTCCGGGCCAAAGGGCCCCCAACGTCGCACCCTTTCCTACGTTTCAAGACCGCATGCGCGACAGGTTAAGATGTCCCGAGGTGTCGGCGCGGGCCATCAGCTGCCGCCAAAGAGCTCCTTCCGACTCATTACCAAAGCGCCCGGCTGGTTTTACTCTCTGCGAACGAAAATGGCGACCTCCCCCAATCCTGGGGCGAAATTACCTCTCAGCGTCCATGCCGTCTGTCAACATCCTTTACAGGTGGGTTTGTGAAGACTGCGCATTATACATGCCACAGTTCCGCTTTTGTTTGTTTTACCCGTAAATGCTTGATGCTCGTTGCCGTTTGGAAGAGCCTCTGAATTTGCTCCTCGTTCTGTCGCATTTTCCACCAGGGGTCGGGGCAAAGTGCGACGTTTGTGAATATTTAATTCTCGGATATTTCTAATTGTTCGCATTTACATAAACGTAGTAGATTCGCTCAACCTATTATGATGGCACTTCGTAGTTTATGTTCAACTAAATTGACAATAAAAAATGAGGTTAATGTCCAAATTTGTGTCTCGCGTTGCACCACATTACTCTATAAACAAATGACAGATTGATAAGAACTAATGTAGAGATATTGCTCATGAAATGTTTACATAATATAAGATGACAGATATCTAAGTGGAAGGGTTATGAACACATATATATATGTGTATATATATATATATATATATATATATATATATCAGCGGGAGCGCCAGGCGTGTGTAAACAACGGTGACCTTCTACGTTCGCAGTCATGAACAAGTCCGAATCACGAGGCAGAAAGTTTCATGCTTCTCATGTGTCCTATCACAGTTACTGCTGGCCCATTCGAAGACCTTTTCTGTCGCTCACAATTCTGGTAAGCGGCGTCGTCTATGTAAACAAAGGTACACTCAAGCAGAATATTAAAGAGGAAAGTAAGTTGAATTGTACTAGTATCACTTTTATACTACAAACAAATTACGGCAGAACTCACCGTCGCCAGTCGTCGTGAGATTACTGTCGACGGTAATGCGATTATCAGTGCGTAAATGTAGCGCCACACCGTATTCCTGAAGTCACGTTTATTCACCATCGGTAGTGGTCTTTCTCAGACTTCCGTTACTTTGGCTATATGCGACATACTCTTGTATCGCCCAACTTTGCTATGGCCCTCGCTTGCCACGGTCGTCCATGAGCATGGCGGCATGGCGACTGTATGATGACCACGCAGTGACGACGATAGCATGACCTAGAAGAAATGATATCGACGGAACAAGAAAGGTGCTATAACGACAATGGCATGACAATCGAGACCTGGACGGCGATTCCTAAATGGTGACGATGGTATAATGACGACAGCGTGACGACAACGACACGAGGACAGTGGGATGAAGACGAGTGTGTGACGACGATCGCTTGACTTTGATGGTGTAAAGACAACCGGAAGAGGAAGGTGGAATGGCGACGATGACATGACAACGCCGGTATGACACTGGATGCATGATAGCGACCGTCTAGCAAAGGCACAATGACGACGATGACATGACAAACGCAGCATAATCACAAATGAATGATGACAGCATGGTTACGATGAAATGACGAGCACAGAATGACGTCAATCGATCGACGATTCCCCTAGAAAGACAATAGCACGACGACGATAGCTGGCAACGATGGCTCGACGAGAGTCGAATGTCGAAGTTAGAACGACGACCATGGAACGACCGCAACGGCTTCGCGACGGCGGTTTGACAATGAATGCATAAGGTCGACGGTATAACGGCGACACAATGTCGGCGATGGCATGACAAGGGTGTGCGAAGAGTGGGATGACCAGGAGTGTAT